>NC_086223.1:1311897-1611897 GCF_035770615.1 Melospiza melodia melodia
GTGCTGCTCTCCTGAGGTTCTGTGTCCCACCCATCTCCCACATTCCCAGTGCTGCACAAACACCACGATCAGAAGCTCCCTATGGAATCAAAACACTTTTCCAAGTGTTTCCCCCTCCTCACAGCAGGTGACCCCTAGCAGCAGCTCAGGGACTGAGTGCAGGGAATCAGCAATGCTGGAAATGCAGCAATTTCAGCAGCTGGCAGTGGGAGGAGCACAGTGAAACCCTGAGACCTCAGATCTCAACCAAGAATTACAGAAGTCTGAGCTCTGACACAGAGTCCAGATAAAAACCCACAGGCTACAAGCAGAGAAACAATAACTGAGTTCCCAAATCCACATGCAACTCTCCAAGATGAAATGCAACAGCAAGTGGCCATCGAGGACTTCATAGGTAAGAAATGGGCTAAGGAAACAGCAGAACATCCCACTCTCCAGGAGCACTGGGAACTGCAGCTGCAGAGGAAACAGGGCAGCAGCACGAGGGGGGTTTGCCAGGTTTGCACCTGCAGGAACCCCCACAATGGCAGAACTGAAACCAAAGCAGCATTGAGGGCAGGGACAGAGCTGTGGCTCTGCCCCAGAACAAAGTGACTCCAGGCAACCAAACCCTGGTGATGGAACTGAGAAGAGCAAATCTCTTCTTGAGCAGGTTTATGGTGAGATCAACAGCTGGAAACAGTGGTGGTTTTAGACACCCACCCACTCATAAAGACACAGCAGGAAGGGAACTGAGTGCCCAGTGCCAGTGTCCCTGATCCTGCAGAACGATGGCATTGCAAGCCCTGTGCCTTCCCCTGGACTCTGGGCTGGCACAGCATCTCCCACACTTCTGGAGCAGCAGAAATGCTTGAGGAAGCACTTGGTGCAGCTGTCTGCAGCCAAACTGGGCTGTGGCTTCACCCCCACCTAAGCAAGGCTTTGCCCCCTCGCACACGGGCTCCTCAAGCTGGATGACACCAAACTTTGCAGCACCAGCAGCAGCTTTCAACCATTTGTACGAATCCCAGTGAGCACCCAGTGCTGGGCATGTGGCCCTGAGGGCAGGAGGGCAGGGCTGTACCTGCTGCCCCGGCGCTGAGGGGGGACACTCGTGCTCCAGAGCCACCGCGCCCGCTCCATCTCCTCACACTTCCCGTGCCGAGCAGCGAACGCTGAGTCTGACAAATCCTCAACCTGGAAAGGGAAGGGCAGAGGGCTTGGTCAGAGCTTTCTCCTGTAAAACAACCATCTCTCTACAGTTTTTCCAGAACTAGTTGCAGTGAGAATTTAAATGTTTGTCATTGAGTTGTAGAATGTCCTGAGCTGGGAGGGAGCCACAGGGATCATCCAGTGCAGCTCCTGGCCCTGCACAGACGCCCCAACAATCCCACCCTGTGCCCCAGAGCTTGTCCAAACGCTCCTGGAGCTCTGGCAGCCCTGGAAAGGCACCAACCCCAGCTGTTGGTTCCCTGCTGAGGTCCCTGCCTCTGTTCCCTCCACAGACACTGCTCATTTACCATCAGGCCTCATCACACATTAACTGGGAAATAAAATCCTTCTTACCTCCTCGTTGTCCTCCTCAGGGTTGGTTTTCAGAGCACTGATATCAACTTCACGCCAGCTGCAACACAATCATGGGCATCACTCAGGGCATAGCTAGAACCAGCTGCACATCCCCCTTCCCTCCCAACACTGGCTTCTGGGAAAGGGAAAATTCCACCCTGCCATCAGGAGCAACACACTTAGGCCCAGTTTGAAGCACCAGACCTCCTCGGTGCTCTGGTAGCACAGCTGGAGCTCCCCAAGGGCAGAGGAAGCAGAGCAGAGGCTGCTGCATTTCCTTCTCTTTCTCCCACACGCTCCCTCCTGCCCTGCTGAAACGGGCCAGGTAAGAGCACAGATGAGCAGGAGTAAGATAGAAGGAAGTTGGGGAGAGGCAGAACTGCAAGGTTAACACAGCCCAGGCACCTGCAGAGCTGGGAAACCACTGGGACCTTTGACTTAGCAGCAAGACAAGGACTGACTTTAAACTGAGCAGAACTGAGCTGAGCAGTTGGCTTTGATGGCCAAGGGCCCCTCACAGAAAACACTCCCTAACTTAGCCAGTCTCCAGCAATGGCAAGATCAGTTTTCCAACCTTTCCCTTATTACCAAGAAGAAGCAAAGCACTGTGCTTTCCCTCTGGGGCTGGGGCAGTACCTGGGGGTGAGGATCTCCTTGTACTGCAGCTTCTCCACGCGGGTGGTGGCAGCCACGGACATGGGGATGACGATGTTGTTTATGTCAAAGGAGCTCTCACCCCTCCTCCTCCTCGGCTGCTGCAACAGGGAGAACCATGTGAGAAAGGGATGTGGGGTCTGGCACGTGGGAAAGTCATCACAGGAAGTCATTGATGGGAAGAGGACAGAGTGACCTTGTCTGACCTACGGACACTTCAGAGCCAACATCAATTTGCATCAGACTAGAGATCTCCTACTGCTTGCTCCAAGTCCTCTCCCCAACCCAAAATCTACAGCAAGGAAACCCAGATCCCAAGGTGTGGCTGCCCAGAGCAAGGATTGACCCTGTGGTTGGGGAGCCCCCACAGACCCGCAGCTGCCTGGGACGCTTGAACACAGGAGCTCCATCCCTGAGGCCAGAGTGTGGAGCCCAGGGCCTGGAATCCTCTTGCTGAGGGAGGGAAACCTCTTCATCTGGCATTTCTGAACGAGCTTGTGAAAGCACAGCAGGAAAAGCAGCAAGAGAAAACCAGGGTGGGTGTGCAGAGCCAAGGAAAGGCCTCCTTGAGGTGTCAGAGCTGCTGAGATGGGCTGTCCTCTCCAAAACACCAAGCACACTCAAGCTGAACCACCACCAGGTTCTTCTGACACCCTGACGTCACAGCTGGTGATGGAACAATTGAATTCTGCAGTGAAGGAACCCAGTGGGGACCCAGATGCGCCCATGGCAACAAGCCTGGAGCAGGGGGCTCAATGAGTCCTGCTCTGCTCTCCCTGGGTCACATCCAGCTCAGGCTTTGGCCCCCGCCACCAAATGGGGGAATGGCGGGGGGCAGAAAGAAGCCAAATCCTTCACTGGACACCTGTGAGCTCAGCAGAATTCAGTCTTTCATTGAAGGGCTTCTGCTGACGTGGGAGGGAGTTTCTGCCCAGTCTCAGAGCTCATGAAGGTCCCACACCCTGCCACCCTCCAGCACTGTGGCCGTCTGAGTGTGCCCCAGAAGATGGTCAGAGTTCAGAGACTGCTGCAGATGGTGCAGAGGTGGAAGATCCCCACCACCACTGCTGTGCCCTGGCCCTGTGACCCCAATCCCATTCACAGCATAGTGACACCGAGGGGAACATTCACCAGCAGCTGCTGAGCTGATGGTGAACCTGGAATTGCAGCACAGCCACCGCACCCAACACTCACCCAGCAACCCCTACAGCAGCTGAACCAAAGGGTCCAGCGTGGCAAGAGGAACAATGAGCACTCCCAGCCCAGAATCTGTGTAGCAACTGAGCCCTGAAGCCCTGGGAAGGCAGCAGATACTCACAGCAGTGCCAGAGGTGCCCTGGGAAGCAGAGCTGGCGGGAGCAGAGCCCTCGGAGGAGGTGGAGAGCTGCCGAGCTATGGGGCTGTGAGGGGTGGGGGTCACAGCTGCTGACAGGTAGCTCGGGCCACCGACGTCCGTGTGGTGCTTCAACACTGCACAGGGAGGGGGAGAAAACGAACAACAACATTAGCAAAAAAACCCAGCCCACCCGAGGGGTGGCGGTGGAAAGGACCGTGTGCACTGAGGAGCACTTTGCAGGAAAGAGAAGCACCTTCTGAGGGGCTGCCCTGGGGAAGAAGCAGGTTAGAGCACACGAGGCGTTGCTGTGGTGGCGGCTCGGCCCGAAGCAGTGCGTGCCCCCTTCTGTGGGGCAGAGAGGCTGGGGATGCAGCAAAGCCCAAGCTCCCCCCGAGACGCCTGCCCCTGGGGGCCTACCTTCACTCCTCTCAGATGAGCAGTCTCGCAATCGCTTTTTGTCAAAGGCAGGAGGCTGGGCAGAGCGCTCTGGCGCTCTCTCGGCCTTGGACACGGCCGAAAAATCGTCTAAAGGCGGCCTGTGTGCCTTGTCTGCTTGGGCTTTTTGATGGGAGCGCTCTGAGGAGGGGAACAGAGAAAGAGCTATGAAATGCCTGCTTTCACCTCTCTTTCTGCTGGCACAGGAGACTCGGGCACAGTTTGCCCACACCACGGCGGTGGCTGGGGAGGTGTGCTCAGACCTGCGGCACTGCTGCGGGCATGGCTGACACCGAGCACGGGGAGGTCCCTACAAACCTGAGCTGCACCTGCACACAGCTCACCTGCAGCCCTGCCATAGCCCTGCCTCACCCCTGGGAGCGGGACTGAAGGGCATCCTCCTCCTCCTCCTGGTGGGGCAGGGGCAGCACTTACTGGCCGCGGTGAAGAAGGAGTTGACCAGCTTGTGGCGGTCCTTGCGCGCGGGGTCAGCCAGGCTGGGGGGCACGGGGGCTCTGTGCTTCAGCGACAGCTTCTTGGGAGCTTTAGTTTTCTCGTAGGGCTTGTTCTGCCACTGGGATTTCAACATGCTCTGGAAGTGCAGGCTCGTCGGCACATCTGCAGGGGGACAGAGCATTAATCGGAATTAATCGTGCAACAAAGAGCTGTGGCCCCATCAGCCTCCCAGTAAGAACAGCCCCTGATGAACATGCAAGCACAGATTGTCAGACCCAGGCTTCCTCACACTCTCCCCACCTTCAGGAAGGACCTGCAATAGGTCCCAACATTTCTAATCTGCAGGTCTTTGTGAAATTCCTACTGGATTCACAGCCCAAGCATATCCTGGCAAAGTTTTCTAAGTCAGAAAACTCTAGTGTCTTCACCTCTGTAGGTATCTCATGTGGTGCTACCTCAGATTTGACCTCAAAGAATCTGAGGTATCTCAGCACCAAATCTGGGCTGGAAGAGAGAAATTCAGCCTAAATCCTCAATTTCAAGTCAAGCCAGAAGCCAGCCAGGCACTGCAGCATGTTAATTTGCCTGATGTGGCACCTCAGCCATGAGAAATTGTGTGTGACCACACCTGAGAGGCCCCAAGAGCAGGGGGAACCCCTGGCTGGTAGCTGGACCCCTGTCCAGTATTTCCCTCCCAATTTCAGGGACTGGAAAGGCCCAGCAGATCCAGGCAGGCAAAGAGGATGGAGCTGGCAGGGCATGGGCTGGAGCTGGGGGGGGGACTTGGCTCCCTGGAAAAAGCCAGGACAGCTCCATTCCAAGTACCCTGGTGGTTAAAGCTGTCAGCCAGCCCCTTGCTAAGGAAGGGCAGTCACAGGGTGATGGCAGTTCTCTGGCCATCACTGCTGCCTGTGGGGACATGTCCCAAAAACCAGAGAGGGGCCAGGCCAGTCCTTTAGGGATGCTGCCGTCCACTGGGGCGGCCAGACTTGGGGAAAATGGCCTCTGCTCTCTGCTCATCTTTTGCTTTCTCCTCCCAGCTCCCATCCCACACCATCTGTGGAAGGAGGGGACAGGTTGAAGGGAGGGGGAGCAGGCCAGGACAAAACGCTGCCAGCAGGAATGGAGTTCTCTGCTGGTTTGGCAGCAGTGCCAGCATCCCTCCTCCCCCTGCTCCTCGGGAAGCAGTGCAGGGCTCCCAGGGACCAGCAGATGGCAACCACAGTGAGCCCAGCGCTCATCCTCCCTCCAAGGTTATTACATCATCCAAAAATTCCCAGCGAGAAATCAAACCAGAAAAAAAAAAAAAAAAAACCAACAAAAAACCCCACACACCCTGAAAGGAAGGGGACAAAGAGGACAAAGCACAAGGACAAGGGTTCAAGGCCTCGCTGGCTGGGTCCTGCTTGCCAGGGGAATAAGTGAATAAATGATCTTTTCCTCCTGCAGTGCCTGGCAGTTTTGCCCTTGGCAAACTGCTCTGGAGATCCCGGCTGGCACCCAGAGCCGGCTCAAAGTGAAAGTCAGCACATGCTCACAGCTGTGCCCTGGGCAGCAGGAACCCTCAGCCAGCCCTGCACACACAGCAGCACCCTGGCTTCACCCCACAGGTGTGCAGAGACACCTCAGAGCACACCAACAGCACCAGGCACTGCCATTTCCCCACCTGAACATGTTACCTGCCTCTTCTCTAGGACAGGAATCACCCCCATCCCAAAAATCAACCCTAGCCAACTGCTTGAAGCATTAGTGAATAAATAAAGTTCACCAGTACTGGAAAAAAAATGGGGTTTCCTGCACAGGTGTTTAAGCTTTACACCAATTAGTTTTAAATCCAAAGTTTTTTAATCTTATGCAGCCAGAACTGATCTACCCTGTGAGGCAGCTGCAGGGAGCTCTGAAAATGGGAAGAATATGGGATAATTTGCCTGGTGCCTCTGCTGCAATAGCACCCAACACGTTGTCTCCCCATTTCCCAGGATATTTGATTTAGCACTATAGAGGATCACAAGTGCTGTGAAATCACAAAATAAATTCCTGCTTCAGGAGTTCATTAAGCTCCTTGAGCACTCCTGATCAGAGCTGTGTCTTTGGGAGGGGAGGGATCTAGCTAAAAATAGCCCAAATTTACTATTTTAGTCTGGTTTAAATATAGTGCTAATGAAAGAGGCCACACTAATTGCTCCCAGACACTCCCTGCATTTCCCACTGTCACAAAAAGTTTGTGAAAAGCTGAAATTTAAACCCAAGCGCACACATTAGCTCAGTGACTTATCCCAGACCAACCATCTGACACCTCCATGGGAAGCCAGGCCACACACCTTCCTGCCAGCATGAGAATCCCAGAATGGCTGGGGCAGGGACACCTTCCACTGTCCCAGCCTGGCCTTGGGCACTTCCAAGGATGGGGCAGCCCCAATTTCCCACCCCAAGCAGCCATGAACTCCCACCAAGGCAAGGAACCATGTGATCCAATCATTTCCCAACTCCCCTGATAAAAGCACCAGTTGAAGAACACTCTGGAAACTACTCTTCCCTTGGGAAAAGTCCCTACACATGGAATTTGTGAACAGCCCACAGTCAGGGCTGGTTAATTATTCCTCTCTTAATGCCGATTAACCCTGAAGCTGTAACACAGGAAATTGAGTGTCCTAACAGGAACATCCCCTCTTGCTGTGCCCACCGAACCATGGAAGATCGTTTTCAATTCCTCACGAGGTCAAAAGGATTTCCTGTGACGAACCAATCCACAAATCAGTCTATAGAGATGGACAAACTCATGGAAGCAAATATTTCCCAAGTGGTTTAGGGTCCCAGGAAGGACTCCCAGGCCTTGGTTTCACTGCTGTGAGTGAGGCTGCAGGTTGAGATTCCCAAAACTCAACAGAGCCCGGGTGTGACCTCCCGATCTAGTCAAGGCTCCCATCTCCAAGCCAGCTGCAGATGAAGAGGTTTGGCTGTGCCCCAGCAGATCTGCCCCTCCCCAGAGGCAGCAGGAGCCGTGCTCACCGTCTGGGAATGACAGGACAGGATGGATGCAGGAGTCCAGCTGCGAGAGGCGCTCCAGCAGGGGGGCATCGTACTGGATCTCCAGCGTGCTGGGGCTGCGGCTCCCGCACAGGGCACACGAGGGGTTCACGTCGCAGCTGCAGCGCGCCAGGCTGCCACGCTGGGCCTGAGGGGACACACGGACACGGGGACACGTCACAGCCAGCCCAGGGACAGACAGACCACGGCCCCCGGGACAGCTCACTGGAAACGCCCAAAAAGCAGCGTAATTGTCTGAATGTTCCTTCTGCATGTATATATAAATACATACTGTACATGTGTATAAAATAGCTAAAATCAACCTGTATTTTACAGATTATAGCTACCTTTGATTATCAAGAAATATATAATAAATTCATTTTATTTCTAGATTTAGATAAATAAATCTAGAAATAAATCGAGAAAATTTATCTAGATAAATTTCTAGAATTTATTATTAAATAGCTGCTACGTGACATTTTAAAACATTGTCAAAATTATTTATAATATTAAATAGCTGTTATGTGACATTTAAAAAATATTGTTTAAAATTATACTTATTATGCATAATATATATAGTATATTCAATATTAATTATCTACATTCAATATTAATTATATAGTATAATGAATATTTATTATATTCAATAGTATACAGTATATATAGTACATTCAATATATAGTATATTCAATATTAATTATATAGTGTATTCAATATTAATTATATATATATGCAATTTATATATATATAATTTATATACATATGCACACATACACACACCCCCTTTTTTCCTATTTTACAGAATTTACATATATATAGATAACATAATTAATATAGGTAATTATTATATATATAGACAATTAATTAATTAATTAATTAATTAAATAAATAAACACCCTTTTTTTTCTACCTTGTACAGAATGTGTTAATTTAGTTTGGTCTCACGAGAGGATGCTTTCACTTTGCATAAACACAACTGAAAACTATGACTTACCAGCACAGACAGTTTAACAGCTGCTAAATTTGACTAAAAGTGTTTAATTTTATCTAGGTTGAAACCTCATTTATAAAAACCATGAGGCAGCACAATTCTGCTGTCAGAGAAGGGGCAGAGAAGCCATTTTTAGTTCCAGTGGGTCAGAGCCATCATTATATGCCAAGATCTGACACTTGCAGGGACATCTACAGAGTGACAAAGGTGGTTCTCAACCTTGTTCCTTAATGCAGGACAGAGTCACAATTCACAGATTTATAGACTTGATAAAGACTTAATTTGTGTGAAACCACTGCAAGCAGACACACAAGAAAACAACCCCTGATTCCCCACCAAAATGGAAGAATGGATCAAACTGGATCCTGCAGAAGCCTGTTCTGAGTCAGAATTATTCAAATAATTTCCATGAATGACTTGAAGGATGGGAGAAAATATCCACAGCAAATAACACTACACTGGGAAGGGCTGCTTGAAATAAAGATCTGGAAACCCACTCCTGGTTACAAATTCAGAGAAATTATTTAAAATAAATCACATGTAATTCACTGAGGGCAAATGCAAGAAGCAAAGGCAGTGCCCAGAGAAGAGGAGGAAGGGGTAACTGAGCAGTTATGCTGCTACCTCTGAAAGTTCTGCCCAGAGGACGTGGAGGTTGTGATGGATCCAAAAATGAGCATGAATCAGCAGTGCTCTACCACTGCTGGGAACTAATTATTTAATAAAAAATAATAAAGTTTAAGCCCACAGGGCTTTCTAACCAGGATGGCTGTGCAAGGAGAGAAGCAATCCTGCCACTCTGCCCGCGTGTGAGCTGAAGGGCTGCCCCCAGCTTTGGGCACAAAATCCCTTAAGTGTGTGCACCAAATTGTGAGGAAAACAATAAAAAACATTACAAGATCAAAACCTCCACAATGCAGGTGGCAAAGTTCAATCCACAGCCACTTTCTGCTGGGCAAGGGAGTGGAGGGAACTGGACGTGGCATTTCTGGAGCACGACTTGGCCGTGACTCAGCTGTCTCTGGAATGACTGGAGGAGGGCTCAGAAATCCCCTGCTCTCTGCTGCTTTCATCCCTGGAACTGCTCTTCTGAACCATCTCTGATTACCAAATGTATTTGATGATGACAACAACAAAGATCTAACACAGAATTTACAGCCAATTCTTCAAGCACTGAGTGCACAAGGCAGCATCCACCACGAGAATGTTCAGCAACTTCCAAATCACTGAAGATCCTGCAAGTAATCACTGCAGAGCTCTCCCAGAAATACCCCAGATAAAACTGCAGATAAGTGATCAGTTAAAGCTGACTCAGCTGAGGAAGAATCTATTTTGCTCAGAAAAATGCTGCTTTTGGAGCTTCTCTTTAAAACATCCGCAGAGTGAAAACCCCCCAGCCCTTGTGGGAAAGTTAGACTTGAAACACTTTGTCTCAAAGGTAAGTGGATTTTTGCCATTATGGTTCTGCATGCACAAATAAAGATCCTTATTTCCTTCATTTCTCACTATTTTCCCTCCAACTGACAGTTTATGGTATTCCTAAGAGAAAATAAAAAGAATTAAACATGGCCCTTCTTCATGCAGGCAATAAACTGCATTTCCATTGAATGAATTCTGCATTAGGGAGAGGAGTATAAAAAATAGTAATAAAGAAAACAAAACAGGAAGAGACAGGGCATTCATCCCACGTATGCCTGGGATGAATGTGGTTTTCCCTTGAGCAGCAGCAATGAGTTCCTGGGGCTTTGCTAATTCCTGTCTCAGAGTTAAGGTTTCCTGATACTTGACTTTTCAGGGCTTCTTTCTCCTGCTCAGACTGTGCCACACTGACCTACCTGGCCTCGAGTTCACCTCAGGTTGGTTGGCTTAAGAAAACTCATGGGTTCAGCATCTTCCCTCCCCAGTGACAGCAAAGAAAAATCTTCCAACCCGTTACCACCTTCTCCTTTGTTTTTCCAACAGCCTTTACAGAGCCCTGCTGTCCTGCTCTTCCTTCCTGTTGCTTTCCCCATCTTTACAAGACAAATAAGAGCAGAGAAGACCCGACTGACCTTTTTGGAAAGGGGCATGATGGTGCTGGGTCGGACGAGGCGCCGCTTCTTGCAGCTGAGGACGGGCCGGGTGCGAGCGGCCACGCACGTCCCGTCGGCGGGGACCAGCGACAGGCGCTGCCTCTTGTGGAGCAGCTCCTCGGCCTCCTGGCCATCTCCCTGAGCGTGTTCTGCCAGGCCAGGCTGCAGACTGCCCCACAGGAGAGGAGAACAGGAAAACCCCAGTTATTCACGCAGCAGGTTCGTGGTTTTCACCTGAGCGAACGCTCCGAGCTGAGTTTGGAGCTCCGCAGTTCACGGCACAACAGGATTTATTAAACCAACTCCATTTTTTGCTTTTACTTCTGTCACCTTCCACTCTCCCACGACTGAACCTTTGACCAAATACCTTTGGAAGCTCTGAACAAAAAAAACAGCACTGAAAGCCACAGAGCAAAAGCCACTCTAGACCAGAACAGCTTTAACCCTAGAATTCAGCTTCCTCCAGAATGAGAGTTTGGGGAATCTTTAGACAAGAGGTTTTCTGAGTCTAAATGCCAGAGAACATATAATTTTATAGAAAAAATATTTAACCCCGATGTAAACTTGGTTCTGATGGATATTTGAGATCTCCACCTGTGCCAGCTCCCAGCAGTGACCCCAGAAAGGTGCAGAGTTAACATCAACCTCTGCGAGGCACAAAGGCTGCAGCAGCCCTGGCATCAATGCCCCGTGCCCCGAGCAGATCCCAGCGCAGCAGCACCTCATCTACAGAACCTTTTCATGTCTCTTCTGCAAGTGTTTCATTTCTAAAAATGCAAAACATTAAAGCCCTGTGGTCCAAGGCTGTGCAGTTCAAAGGCTACAGGGATACAAAGGGCTCTGTTACAGCCTGCAGTGTTCCAGCTGCAGCCACGGGCTCCTTGATCTGCTCGCATTACATCGGTGCAGGATCCATCCCTCCCTCCCTCCTTCCCTTTTCCCCTCTCTTTTTCCCTGCCTCCTCAAGGCACTGAGCAAGTGCAACGTTTTTCAAGGGTTTTCAAGTGGTTCAACCCTGTAGCATCAAGGAATGTCTTTCACTTGTTTTCATTTACCCACTTCAAGACTTTGTCAACAAAAGCAGCCCGGAGAAATGAAGAATTTAGGAAGTTTTACTCCCCAAATCAACGGGTTTCCTACATAACTCCAATAAAGTGGGTCAGTGGTTACAGATAATTCTGCAAGCAGGGCATTAGTACCTTTGAATCACACAATTTGAAGATGTATTAAAACTACTCATAAAGAAACAAGTTTTGCCCATGCTCAGTGCACAGCTGCCTGCAGGGCTTGTTCATGTAAACACAGCTCAGTTTAATTCCATTTTCAGCAAAACAATGCAGCAGAAAACCTCAAGCAAGCAATCTCCTCCAAAATGTTTCCAGGCATGATCTACTACTGTACTTTTTTGAAAAAAGACACCATCTGTACCATTACCAACCAGCTACAGCCTGGCTTCCAACGGGACATTGCAAAGATCATAAAAGCAAACTCTTCCAGAATATCCAAGAGCTTACGTGTTAATAACTCCATTGACAGGTCTTGGTGCTCCACAGGGCTTGGTGGGATGGGATTCAGGAGTATTTGCAGCAGAAATTCCCAAGCTTTCTAGGGGCTGGGATCCAGACACACTCTAAGGAAGGGTGAGAAAAACAGAAATAAATAAAAGCTTCTTAAATAGCCACAATTAGTATAACTGGGTTCTGGTTGAGGATTCTGCACTGCAGCCATGGATTTCCACACAGGACTTCAAAGCAGGGTTCAGAAGTCACTGTATGAACAGGAGAGCAGGGACACAAGGAGATCTTAGGGAGAGCAAGAGCATGGATACATGGCAGCTCTTTCATTGCAAGATCCAAAGGACTTTAATTCCCCTCAGGCAACCAGGAGCATGAAAGGCTGAGGGCTTTAAGGAGATTTTAGCATTTTGTCTCCATGGTGCAAACAGGTTCATCACCACCTGTAAAGCTCTGCAGTCTCTCCTGCAGTTTGGTTTCTGTTCTGAGCCATGTGGCTGAAAGCTCCTGCCGAAGCACTTTGGGGCAAAACAGGGAGGGAGGGAGAGGGGAACTGACTTGCAAAACTGAATTTGCATTTTAACTTACTACCTGTGCAAACAGAGTCCTAACAGCATTTTAGGGAGTGTTTTAAATGAGCGTGAACCCAGGCTGTGGGGCTGGGATGGGAGCAGGGCGAGTCTGTAACTCTGAAAGTGCTGCATAAACACAAAGCTGGAAACACCTTTTTGGTAGAGCAAAGTGAGTAAAAATTCACTGTGCTCCCCAATCCCTTCTGCCTGAGGCTCTGCAGGGAGCAGCAGGATTGTCACCAAGCCTCCAAGGACACAGTGGCCTTTTACCTCCCACCAGTGACATTCCTGCTCCCCACTCTGCAGCCAAACCTCTGGCATTCATCACCTTCAGCCCCTCCCATGCAGCCCCCTGTTTCTGGTGTCAGACATGCTCCTCCCTGGGGTTAAACTTCATTTCTTCCTCTGTGTGGTACTTCCTACACTCCCTGCCCTGTCCCTCACTGGGGTTCCCCCTTTGAGCACACACAGTGGTGATGCGGTTCAAGCACCAAGAAAAAAGGCAAAAGCAGAGCTCTGACACCACACAGATGGTCAGCCAAGCCCCCTGCTTGGCCCTGACTCCATCCCAAACCCATCTGGACTGTGGTGATTAAATCTTCCCAGCAAACAGCCCCCAACTCAATAAACAACAAAGCCAGGCCATGGCACTGCTGGATTAACGGTTTCCAGAGGAGCAGACACCTGGGTCACCCAGGGAAGGGCCGTTTTTAACAACCCACACAACTTCTGCCCGGGCCTGCTTGAGGAACTTTGCAGGGGTTTTTACACTTCTGCTAAAAGAGATGTTTCTCCTATGGGGGAGCAAAGACAGGATGAGACCAACTGTGCCACGCAGAGAGACGGAGGAGCGAGATCAGCTCACGCCTGAGACATCAGGTAAACCCAGCAGCCCAGCCAGGTGAAGTCATGCAGGAGCTGAGCACTTTCCCTCTGCTTTCCAGAGGCTTGGCAGGGCTGAGCCTCCACGTGACACCCGCCGGAGGCACCCCTGGTGCAGCAGGGCGGGTACTCATGACTCATAAGCTCTTTTGAAATCCTTTATTTTCTTCTACAGAAAGGGTCTTAAAGGAGAACTTCTTCCCCAAGAGCTTGCTCCTGTCTTGGTGGTTCAAGATAGGAACAGAGGGACTCAGTTTCCAGTGGAGAAGCTGGAAAGATCAATCCAATGTGTATTTATCAGGAGCAGCCCAGGCTCCCTTTATCACCCTGGAATGGGTGTACCCAGCACACGAGCAGAGCCAACACCTCCTGCACTCTCACTCTTGGCCAGCTCCTGGTGCACCTCCCAAGGCCGTGCTGTCCTCCAGGGCTGCCTGGGATCCAGAGCAGCATCCATAGCACCAGGGTCACACCCTGCTCCTGACTGAGCTCCTCTATCAGCTTGGGGTCTGCAAGTCCAGGTCCTCTGGATCCCTTTGGAGGGTGTGGAAGATGCAATTGTAGCACATCTGCTGCTGCACATCAGGGCAGGAAAGCAGCTGTGTGCAGACAGGTCATGAGCCAACACCAGGAATGTCCCCTGTATTCCCAAAAAACCCTAACAAAAGCAGGCAGGTTCAGACCTTCACCTATTACTGGAAATATTTAATTAGGGGGCAACATCAAGCGCAGCCCCTCACTAGACAAGCAATCCAAGGAACCAAAATCAACAGCCAAGTAATGTCTTCAGGGCTTCATGTCATTTCCATCTTCAGACAAAACTATTTATTCACCCACTGAGCTTCCATTTCCCAGAAGATATTCCCAGGCCTTATTTGCAAAGCCCTTCCCTCCACTGGTGATAGGATTAGTTCCTCTGGGGATTATCAGCCCCATCCCACGTAGGAAGGCGATGCCCAAGGACACGGATCCGAGGCACTCACGGGAGGAGGAGATCCAGGGGAGCTGGGCACGGGACAGGATGGATTCCTCCCTCTGCTCCATGCTGCAGATGTGTCTCTAACCCTGCCAGTTTGGGGGGAAAGGCCTGGAGGGTGCCAAAATGATAAGCAGCTCTCCAGGAAAGGCCCGGGAGATCCCTTTCCAGTAAGAGCCCTCAGTCTCTGGGTAATCTCTGGCTGGAGCAGATCAGGGCTCTGACTCAACAGCCTGCCCTAATGAGCAGCCCTAATTAAGCACAAAGCCAGGGGCTGGGTGCTGGAGGCGGCACTTCCAGGGGTGACACTTCCAGCAGTGTCACAGACAAGCTGGGAGCGTGCAGTGATGTGGGAGTCCCTGTGCAAGGAGAATAAACACCCTTTCCTTCCTAAGAAGGCACACAGGGCTGCAGGAGTGGCCACAACAAAGTGCCAAGTAGAACCTGCACAAGTTTCAGGGACCACAAGTTGCAAACCCTCCATTTTAATGCATTGCTGCATCCCCCAGGATCCAAGGCAATCACAGGCAGGATGAACAGTACGATCAAGCCTTCAGTCTGTGCCCTACATTTCTGTATTAAATAATAAATACCTGGCACTCTGCATAGTTTCCAGTGCATCTCACTGCAATCACTAGTGCCCTTTCCAAGGGGGAATGCTCAGATGCTCAGGCAGATATTAAATAGCCACATCTTTAGCAGCCTTTGCTAATCATGCTGCTCTCAGTTTGAGGTACTTTTTGTGCTGGAGGGAACGGATTAGTTAGGATTTTAAAGCTTCACAAAATGCTAATGCATATTACAAAGGTACCCCCAGGAACTCTGTTCTAAAAGGTGTTTAAATCCTATTGTTTATTAACCCCAAAACAACACAGGAGGGGGTGAGCTGCAGACCAAGATCAGCGATTCCCACCTGGAGTCACAGAGAGGAGATGCCCATGAGGAGCTGCCCGGTGCCATGGTTTGAGCATCCCTGAGCCCCACAGCTTGAGGGATGAGCTTTCCCTCCCCAGACTGGAGCACTCAGCCCCACGCTGGCACTTACCAGGCGCTCGGCCCCAGGCTCCAGCCTGACCTCAGCTCTAACAGGACGGGAGGAATCATCTACTGCAGGGTCAGGGGGCGACGCCTCACCAAGAACTATCAGCCCCTGCAAGAGAGGAACAGCAATGAACTGCAAGATCCTTTGGTGTCCACAGGGAAACTGCACCCTCATTGTCCCCCACGCTGAATTCCTTCCCACCACGGCTTCCAGATGTGATGCCAAAGCCAATCCCTGCTGCCTGGCCTTCCCTGGCATCTCAGCTGAACTCAGAGAGGGCTGGAGCCAGCTCACAGCCCGTCCCCATCCTGCCCTCCCCTGCAGAGGGGAAACTGCCACAGCCAAACAAACAATTCCGAGCTGCTGATGAAAATGAACCACCTTGTTACTCTGAGCAGACTTCCCCCTGCCCCCCAAAAAGTGATAGTTACAAAAATTCAATAAGGAAAGAAAGACATTGCTATAAACCTGGTGGGACAAAGCACAGTGGCTGAGCACTGTTTTATCAGGTTTAACAGATGCTGTTCTGTTTCTGTTTAACTGAGGCTTAACCTAAAGGCAGGACTGCTTTACCCTCAGAACACAAAATGAAATAAAATCATTGTAATTATGCATACTCTGGGCTATATTATAACAAAGCAGGGCAAAATGTGCAAGGGATCAGGGAGTTGATGGAACCTATCAAACAGAGCTCAGGACAAGGACAAGCCCCAGTGAGCAGCATCTGGTCAAACGAGGAACGGTGAAGGGGCTGCTCAGATCAAGAACAGGCAGATCAGCAATTCTGGAGGCTGCACAGTGTGCCACAGCAAAGTGAGCCTGGAGGGAACCTGGGCACGTTATCTGCACAGAGGACACAGCCACAAGGCTTCCCTGCTATTTTTAAGTGCCTGCAAACAGGGTATTCCACAAGCAGCTCTGAGCACACGCTCCCTGATTTGGTGTTTTCCTCCCCTTCTCACCAACTGAGCTGATGTGAATGTGCTGAGAGCACAATTCCTGCTGAGAATCCCAGGCAGCAGTTTACCCTCAAAACACAGGGTTATTTTTGACTGCCTCGTCCTTCCCTTGCTTTGATCTCACACAGCAATGTGTCTTTCTTGAAGGGTACACTGGGATGTAAACTCTAACATATAAAGGTAATTAAACTAAAAAAAGAATGTAATAAAATTTCTCTGAACTTTAGAACTTGTAGAACTCTGAATTCCTGCAGCAGCTACATTTTAACCTCCTTATGGCCCAATCAGCTGGAGTTAAGTTATATTGATAGAAAAAACAAGGTGTTTCCAAATTCTTTAACTATTTTCCTTGTACAATTTGAAGCCAAATCCATTCCAACAAGCTCCTGTGTTCCTGAAACACAGGGCTGTTTCTCTAGTCTCCTATTCTTGTTCCAAGCTCTTTTAAGATGGTCTGTAGTTTTTCATTGGTGCAAACAGAATCTGTTTTACAACATCCCAGAGCTCAATGACATCAAGATAACAACAGCTGGGTGCAAGAATAATCTCCAGCAAGCTCTATCAGAGATGGGGTATGTGATACTCATGGTTCTGACTTTTTTTCTTCTTCAGGCAGAACAGCCACTACCCAAAACTCTCAATTTCTGAATGCCCCTGCACCTTAAGCAACATGTTTTATCTTGAATTCATGTACTGGGGTATCACAGGTGAGTTTTGGTTTGAACAAATCAGAGATGAGCCTGTTGGCCAGAACCTCCTTTCAGACCTTGAAGCAGCCTTATAAAAGCCCAGGGGATGCTTGTAACCATTATCAGGCCATTTCATGAGCCTGTCAAGCTGCCATAACCTGGTGAAAGCCCTGAACCTTCCACATCATTACATGAGTTTTCTCATTTTTTAACTTCTACCATATAAACCTTCAGCTGTTTTGTATTTTGTACTTAAAGCCATGCTGCACTGTCAGCTCTAAGACAGAAGGAAGATGATTCTTTCTGAAGAATCATTCATTTGCCCACTCCCCAGAAGCCCTCTGCCCTAATCTCAGTAATGGATTCTGCTCACAAGCCGTGCTCTTCCACCTACTCATTTAGAGCCCTCACTCACTCACTCAATTAAGCCTGTTTTTCTGCACAGCTGCATCAAAGTCCAGCCTCCCTGCCCTGCTTTCTACCCCCTGGAAGCCTCTCCCCACCACCCCAGAGCAGCACACATCTTGGGAAAGGCATTTGCCAGGCTGAATTCCTGAGGATCTCTCAGTTGATGCAATACCAGGAGCCTTCTTGCCACAAACTCCAGACATTCCTTCCTCCAAGGCCTGACATTTAGATGTGCATGCCTGAACAAGTCTCCATAACAATCCCTTCCTCATCCCTTCTCTGCTCTCCCCCATTCTCCCACCATCTGAGAGCAAGGCTAAAAAAAAATACCTTCCACAGAGAAAGGTCAGTACCAAAAAATGATCTTTTTTTAAGGAACAGACTCAATTTTAAGCCTGTTCAGATAGCATCTGAACTAACTTCCTCCACAGGCCACTCCCTTTTCCACTAAATCTCAGCTGTTTTTATCCCCATCCTCAGCTACTCCCAGAAAGAAAATGGGAAGGTTTTAGAAAAATATCAGAGTGAAAGGCTTGAGTGATGGGGAACAGCATCACACATGCAACAGCACCAAAGACTGACTCTAAAGCAAGGTATTGCTCCCTTCACGTTATCATACTGAACCAGGGACAGGAACTACACTCAGCCCATGCCAAATTGCATTACAATTAGTCACAGCTTTGCAATCTGCTCTGGGAGAGAGGCAGGAGGGAAAAGCATCAGACTTCACATCTGCACTCTCTGGTGTCAGAGGGAGGCATCAGGAGGCAAAGCAGAAGCACAGTGCCCAAAGGCCTCCTACCCCATCCCATCCTGCCCTATCCTGTTCCATTCCTGCCCTGTCCTGTTCCATCCTACTCCATTCTGCCTCATCCCGCTCTATCCTGCTCCATTCCTTTTCCATCCTGCCCCATCCTGCTCTATCCTGCTCCATTCCTTTTCCATCCTGCTCTATCCTGCTCCATTCCTGCCCTGTCCTGTTCCATCCTGCCCCATCCTCCTCCATTCCTGTCCCATCCTGCTCCATTCCTGTCCCATCCTGCCCTATCCTGCTCCATCTCACTCCATCCTGCTCCATCTCATCCTGTTCCATTCCTGCCCCATCCCACTCCATCCTGCCCCAGCCTCCTCCATGTTCTGCTCCATCCTGCCCCATTCCACTCCATCCTCCTCCATTCCTGCCCCATCCCACTCCACCCTCCTTCATTCCTGCTCCATTCTGCCCCATTCCATCCCACTCCATCCCATCCCATCCCTACCCCATTTCTGCCCCATCCTATCCTGTTCCATTCCTGCCCCATCCCACTCCACCCTCCTTCATTCCTGCTCCATCCCACTCCACCCTCCTTCACTCCTGCTCCATCCCACTCCAACCTCCTTCATTCCTGCTCCATTCTGCCCCATTCTGCCCCATCCCATCCCGCTCCATCCCATCCCTACCCCATTTCTGCCCCATCCTGCTCCATCTCACTCCATCCTGCTCCATCCCTGCCCCATCCCACTCCACCCCTGCCCCAGCCTCCTCCATGTTCTGCTCCATCCTGCCCCATTCCACTCCATCCTCCTCCATTCCTGCCCCATCCCACTCCACCCTCCTTCATTCCTGCTCCATTCTGCCCCATCCCATCCCGCTCCATCCCATCCCATCCCATCCTGCTCCATCCCATCCCTACCCCATTTCTGCCCCATCCTGGCTCCATCCCATGCCCAGCCCTCACCTTGTTGGCTCTGATCTGTTTGTAGATGTCCGTCTGCTGCCGGATGCGGTACTCCAGGTCCGACACGTGGGCCTGCAGCCAGTTCCAGCGGCTGACGATGGCGGCGCGGTCTGCTGCCCACCTCCACTCTGCCCTCCGCCTCCTGCAACACACACACACACACACACTTATTCTCAGCGTGGTTTCAATTGCACAGCACACAGAAGTCCTGGAGAACCGACAGACAGAGCAAAAGCTGCGTTCTGGATGGCAGGACTGATACCATCTCACCGCTGCTAATAATTACAGAGGAATTACAGATGTGCCGCAAGGGCCGTGTGTCTGCAGAGCAATATTCCAACATCTGCTGGCACCCACTGACTCAAGTCTTCAAAAAAAAGTCTCTGGCATCAGTCCCCAAATCCACCTGAATGCAGCTCATACCATGTGGCCACAATTAAACCTCAGTGACGAGTTCACAACTGTCACTGCTGGGGTTTACAAGGTGGAGAGGAACAGGGCCAACCTTGCACAAGCTGCTCCCTGCAATGGTGTGCTGCAAAGCAACCCTGATTTCTGCATCTGATGGATGGACCAAGCAAATAAAGTAGCCAGGAAATAAAATCAAATGTAATCAAACCACTCTCAATCCCTACTGCTGCACTCCAGGGCAGACAGGAACACAGAGATGGTGAGGAATGGATAAATCCACAACTCCACTCTCCATGTTAAAAGCCACAGTATCATGAAAATATACCCTAAGCACACTGATTCCTGTGGATAAACATTAAGGTTTCCCAGAAAGGAAGAAAACCCCGATATGGTGTGGAAACAAAGCATCAGCAGAAAGTGCTGACAACTCCAATGTTGCTGCACAAAGCCTTTGCCACATCTGGATGCTTAGCAATTAAGAAATTAATCACAAAATAATTCCCTTTGCCCATCTCCCCCCGCTCCTTCTGTGCAGGAATTTTGAACCAGCCAGAGCATGTGGGGCAGGGGAGCCACAGCAATGTCCAGATGTTTCCTCCAAAATCAAACCAGAAAGTCTTCTGCTGAGATTAACCCATTTCAGAGCTGAAACCAGCCACGACAGCACAAGCAGCACGTGGTAAATGAGGTTTTGTACTGAGGCAGCCCCAGCTGCAAAGATGGGAAGGAGCAGAAATCGAGTTCTTCAAAAAATCTGCACCTCCTGGCCCTCTGACCTGATTCAGGCATAACTGCTACCAAATGCACTTCCCTAAAAATGAAATAAATACAGAAAAGTCCCGGGGTTATTACAAGTTTCAAATCAACTAATAGAAATACCCTGAAAAGGAGGAGTTGGTTGCTTCAAACTGCAAGTGAAACTCCTGCATTTAGAACAAGACACGTTATCCATATTCCTGCTGGACCCTTGGCTGTCCCTGCAAAGCCACGTTCCCACAAAGAGGCAACAGCAGCCACTGCCTTCTGCCCTCCCAGCCTTCTCCAAAACACCTTCAGGGGTTCAAATCTTTCCCTTTGTAAACCCAGATTTCAGCAGTTTGCTCTTTGGGGAGCCAAAGAGCCCTGGGAATTTTTAGAAGGAAGTTTTTAGAATCAAATGCTGCTGAGAGTACACCCAAAGTGCCAATTCCCTAAGTTTGCCTCTCCCAACATTACAAAGCACCTCTGCCTGCTGGAACACTGGCCTGTGCTGATAAATACAGCCTATTCTTTTGCTCAGATTACACAGAAACTGAGATTAAGTATGAAAAGAATAGTTTAAAACTCATTTAGTTTCTTAAGTGCCATGGCAGCACACAAGCAGCAGCAGACCTGCTCCTCACCTTAAAATCAGGACACATCCTACCCCAGAAAAACCCACTGGATTTGAACCAAAAATAACCCAAGGAAGCGAAACACAGGAATGCACACTTCATCCTCTGACACCCTGCGGCAGCACTGGAGGAGGGGAAGAGCAGAATGATGGCTCAGCCACACTTTCCAAAACAGCACCCAGTGTAGTGGCTCTATATTTAGAACTGAGCCTTTCCCAGCTCGGTCCCACCCTTCCCTACGAGGCGCTGGCAGCAACACCATGGGATGGATGTTCCCTCACGGGATCAGCTCTGGGACAAGGACCCACGGATATTCCTCAGCTTTAATGCCTCTACAAGCATTTGTGAAAATGATTCTTTTCTTGTCTAGCTTTAGAAAGGAGCCACCATGCACACAACACGGAGTGTGATGTCCTGCAGTGACCACTGGGGATGTGAAACTTCCAGTTGCTCTGGGGGAGAGGAAAACCCTGAAAATCCTCTCCTTTCTGGCTAAATCTGAACAGAGCCTACAAGGAAAACGGAGAGGGACTTTTCACAAGGGCACAGTGTGACAGGACAAGGGGGAATGGCTTTAAAGTGACAGAGGGAAGGGTTACATTGGATATTGGGAAGAAATGCCTCCCTGTGAGGGTGGTTACACCCTGGCACAGGGATTGCTTAGTTCCATCCCCTGCCATGGCAGGGACATCTCCCACTGTCCCAGCTGCTTTCAGCCCTGTCCAGCCCGGCCTTGGACACTGCCAGGGCTCCAGGGCAGCCCCAGCTGCTCTGGGCACCCTGTGCCAGGGCCTGCCCACCCTCCCAGGGAAGGATTTCTCCCCAGTATCCAATCTCAGCCTCAGTTCCAAGTCCCTCAGGCAGCCCATCCGCCCACCAGCCCATGCTGCTTTCTGCTGAGTCCATGCAGCTGAATTCCAACCAGGCAGACAGAGACAGCCCCAGCAAACGGAGGGAATTAGAGATTAGCAGACTGATTTTTCACCAGGAGACTGCCCTACTAAAGGCCCAGCTGCAAAGTGAGCAGAGCAGGCCCACCAGCTGCTGCCAAACCATCCTGGTAATGACATGGAGCAGCACAGAAAAACGGAGCTAGAACTGATGATTTCAGAGCAGAAAAAAGTTACAGGCTGGAGGGGAGCTACATTATCAGATCCACCTCTAGGAATCAGCAGAATGAATGAGAAACAGCCTGGAGGGAGGCTGAAACAGGGTCTGGAGGGAGATTGTTTCTGCCACTCCAAGCACTTGAGCAAACCCAAACCATCTTGATGTTCAATGAGGAACAACAGGTCACGCTGCAAAAAACAGTAAATGCCAGAAGAGAGAGAAACTCAACACAGAAACACTGAGGAGCTGTGCAGGCAGCCAAGCAGGCTGAGAGCTGGGACAGCCATGGGAGGGTCCACTGGAACCAGAAAATGCCTTTGGCACTGATGCCAGGAGGTGGCACAGCCCAGGGCAGCTCCCAGAGCTCGGACACTCACGGATTAATGCCACAACATGAGGCAATAAACTCCAGCTTTCCAGGCACTTCCCACATGGTTCCCATCCTCCACTGTGTACTGGTGTACTCCCAGGGGCTCTGCTGTCCCCTGGAATGCAGTCACCTTCCAGTGCAGAGGCCACGCTGGATTCACTCTCCTCTTTCCTGCACAGCTTTGGACAGAGGAAATCATGTGAGAGTGATGTGAGACTTTCCCCATGGGACACCCAGCTCAGCCTCCCTCACCTTCCAGAAGCAAACTGGGAATGTTTCAGCCCTTCCCACAGAGGAGCCTCACCCTGGCATTGGGACAGAGCCCAGAGGGTACAGGATGGGACCTTTCTTCAACAGGACAACCAATTCAGCTGCTATTTTCCACTTTGCTCATGTCCCTGTATATTCTTCACATTCATTCTTCAGCTCACCAAACTTTACCATTATTATTATTATTATTATCATTTTTTGGATCAATGCAAGACCAGATCAGCATGTGGAGCAAGAGTTAAAGCTGTGCCAAACCCACTCCCATGACGACTCTGAGGGAGGAAGAGAAAACCCCACAAGGCTCGAGAACAATCTCATTAGCTGCTCGTAACATTTCTGCCTGCAAAGAAGCCAAAGTGAACAATTTGTTCAGCTCAACACCCGCCCCCAGCCCTGGACAGAACCATCAGCTTTGAAGGGCTCTTTATTCCCAGCATGTGCTCGGCACTCTGCTCAATCTCCTTCCAACCTCCCCTTGGCTCATTCATTCCAATATTCTTAATTTTCCTCCTGTTTGTAGCTCAGACAGCCCTGCTGGCTGTGAATCATCCCCTGCACAAATGGTGCCACCAGCCCTTGCTGGGGTCTGCAATGGAGTTAAGGTCCCAGCTCCAGAGCACTGGACCAGATGGTCTCAGAGGGCTTTTCCAACTGAAAGCACTGCAGGACTGACTCTGTGCAGGTGGAATCCACAGCCCCAGGTGCTACACCAGGCTGGTGACACAGCATCCCATCCCATCCCATCCTGCCTGGAGCACCAGGGTGACTCACGGGGACACTGAGTCACTCCTGCCTTCCCCAGCCCATCCACAGCCCCTGTGCAGACACAACCTCGAGAGGACAGGCAGCAGCTCCCACCAAGGCCTGGAAATGGCAGAATGCTCTCTCAGAAGTTCTTCTGTGCTGTTTCAATTCAAGTGCCCCACATCTTCACACCATGACATTTATGCACTGCTCCGAGCATTTATTCAGCTGACTGTCTGAAAAACAGTCATTCCCAGCTCTAGCTGCTCTTGAGCCCTCAGCAGCAACAATTGTTCTGTGACAATAGCCAAAAATCAGGATTTTATTCTTGCAGCTATGCCAGTGCAATACTTTGGGCCATGTCTGAACCCTGTTTGGCACCCATGGACAAAGATGTGAGGAGAGAAGGGGAAGGTGAAGGACAGGAGCTTGGATCAGAAGTGTGGTCACCACCAACTGCCTGTTACACCAGGAAAACCATCTCTCCAGAGGCTCAGCAGAGCAGTCAGCTGAAAAATGCCATGTTTTGAAGGAATTTATTGGGCCCATTTTTCAGTATAGTTCTCCACACCCTCATGGGCACAGAGGCAGGCAGAGCAGAGCAGCTTGAACTGTTTGTGTGCAGACTCTGCCTGATCGCCATCACTCCAGAAATTAAGGCAGTTTCTTACTCCCTTGCAGCTAAATCCAGGAATGAAAAGGTGACACTACACAAGCCACCAAAGTTTGCTCCAACTGTGTTCAGTTCATTGAGAATTTTCCCCTTAAAGCTCTGGTTAAAGATGCTGTTCTCAACATCACAAACTATGAACCAAGAATGCTCACTTTTCCCTCAAAATACCTAAAATACAATTGTACAAACTTACAACAAACATCTTCCAGAAGCACATCCTTCTTTTTGCTGAGAAGGACATCAATATTATAATTTTGCTTTATCAATATGATAATTTTGCTAATAGCAGCTTCCCAGTAGGTCTGGGTTGCACAGTAGAATCATTACCTTTCTTAGACCAAGATTTTTCACTAGGAGTTAAAACTCTTCTACAAGAAAGCACAAAGTGGCAGAAGCACAAAGCCAAGGTGGGATCTCACCAAGAGATTTATAACTTTTTTCTGGCAAACTCAGGAGCTGAGAGCCAGTGACTCCTGTTCGCTAAGAGGATACAGCAAGCGATGACAGAGGTTTGACATCACGAGCACAACCAGCAACAAACACGGGCCATTATCTTGAATACTGCACTTCTATCCTAAAGCTCTGCTTGCTGCCAAAGCAAAGCCCCAGCAGAGCAAAGCAGCTCCTGGTCTCCCTTCATGAGATCACCTCACTTGGCAGCATGGGACGCTGTGACTTTCTGGACTGCTGGAAAACAAGCTTCCCTGAGAAGAATGCCATTAAAACATCAAAGAAGAGAAGGAAGGGGGTGCTCAGCGTTCTAAGCTCTTCAAACAAAACTGAGCACAACAGAGAGGAGACAATTACGGCACAGAGTAAACTGCTGGAGAAGTTATTACACTTGTTCCACAGCACAGCCCTTTGTATGCAGCAAATAGAGGAGTTTGGTGTCCAAGTGGGGGAGCGCTCGCTGCAGCCCATTAGTGCCACAGTCCCCGGGGAACAAGAATAGAGACTATGCAAATCAGGATCCATTGTTAAAAGGGAAAATTTATTTCACATTCCTGAGCAGCAGTGTTCCTGGAGCATAACAATTGGAGAGGCCCTTCTGCTGAGTACGGCACATTTTTATGCTCCACAGTAAATCAATATTCCATAATACAGAAACTACAGAAATTACAGCCAGGGTGAGGATGGCAGCCCTGAGCTTTGGTGAGCAGCACCAACACAACATTGTGTCAGAACAGGACTTATCTGGGACCTGCTTTCACTGTTCAGGAGAGTGACTGAAGCAGAATTTACGGAAGGATTCTCAGGATGTTAAAGCTTCCAGCTCATGCCATAAGGTGAATGGCACCGACAAAGGTGTTTCCTGACTGTGCTGCTCTCGATCTGAACAAGTGCCACTACACCTGTCTCAGTGTCCTGAACCTTCCCCACTTGGGCAGTGCCAGCAAAACAATCTCACAATGAGATAGCCAGGAAAAAAGTGGAGTTAATCTCAAAGCAAAGAGCTCTTCCTTGCAAGAGGGGAACTGACTATTCCTTCAGTATCTACCAAACTTCCCAACAACAGAGCTCACTGCACACTGACAAAGGATGCACAAACTTGTTTTCAACTCAGCCACTTCTGATCACTGTCACTCCAGGCTGGACGTGAGCAAGGCAACAAATAAAACCTGCTTTCATTTTCCTCTTGGTTTATCTCACAGGAGATAGAGCCTTCCTCTCAGCCCCCACCCAGTAAACACTGACAGAGGAGTGAGCAGCACGGATACTCCCATCTCTCCAGGCATGAAAAAGCAGCTTCAGTCTCTCCACTCCTCATTATGCAGCCGTTAAGACCTGAGGTCAAAGGGTGTTTTGTCATGGCCCATGGGGACCAGGGGGGCTTTTGTTTAACGCCACAGGTTCTGCAGCCCAAGATCAAAATGAAGCTTCGGGATAAGTGATTACACTGAAACAGGCTCAGCTCCAGGCCTGGGAAATTTCTGCACTGCTGGGATGACCTCACCCTCCTTATCTGCTCTTTCATGTCCTGGGAGGAAGAGGAGAGAGCTCAGCAAACACGTCTCCAAATGCAGAATTCCGACATTGTGTTCCTGAATGCAGCTCTAAGATCACAAAACTACACTCTGCTCTCTACCTGGAACACAAAAGCTCCAAACCCTCCTCACAGAAGTCTGCTAAAAAGGTTTTTTCCCAGTTTTCCTCACAGTACATTAGAGCAAGGAGGATTTTAAGCCCACACAAAGTCATCAATCAAGAAGTCCAGAGAATTTTTGACTCCCCATCTCTGGAAATGTTCAAGGCCTGGGGCTCGGAGCAACCTGGTCTAGTGGGAGGTGTCCCTGCCCATGGCAGGGGGTTGAGACTGGGTAAGCTTTAAGGTTCCTTTCAACCCAAACCATTCTATGATTCTAAAAAATATTTTTGCTTGAACCACGTAATGACATCAGGACAAACCAAATAGAAGCCAGGGAAGATTTCCAGTAGGAGCAGAAGTTCTCAGCAGGGCCAAACATGACTGAAATGGGCTGGGCTTGGAGTAAAGGAGAATGCATAGTGGATTTTCGGGGACAAAGCAGCACAGAAGCATCAATGCAGTACTGCATCAGAGGTATGAATTCACCAAGCAGGTGCAGTCCCAAGGCTCCCTGCCTTCCAGGGGAGCAGCAATCTGCTTCCCAGCCTTTGGGAGAGCACTGGGAGCTCAAGTTCCACGAGCACAACCCCACTCAGGGGCTTGCCCTGATTTCCAAGCCTTCAATCCCAGCAGCTTCACAGTCATAGCAAAAATGAGATTCCCCTTTCTTTTTTGGCTTGAAGCATGGGGAGGTCATCCCTGTTCAAAGCACCAGGAACACCATGTCTTTTAGGGAAAGAGAACACCCAGTGATGCAGATATTTTCTGTGGCACTCTGCTCCTTTGCAGCCCCTCTTAGCACAAGTCCCCACCCCAGCCTCTCCCAACACAGTTCCCAGCAAAGATCACCTCTTCAGTCCAAATCAGAGCAAGAATAAAGCCACACATCAATATTAAATCTGAAGGTCATTTCGTCAAGGGAAGGGGCAGCCGTGCTATTTCTGGCACCAATCCAAGGAAACTTTCCTCTCTCAACCCAAAGAGCCATTCCAGTTAACACAGAAATAACACATTTCTGGCCTCCAAGCCCTTTATCTAAGAAATGGGATAATATAATCCTGGCTGAAGGACTGCTGCATAGTACAGGAGCATGGAAAAAGTCCAGGGAGAAATGGAAAGGGAGAGCAGGAGACTGATGTGAGTCACGCTATGCTGGGTTTTGCCTGGAGCCAAAGGAATGGTGGAAAGGGGACATGGAGTATAGGGATGGCATGGGCAGGGAGAAGGGCAGCTGCTCCCAGCCAGGCAGCACCAGAGGCAGCACATCAGAAGGTAAAAATGATGGATTTAGCATTGTGTTCCACTGCAAAGATGCAGAAAGATTTCATGGTACTGGATCAAATCTGAGATTGACATCCCAGGGGGAGCTGCTGGTTTGGGGTGGGTAAACTGGGGGCACAGGAGCAAGGAGCTCTGCCCAGAGCTCTGTCCTGGGGGTGGCTGGAGACGGCCAAAATAAGGCTGTGAAAATCCAGTTGTATTTCCATGAGAAGAAAGGAACAATCTGCATTGTTCGGCCACGTGAAACCCCTTTTATCAGCCACGCTCTGGCACACAAAGGACTGAAGAAACACTGGATTCAAACATCAAATGGGAGCCACAAAAGAGCATCTCTGCTTTCTAAGAAAGGGCTGAGCTCTGACCAGGTGGAAGAATCTTCCAGAAGAGCAACTCTGGCCACTAATGAAGGGTTTTCAGGGAGCTTCCCATCTCATCTGCATTCAACCACCAGCACATGGTGTCACTTCCCTCCGCTCCTCATCACAGCTTTGGCACCAATGGCTGTCTGTCAACACCCGTGAATTTCTCAGGCATTCCTGGCTCCTTTATCAAGTTTTCCATCATTTAATGAATCTCATTTAATAAATCTGCAAATCCCTCTGCATGGTCCCAGAGAGCACAGTTTAAGAGCCACTATTTCAGCCTGAACTACCTTCTGAACGTGTTTGCCAGAAACAATTTTAAACCCCAGCAGTTTGTGGGCAGTAGAGAGGAGTATTTCACCCAACACACGGCAGAGGTGGCACGAGCTGGAGGCTGGAGCTGAACAACAAATGTTGGGTGATTTACTAGGAAGTGATGGAGACAAAAAGGAGCCACTGGGCAGCTCCTCTGAGGGCTGCAGCTGATCTGTGGGTCCCAGCCTGGCAGGGGATCTGCCTTTGGGACAGGGACCAAACCCTCTCAGGTGGCTGAAGGGGAGCTCAGCTCCTGCCAGAGCTCCACCTGTGCCCTGCTGTGCTGCCAAACCATCCCTCAACACAACCCAGCGAGCGCCCTGTGAAACAAGGGCCTCCCCCAAACAGAGCTGCAGCCACAGGAGGCCTCTGCTGCTCTGGGCTCACAAAGGCCTTAATGTTTAAACGTACAGATCCCCTATTTACTGTGCTGAAAAAGGCAGGGAGTAACTCAAACCCTGGGAGCACAGGAGCGCTGGAGGGGGAAGGAAGGGGGATCTGGGTGAGGCTGCAGAGCTGGGGTGGTCGATGCTCACACACTGAAGGCTGGGGTTTGGACATGACCCATCCAAATCACAGACCCCGTTTGCTGCACGGGACCCCGAGAGAGCCCCCAGGACAAGGACACTCCTCAAGGACTCCTTGCAGAAGGGTTTACACAGTGACTCTGGATGATGAATGAACTCTGCAGAGTCCAAGCACATAAAGTCACACGTGAACATGCATTTCTCCTACAGAGCCAAAAGGCACCGGCCCACAAGAGAGAACACAGAACTACCACTGAGAGCACAGTTAAGGGTTAACTCCAGGTAGGCTCCAAGGAGGAAATGCCCATCTCACCTGGGAGAAAAGCAAAGAACAAACAAAAAGGAAGAAAAGCAAGAAGCTGATAGCAGAGTCCATGTTTGTATATCCGTGGAGGGAATCTAATTCTTATTTCCTACATCACAAAGGAAGCCCTTCCCTTAGGGAATAGGACACTGCTGAGGTGGAATCCTGACTGAGGGCTCTCATCCATCTTCTGCAACGTGGCAGAGCAGGGGGGAAGAATAAAGTCCTACAGTTTAAAAGGCCCAGAGCTGGGCCCCCAGCCCCACTCTGCTAATTCCCTGCTCCATCACAGATCTGCTGTTTGATCCTGGCCATGGTACTTGACATCTTTTTCTCATCTATTAAATGGCCAGAGGAGTTCTGGCTCACTGTCAAGAGGCTCTGTTATCTGTGGGGTATTTATTGTCCCAGGCACAGGATCACTTTAGAGTGGAATGGTTTTAGCATCACAGAAGACATTCCAGTGTGACCATCAATTTACTACCCTCTCTCTTTTAATTAATTAAACACTGCCAAAAAGGCTCCCTCTGATCAGACCCACACTCCCTCCCAGGCACAGGGGAGGTGGGTGAAGAAAAGCAGAACAAAGGGAGGGTTTTCACCTTGTGGCATCTCAGATCCCATAGCTGCCCTCCCCACTGCCAGGCTCTTCTGGAGCAAAATATGTGTCACAGACACACACACACAAATTTAGGAGTGATTATATGGGTTTCATTTCATTTGTTGAGATTAAAAGCAAGGGGTCAGCTGCAGATTAACAATGCACTCATGTAGTAACTCTGTTGTTTGGGCTTTTTATTAGTTTAGCTACATGAGGCATCTTCAGTGTGAATTTGGGGAGCAGGACTGAGCAGCTGTTCCCATGTTACAACTGTTACACCCCCCTGAATGCTTCCTCCTTCTCTCCCTGCAGCTCAGGTTCTTCCCAGAGACTCTGGCTATTCCCTAAAGCTGGGGAAAGGACACGCTGTGTTCAGCAATTCTTTTTGTCCCCTTGTGCTCCATTTTCTTTCTTCAATGTCTCAAAAAAACAGAAGAAAAAACAAACCACAAACAAAACTCAAAAAGCTGCAGCTATTTCTCCCCTTTAGTAATCCTGAATATATTTATTATCACGTCTGACCTACAAAAGAAAACATGACCTGATCTAGAGAAGCCTGCATCAAGCGTTATTTTGCCTTTTTGCTGTTTTGTTTTTAAAATCCACCCTTCCCCCAGAGCTCTGATTTTGCAGCAGTTGAGACTGGACAAATACTTCTGAAGGAAGTGGCAGAATTTCCTAGATGTATCTGCTGAGAAAGCCTCTACCCAGAGGCACCAGGGAAATTGAGGAGGTTTTCAGAACGCTGCCATCCCTTCACAGCCACCTCTGCCTGTGGAACATTCAATTCTGGGCAAAATAAATGAGGCTGGGCAGGAGCAACCTGGTCTAGTGGAGAGTGTCCACTAGAAGGGGATGATCTTTAAGGTCCTCCCAGCCCAAACCATTCCAGGATTCCCCAAAATCAGGCCCACCCACGCCGTGTCTCAGCCCATGAGTGCCAACAGCCATCACACTGCTCCTGGGCTGAGTTTGGGACCAGCTGCAGCAAATCCAAGCCTTAATCCTTGCACATGAGAAAGGAGAGAACGCCAGGGCAGGAGCTGAGGCTGCTGCTGCTGCCCACGACAGGTGTGGAGGCAGAACCTGGATGGGTGACAGGGCCTCAATGAGCCCCTTCATGCCCGGCAGTTCCGGGACAATGAAACCTCTGTCCAAAGCCTCGGAAATAAAGTTCCTCTTTGTGAGAGTTGAACTCTGACAAGCAAGAGCTGCAACCCAAACCCGACTCCACCTCCTGCCAGGACTCAGACAAATCCCAACCTCTGAGTTTGTGCTGTGTCCTGCCTTGCCATGACCAGAAAATTCCCTGTACAGCCCCAGTGTGAAACCACTGAGGTGTCACCAGAGACACCCCCTGATCCCAAAGGGCTGGAGCTGGCAAACTGAACAAAGGGGAACAGGAAATAAGTCTGGTCACAATTCCAACACTCCTCTGCAGCCACTGCAAAAGGGGTTGTGCAAACATATTTCATAAATAGGTCAGAGAAATGAAAAAGCAGATGACAGACAGATGGCACAGCAAAAGGAGATGAGGAGGAAGAAGGGGGCAAGACCATCTGAGCCAAGAGAAGAGCAGCCAAGGAATTCTTCAATGAAATCCCAGTTGGATTAAACAGCTCCATGCTCCAAACTTTCCAAGAGGTAAAACACAAAGAGGAAGTCCACTTTATTTTCACAAGGACCCCATAGATGTAAATCACACCTCCAAGCAGCAGATGCTGTCCACCTTCCAACACCTCAAATTCAGATCATTCCTGGGAATGGAGCCAAAGTGCCCTGGTAATTAGGGTCTAAAGGACAGCATGAATTAAGGGCACACCAGCTTCAATGCTAGCAAAGCTCCCACTAGCACCAACACAACCTTTGTACAAACTTTACAAGAAAAACATCACCTGGTATGTGTTAAAGGAAATTATTGTACCAGAACATTCAGCGATCCATCAGAATTTATCTCATCTGCAGACACGAATCCCAGAATGGTGTGGGTTGGAAGAGACCTCAAACCCATCCAGTGCCACCCCTGCCATGGGCAGGGACATCTCCCACGGTCCCAGGGTGCTCCAAACCCCAATGTCCAACCTGGCCTGGGACACTTCAGGGATGGGGCAGACACAATAAACCCCTCTCGTGGCAGAACCAGACATGTCAGAACTGCAACACACTTCGTATTTCCTGTACACATTAAGTTTCTCCACGTCTAAAACTCCACATATGTATCATAAAATGTGTTTAAATGCTTAAAGATAACTCTCTTTGAAAAAATCTTTGGTACTCGACAGGTTCTTGACCAAGCCATCAGCACGGTTCTCACCCACAGAGCACACAAACCACATCCCAGATGATGAGTAACTGAAAGGACAGACCAGGAACAGGAGGCATTTTGAGTAGTTTCTGCAAAACAAAAATCTAAATAAACCTTGATTGAAGGAACAAAAAAGTAGTGAGATGCATCACTGACAGCAAGATGGTTCACTGATACTGACAGCAAAAGAGAGCATGAAAACACTCTTAACACTTCTGACTGTATGCAGCTGACACAAAAGAATGTAGGGCAGAATTGTAGTATTGGAATTTATGGGATTTTTTAAAGATGGAGAGAAAAATAAGTTTGGGTCACTGAGGAAAAGCACTGTTGGATTACACCACTAAGAAGCCTTCTTTAAAAAAGAAGGGAGGGGTGGTAAATGATCTATCAACAAGCCAGAAAATTTAAAGTAAAGTTTTAAGTTAAATGAGAACAGATTTAAAAAGCCATCACATCTCCAGTTCAAATTCAGGCTCTGTTCAGATGGCAAGAGGCTACAGGATCACACCCACAAGAATCTGGGTTTGCTCCATGGCTTCCCAACCCAACAGGCAAGGGAGGAAACAAGAACTGATGCCTACAAGACCAACCTAAGCAGGAAAAGAATGGTTTTGAAAATCCATTCCAGCTCAAGCAAACAAGCCTTTACTCAGCTAAATCAGCCTCCACAGTGATGTCTTCTCACATAAATGATCTCATCTGGCCTTATGATCCAAGGCAAAAACAAGTATTCTTGACACCAGCTCTCTGAGCTTGCTTGCTTGCTTTTCCTGCCAGTTCTCTCAGGATCATTTTGTCTTCTCCCAGCAGTGTTTCTGTCCCATTGCCCAAGGCCCTGCACCACTCCATCCATGTCCTGCTCCTTCCAGGCCAGCAGCTGGAAGATCAACACACACTGTCCACACACACCACGTGCTTGTTCAGGAGAATTTAAGCACAAAACGTTTTCAGTCCCAGCAAATTGTCCCCAACCACCAGCACCCAGCAAGTCCTCACAGCACTCAAACACTCAGCCCTGCTCATTCTGGTGTGGTTCAAAGAGCCAAGTGTGTGGATCACTCCATGGAACCAGCCCCATTGTGACAACCAGAGCTCAGCTCTGCACCCACAGCTGGCAGGAAGGAGGCTTTGGACCCAAACACCTTTCAAGAGATGCTCAGGCACAGCCAGAAGGTGCATCTGCCCCTCCAACCTGGAAATCCTGCTGGAAGGGGATGAGGAGCTCACACCTGCTTCACACATTATTCAGAGGACAATAAAGAAACTAATTATGTTTGGAAAGTCACAAGTTATTTATAGCATGACAGCAAATTTGTTGCCAGGAGAGCTTCAAGCAGGTCAGGGTTACAGTCCTGCAGTCACCTGCACAGGGCAGCCTAAAATACCTGGGCTGGCCTACACTTGAAATAAAACTGAGTTCAAACACAGCTAGGGCCTTAAAAGCAATCCTCCAGCAGGTATTTGCTAAAAATCTTAATGGAAACATCATTTAAAGACCTTTATCAGAAGAGACAGAGATAAGGGTCATGTAACCTGTGGGTGTCTGATTTATTACAGGTGAGCTAGGCAGGGAGACATTCAAACACATCATTAGGAAACAGGGAGGTGGAACAGACTCAGAACAAGCACCTCCTCTTGCAGCAATGCCAGTTCTTCGCCACAGCTCCAGGCCAGTCACCCTCCCAACAACCCAGTCAAAACTCTGAATCACACCCTGAGACAAGAGCAAACAAGGAAAGTGTCCAGCCCCCATTCACTAGGGAATCTGATTACTCACATTGTCCTGCAGCTAATGGCAAAAGAGACACAGTGTGACAGAGGTGACACAGCCAGACCTGCAAAATCAGTGCTCAGTTTTCCCTCCAGCACCCGCAGAGCAACCCACCACCAGCATCTGCCTCCCTCCCGTTCTGCTGCTCACTCTGTTGACAAAACCCAGAGCCTTTTAAGATGTATTCAGTAATAACTGAACTGTTGTTTGTTTTTTTTTTTTAAGGAAAATGAGGCCTCTGTTGATTTCACAGGGCAGGACAGGCTGCGCCCATCTTCAGCTGTTCTTACAGAAAACGTGTGCAGAAACATTATCAATTAGATAATTGATCAGTTGACAATGCAGCAGTGGAGCATCTCTGCATCTGCTCTCCATGCACTTCACAAAGCTACAGAACAGAAAGAGGGACAATAGTGAGGGAATGGGGAGGGAATTTAATCAACATCAAAATTTACCATGCAGAAATTCTGTTCAATCACCTGCTATTCCATGATGAAGAGAGCTCACCATGCCTGTCTCAAGACAAAGTGGATAAATCCTGGGGCAGTGAGTAAAATCTGTGACCCTTCCTTCTGTGTTTCAATGCTTCTCCTGGATATATTCTTCCTTTATAGGACAACACCTTCTACTTCACAACTGAAAAACCAAGAAACTAATTGCTTCAAAACAGCAAAGAATTCCAGAGTAACTATTCCAGACTTTACAATGCTGGTGGGAATAAATTCTCAGTGAATATGGCTTCAAAAAGCACCCTGTGCCCTCTCTTCCTCTTTCAGCTCGCTAAAATAAGACTTAAGAGGAAATCTGCCAAGACACCAAAGAAAAAGCCCACCTCTTCTGCTAAGGGAACTAAGGGAAGCAACAATAACCCTCAGCAAAAGCACAAAGATAAAGGTTTTTAAAGCTGCACCACAATCTGAGGGAGCCAGGAACGGTTCTCAAGGATATTTAACACCCCATGAAGGGTCCTCCTGCCCTGGGAATGACAGCAGCTCCAAGCTGCCCAATCCACACAAAACAGCAGAGGGCCTCTGCAGGTCCTGACAAAGGTATCTGCAGAGTAATTCAAATTTAAAATATTTTAAAACAAAAATAATAAAAAAATAAAAGTAATAAAAGAAAAAGGCTGTGGCTGCCCCTGGATCCCTGGCAGTGCCCAAGGCCAGGCTGGACAGGGTTTGGAGCAGCCTGGGACACTGGGAGGTGTCCCTGGATGAGCTTTAAGGTCCCTGCCTACCCAAACCAGTCTGGGATTTTTTTATTCTGTAACTGTGTTTCCTTCAGCTACTCAGCTCACCTAATTCTGCCCTTTGCCTGACTAGATTAAGTAATTACCAGCAGCGTGGCAGCAATGGGAGGACAGTGGTTTCTGGAACATGGAATGATGCCAGAAAAGCTTTGGGATCCAGTTCCCAAGCAGAGGGAGGGGAAGCTCACTGCTGCCTCATTTCACAGCAATGACATCAGCCTGAGCTCCCTGGAAATCTGAAGCCTCTCTCCAGGAGGATGGATCAGTGCTGGGCTCAGAGTGGTCACGGGGCTGCTGAGCACATCAGGTGATTCACACACAAAAGGGATTTCATCTTCCTCCACCACCAGCTATTTATTCATATATCAGACATTTATATCATACATGTTACTGTGCGTATATATATATATATAAATTATTTTATACATATATAATTATTATATATATAATATAACGTCTCTCACGCCTGAGTAAACATCACCTAGAAAAGTTTAAGGCTTAACTGCCGGGTTAGTTCATGTTTGTGCACTGCTTTCAAGATTAAAACACTCTGTGTGCTAAGCATTATCATCAAGTCTAAGAAGGGCAGACTTGGCTCTAGGAGAGATACTAGAATTACATACACACAAATTAAAACACTTGGATTCTTTCCAGAGCAGATCACTCTGATTTTGTCTTTCTGCTTGTCAGTACACAGCTCCACAAATGTCTGCTTTTTGGAGACATGGGGCAGAAATCCACACAGTCAAGTTCCTAAAGGCAAATAATATCACAAGCCATTCCTAAATGGCAGAAGATTATCCTCACAACAAGAGGGAAAAGAAACAGCCTCATTTTTGTCATGGGATACCCACAGAGCTTGAAAAGTCTCAACTTTAAGGCCCATAAAATTTTTCTGACCTTCACAGTGAGACACCAAACCCCTTCAATGAGAAACTTCAGCGAAAGAAAAGATCTAAAAGGTTCAACCAAAGTATTATATATAAACATTGAACATTTATATAAATATTTATGTGTAGTAAGTTCCAAAACGAGATTCAGGCAAGAAGCAATCAAATAACCTTCCAAGTTTCCACAAAAAGCATGGCAGTCTCATGGAAAGCCACAGCAAGTGGCTCCAACCAAACACCCAGCTCAGGTCTCACTCCTCCTATCTGAACAAGCCTCTCTGTAGTGTGCTGGCAGCTTCTGGAACAGAGTTTAGTCTTTAATCAAAGTTTATTTTCCTCTTGCAGAACACTGAGTACTCACATATCAAAAGCCTTGACAAAATTCCTAGGGCTTCACATTTTTCTTTACTCCTAATGAAAACCAGCCTGGCTGGAGCTGTGAATCTTGTCCTTGTTACTGTGATTCCCAAATCCTGGGATGTGGGGCTGCTGCTCTGGGTGCCCTGGGGAGCATCTGGGCACCACTGGGGTGGCTCTCACTGACCCCAAAGCAGCAGCAAGGGTAGGTGAAATCCCCCTGTGCAAAATGCAGCAGGGCAGGCTGCAACCCAATTTATCTCCCCACAAGTGTTTTGCATGTTTGAACCCCAAATTTGTGATTCAAGCCCTTCCCATGGACAAACAGGAGCCATCCTTGGCCTCATGAGAATAAAAAGATGCTCAAGTATTTCCAATCACAGCAAAAAGAAATAGTTGCTGAGGCCACAGACTCCAGCTGCAAGAGTTACTGAGAGATGTATTAACACTGATTTTCCCAGAAAGGTGAGCACCAGTGAAGAATGTAACAGCTTTTATACATTCTCACATGCAGAGAGACATCCAAGTGCTCATGGCACCATTTAAGCATGGTTCTCTATAAAACAGCTTCACTACAGACTCTCTGGTGTTTAAGAGGGAAAGAGCTGTGAAGTAAAATCTTCCCCACGCAGTAAGAATGCAGATATCACAAAGTCTCTCTCCCATATGGATTCTGAACTGTCTACTAAGGAAATTAAAAACTACCCATTAAGCTTTCTTTCTCTGCTTTCAGAGAAACTGGAACAGAAGCAGGGGACTGGCTCTACCCAACAGCTCCAGAGCTGCTGGGAAAGGTGAACACACAGCTTTGGGGTATTTGGCAAGGCAAGAGCAGAAATAACAGCAATTTATTTCAGGAATGATCAGAAGCACTTTGAGCCATAAGAAATCATCCTCCCAATGGCAGCACCCCCATCACGTGCCCAGTGCATCCTGCAGGACAGAAATTCCTGCTGCGTGGAAGGGAGGAGAATCCACCATGGAGTGAATGGAGTTCAATCTGTGCTGGCAGTTCCCAGGAGCTGCAGCTCTCGAGGAGGAGGTTGTTAATTCAGTGCACTGCCAGCTCCAGCAGCCTGGCACACCGTGTACCCCTCTCCCCGCTCCACACCACAGCTCCCTGTGAAAATGGGAGATTTAACAGGACACACATGCACAAATCTTCCCCCTGTGGAAACTCAGCTGCTATAAAGGGAGACCATGTTCTGTTACCTGTTCTGAGAATTCTGTCTCCCAGTGACTAAAAACTCCATAAAACCACTCAAATGCCACTGCCACCCTCCTCCCAAATTCCCCCACTCAGGAGCACATCAGGTGATTCACATCCTGATCTTTTTCAACTTCCAACTGCACCCAGATCCAGAGACTCCCACAAAAGGAATGGGGAAGCCATCAGGTTCAGCTGAACACTCTCCAGGAAATAAAACCTTTGCCAGGGTCTTATGAATTATTTTGACAGGCAGTATTTCTTGCATCAAGAGCTTTGCTTTTATGTCCTAGGAGTTAAAGGGATGTCCAGTCTTTATGTCCAAAGTTAGAGCCCAGGTATTTGAAAGAGGTGGCATTTGAGACCAAGAAGATGACTGATTAGCAGAATTTTTGGGTTTGTTGTGTGTCCCCCAAAAGGACAGAGAACTAGTAGCCTCTCTCCCAAACATCAGAGCAGTAACAAAAAGAGGATTAAAAATGACCAGAATTTTAAGAAGAAGAAGAAAGAATAGAAGAAATCTTAGTAGAAGAACATGTCTGTAACTGGAGCACATTACAGCGAATGCAAGAAAGAACTGCAGAGCTGCAGTCTGGATGGTCTGATTTTAAAAAGCACACAACTTCAAAGCACTGAGATATGTTCTGCCATGAAGCAGCACTGAACTTGGCTGCCTTCCCTCCTCTCTCCAAACAGCAACAAAGGAACTCTGTTCTCCCCCAGCAGACAGCAAACACTGGCACATATTTGCAGGGAGACACCTGTTAGGGCTGCGAGAGCTCAGGGAGTGCACAGAGGTGGCCACGGTGACCCAGTGAACCTCAGAGCACCCCCGTGGCTCTTTTTGATCCCAGCTCTTCCTCAGCTCAGTGCAAGCAGCGTTACAGACAGCACAGATGCTTTGTGTTCACCAGGGAAGAGTTACAAGAGGATGTTTAGGCACATTCCGCAGATAAAGTCTTACCTCCCAGAGCAGCACTTTCCCCTTATTTCCCTAAGGAAAAAAAACCAAAATGCTGCAAAACCCACTTGGGCTTTGGTCAAGGATAATTTATACTTATTTTACTTTAAAGAATCATCTGTGCATGCAAAATATGCCAACTATTCCTGCTAAGAGCCTGTGAAAGCCTCATCCTTGAGAATATGGGGCAACAGGCAATGCTGTTACAAATGCAGCTTGAGACACAGAACATGCACAGGCAATATTTCCTCTCCAGTATCTCCTCTTCCATTTACAAGTGTAGCAGCAGATGCCTTCACAGTCTCCAGTTTGGAAGAAAAAAGGGGAGAGTAAGGCTGATGTGAGCTAAAAAGCAGCAGGTTTTGGGCAAAACTTTCCTCCCCAGAGACACCGGTCCATGATATAGGATGTTGACCTTCATAAGGCAACAAAGAACTCATGATTTATGTCCTTTGATATAAAAACAGAACTTACAACAGAAATAAAAGCTCCAAGAAATCTATTGGACCTTATAAACAAAGTCCTGGACAAGCTAGTAACTGTATTCAGTTTAATTTATTAAGAACAAATTAATTTGCAACCACTTAATTTCATCAAAAGGCTGACTAAGCAAGGCTTACAGGCTGTTTTCTTACTGACAAGTCCCATCTTTAAAAGCCCCTTATCTAACAGCTCTCTGCTTTTGCCACAGCAAGTCAGAAAACTGAGATAAAACACTGGTGGTGCAGAAGCCAGAAACAAAGCATCAAGATATAGGAACTGAACCATGTTTAAGTATTTTGCATCCTGCTATCCACATAAAGATAAAAATGCTAGAAGAGATGTTAAACCTTGTGTTTCAAACTTTAGAACAACCTCTACCACATACATTAAGATTCCATATTCAAGCTCTCAAAACACGCTTGCTTTTACCCAGTGACCTACACCTCACCTCCTGCTTGTCCTAAAACCTGCTTTAATAAAATTCTATTGAGGTTGCATTGAAAAAGAGACTGCAGATTTCCTCCTTGCAGCCAAGAAACTTAACCATACCTGTAGCTACAGAGATGAGAGCAAGGGCCTCAAACTGCTGGGGTCTAAATCAGCACAGAGGCTTCTTTAAAATGTTGGTTGTATACCACGCACAGAGTGTGTACACACACACACACACACTCCAAAATGCTTTCAAGCCTTTCAAAACTCACTATAAATTCACACAAATCATTCACAATTCCCTATAGCTTAAAAAACACAAGAAGCTATAAAAAGGACTGTACGTCACATGTGAAAGAGAAAACAAAACCATTTTATTTTGGAACAGTCGGATTCAGCTGCTGTTTGGGAAACACATAGTCAATTCCATTTATTTCTGTGACTCAGGACTCCTGCAGCCTGCTTCTCTTCCCAGAGATACCTGAGTTATCCCTTCAGCATTTTCCAGCTTTTTGCTGGGCTGTTACACAGCTTTATGTGACCACAGTCCTTCAGCTCATGCCTGATGATTAACACAATCCTGCAGAAGAGCAGAACGCTGCTGATTCTTTGTAAAAGAGCTCCCCAGAACGCAGTATTAATTTAATCTCATTTAAAACAGATTCAGCATTTCATTCTGCAAGGGAGAGATGCTTCCTACTACGTCAAGGCAGCGAGCAAGAAATCAAAATAATGAGTTCAGAGCCACATTGCTGGGTTCACACAGACTGGAATTCCATAACGTGAGAGAATAAACTGCTGTCTTGAGCAATTAAGCAGCATTTTCTATTCACAAAAGTACAACCTCCTTGGGTGTCACTAAACACCACACTGATTCCAAGCAACTCAGCTGCTCTTAATAAAAAAAAAAAAAAAAAATTTGAAAAAAGAAATCCGATTTCTTGCTGGCAAGGTGAGTTACTGGAAGGCTCTTTCCTTGTCAAGGACAATGCGGGTCTGTATCGAGCAGACGTGGCAGGTTTGCCACTGCTACACGGCTCCTCCCTGTTGTAAAGGCAAACAGGGGAGCTCCTGCCTCACCTGCAGGAGCACGGGGAGGGACAGGGAGAGGAGGCAGCACACACAGGCTGGGAAAGGAAAGGACAGACAGCAGCAGGGAACCATGCCCTTGACACCCAGGGGTGATTCTCAGCTCCTCTCCCTCCCTACATACACAGCCCTGGGAGGAGGAACCTCTGCAAAGCAATAACCCCCATGTAGCCATGGTATTTTGTGAAAAATCCTTTCCTTGGGGTTTTTCCTCCTGAGGCCTCAGGAACAAAATGTAAACAATGGTTATCTGCTGCTGTGAAATGCAACAGGTGCATCTGTGATTGGTCTCATGTGGTTGTTTCTAATTAATGGCCAATCACAGCTGGCTTGGACTCTCTGTCTGAGCTACAAACCTTTGTTATCATTCTTTCTTTTTCTATTCTTAGCCAGCCTTCTGATGAAATCCTTTCTTCCATTCTTTTAGTATAGTTTTAATATAATTTATATCATAAAATAATAAATCAAGCCTTCTGAAACACGGAGTCAGATCCTCATCTCTTCCCTCATCCTCAGACCCCTGTGAACACCATCACAACCCCAGAGCTGGGGCAGCCCAGGAACCCACACCAGCAGCTCTGTGGGGCTGTGTCCCTGCTGGCACTTTGGGGATGAGGCTCTCTGCTCTGTCCCAAAAAAAAGCCAAAACCTCACCCAAGGAAGTTAAATTGAAACCAACGCATCAAACTCCCTCTGGGATGAAAGCCAACACTGCCCCATCTGAGATACCCAACTCCACGGTCCACAGAGCAGGGGAAAAGGGAGAAGCTCTTCTCTAAGATCTAAAGAAGATGAGAAAGTTCAGGGTAAAAGGTGGAAAGAGAAGCCATGGGAACAGGAGGTGGTGAGAAAACACCAAGAACTGAATTATTTTAGGCTATAAAGAGATGTTATATCTTAATTGTGTCTGTGAGGACACATAAAAATGGCCTGTATCCCCCCATTTCAGCCATATTTCCCAGAGCCAAATCAAAACCACCTTTCTGTACCACCCCCATCCCTCTAGAAGTGATTCATGTCACACACTCTGTTGGCTGCTCCACCAGAAATTTATTTTTCTTGGATAGATTTTCCTCAGCCCTTTCAATCAGGTTCAGCCAAGACACACTCTCTACTCCAGGACTTTTCACAAGGACTAGATAATGCTTGTTTCATGCCAAGACACAAGGCAGGAGACAGAACAAAAGTATCTGCACAGCAATCAGGCCACTTTCTACCTTCTGAGCAAACTCCACTGCATTTCAAGTGCCACAGTTTGGAGCACCTCATACTCTTAATTTTATTTTCATGCTGTGTGAAGTCTACAATAAATATCCAGCATTTTTTATAAGGAGTTGGAAAGGGAGAACAGACAGAGAAATATCAGTCTGCTTCTTAAATTTGGACCCTCTGCAACCAACAGTTGCAATACTGGGCTCCAATTTGCAAGAATGGATTCTTCCTGAAGATGGGATATTTTTAGAAGATGTTTTGATTGGTGGCATTGAAACATCTCATCCAAGCAGCAGAGCTTCCACCGTTATCCCAAATCTCAGTCTCTCAAAAAAATCAAGACATCAATCTCATCAGGAGGATTTTTTATCAAAGATGTGTTCAGGAGGGTTTTCCTGTTCTTTTGGGGGAAGAGGGAGTGGGAGTGAATGGAGCATTACTCACCCTGCAGTCACCACTTTCTAGGAGTTGGGCTTTTCTAGAGATGTGAATACTAGGCCTTTTTTTTTCATTTAGTTTTTTTTATTTACAAGCAGAAGCAAAGCATGTCACACTCACATATCTAAAAGCCAGCTTAAGAGCCAAAAAACTGAACTGGGGCAACTTTCAGTAAAATAATAATCCACGAGGAAAGGCAGCAAACGAGAATAGTTTGGAGTATTACAACATCACCCAGACCTGAATGCTTGGAAAAACTAAAAATGGGTTCACACAAGGAACAGAACAGAGGTTCTCAACCTATGGGGACTTTATAAGAGTGCTGCAAAGAGGCTGAGAGCCCTCCAAGCCCCAGGGATGCTCCCCATCCATCTGAGGGTACCCCAAGCTGAGCTGAGGGTTCCCTGCCTTGGGACCGCATCCTTCTCCCAGCCCATCCAACTCCCTGCACGTGTCAGAAGAAAGCCAACAACACATGGGAGGTTTTCAAACACATTCACAAACTCCGGAGCCAAGAGTTTCACAACAAAAGCCAACACAAAAGTCATTGTAGCAGGAACAAAGAGCCGTGGCTGCGAGTCCATTACTGCACAGCCTGCAAGGGGTCCAGAGGGCCAAGCAGGACCTGCAGCCAAACCATTACACATTTGCACCTCCCCACATCTAGAGGATTCCCAGCTCTGGAACAGATATGACAGGTTTGTTTTTTTTTCATTAGAAGAGCTGGAATGAGCTGTGGTAAGAACTGGAACTGTGATCAGCCAGTGCAGCTCTGCACTGTCAGCTCCCTCAAAGGGCCAGGGAGTTCATGACTACTAGAGAGGGTGGGATTTTTCCATCTAAATAAAAAAGAGCCTTGGTAAAAGGGAAAATGTCCCTCTGAAATCATCACACAATCTTGTGCAATAAATGCAGCTTTAGAAGTGACACTGCCCAGCTCTGAGCTAACAGGCAATTACAGTGACTGGAAAAGAGAGATTTTTGCATGGATTTCTACATTCTCCAAGACCTCTCTGTGGAAGAAGACAACACTTTTCCATCAGCTCTCTGCCCTAGTGTGTGTCAAAACCTGATCAGAGGTTCGATGGAGATGATTAATCCTGGAGGGGGCCGGGCAGCTGCTCTGCTCTCTCTGTGGCAGGGAGGAAGAGGAGGAGGAAGAGGAGGAGGAGGAGGAAGAGGAAGAGGAGGGGAACTACCTGTCTCCTGTCTCAGACAGCAGCATGAGCCACAGCTAAGGAGATAACCACAAATTCTCAGAACCCCCTTTATCCCACCAAGCATCAGCTAAATAAATAAACCAAGATGCTTTTGGACAAGCTACTCTCAGAGATGAAGTGAAACCCAGGAGAGCTCCATTACTTCAATTAATACTCCCATTTGTACCAGGTCAGCAGTTCCCAAGGGCAGCCAGGACAGACACATCCCACTATTCCTCATCCAACAAAATCCCCAATGGCTGGGCAATGAGCGTCCAACTCACTTTAAAACTCCAGCAGAGCTCTGTAGGACCCAACAGTAGAAAAAGAAAAAGAAGGGGAAAAAAGAGAAAAAAGAGAAAAAAAGAGAAAAGGTTTCCCCGGATATGCTTTCTTGAAAATTTTGGTTGCAGTCTCTCAAACTGGAAGGAAAATTACACAGTTCTACAGAATGACAGAATGGTTTGGGTTTGGGAAGGGACCTTAAAGCCCACCCAGTGCCACCCCTGCCATGGCAGGGACGCCTTCCACTGTGCCAGGCTGCTCCAAACCCCATCCAGCCTGGCCCTGGGCACTGCCAGGGATCCAGGGCAGCCACAGCTGCTCTGGGCAGCAAACTTTTGTCCCATGCCTAATTAATTGAAGTAAAACCAATTTTTTTCTCCCCAGTATGACAACTGCAGCAAGCCCAGAACAGGAAGATCACTTTATGTACTAGTTTGACTAGCTGAAAAATTCAAACACCTACATCAGAGAGGAAAAAAAAAACTCCTACCAGAAAGCTCCAAAAAAGAGGAGGGGGGGGGGGAAACTTCAATTATGTAAGGCAAAGACTGAAAGTAGCCAAGTGCTCTGCATGCAGATGGTTGTTAACAAGCAGACAAGAAGTAGATGAAAGGGATTTTGAGGAATGCCGCGACATCAGAGGAAAACAATAAAGAGAGGATTCCTCCAGTAACACTGGGCTCCAGAACCGACCCTCATTAGTGGGGACCACCTTGTTAGGCTGTGAGGGGCTGCAGAGGTTCCCTCCCTGCTGGAGTCCTGCAGTCAGCGCTGCTCCGAGCATTACAGCTAAAAGCAGCTGGGAATTTACAACCAGAATCCTCCTCACAGACGTGACAACAACGAACAAAACACCCACTGCATTTTCTCCTCATCCTCCTCTTTCAAGGAGCTGCAGCACTGAGCACTACAAAGTTTTCACTTTGAGCATCTTTTTATTGTGGGAGCAAAAGAGGCACAGGGGTCTGTGCAGAGCTGGGTGATCCTCTTCCAACTCCAGATATCCTGTGATAATTTTCACTAAAGCCATTAAAACACTCAATCAAGTAATTTTTCCTTTAATTTTTCAGAGAGGAGCACCTTGTCCTAGTACACAAATTCATTGCCCAAGCACAAGAAAACATTGGCACAACAACCAACCCAATTTGCAGAGCAGCTAATCTGATCAGGGCTTACCTGTACCCAGCCTGGAGGGCTTTGGTTTCAGGAGTTTAACATAATCAAAGCATGCCTGGTACAGAGAGAAAAGGGGAAAAAAAACAAAGGCAGAGCTGTGCCAATGACAACTGGGATGGGTCATGAAAATTTTCTCTCCTCAGAGGATCCCATTTTGAAATAAATACTAATCTCAAGAGGCAGCATGCTGGAGAATTAGCTGCAAAAAGAAACAGAACTCTTTTAGTTCAAAAGACCTGGCCATGAATACTCGAGGAGGGGCACTGGGGCAGGTCTGACAAGTGAAAGATTCACACAAAAGAGTGAACCAGCACAGAACCGCTGTAACTGGAGACAGATGTAATTCCAGCCTGTTAGGAAGAATTTAAAATGCAGGAAAAAGGCAGCCAAAAAAAAAAGAAAAACCAGCAGTTACACACTTCATAAACCAGGTTAACATCTAATACACAACACAATGCCAATCAGAGCCTTCAGGTAAGATTTTTTTTTTACAAGTATTACTTATTAAAAGTAGGCTTAAATAAGTCAGAGTTAAGCTGGTTCGGGCTTCCTGCCCATTTCCAGAGGCAGGGAGAGGGGGATGGTAGGGGGAGAGAGAGGGCTGAGTATGGAAAGCAGTCTTTAGGCACAATATGAATCACCACACTGAGGAATCTTCCTCAAGTGGCTGGCTACTACTCAAACAGATTTATTTTATTTAAAATGGGATGATTTTGACCAATACGTGCACAACGATTCTTGGAGAAGTCATTACACGACACTCAGCTGTGTCCATCACAATGAAAAATACCTGAAAATTAATTTGTATCAATTTAATCCACCTTGATGTAGGAAAAGTAGTTAATGCCTTGGGAGATTTCCTAATGTGCTTTGTTTCTTAACATTATTTTCTGCTGTCTCAGTATAAACAGCACCTTGCCTTAGACTTTCAGAAATCTCTGCTAATGGCAGGAGAGCTACCTACGACATGAAAGGAGCAGAGAGAGAATAATTTTCTTGTTTTAGCCTGAGACAGTAAAAGGCAACACCACAAAATGTTGCATACATGGAGCAAGAGCCCTGCAAGTGGTTCTGCATTCAAAATGCAGATCTACAGAAGGCTGATTGTCTCATTTTTTTGAAATAGCCAGCACGGGAACAGCAGAAGTCACATGGAGAAGGGCTCCAATTCACACAAAAATAGGCAGATTTAGCTGCTGCGATTTTTATTCATGCAACTGGCCCAGCCTAGGAATAGCAACGGCTGCTGAACAGAAATATTCTCCCCCTGGCCACTGGGATGGGGGAGAAAAAAGTCACTAGAACAGGAAGAGCCATCACCTCCTGCATCAAAGCACAGGGAGCAGGAGCTGGGAGCACAACAGGTTAATTTTGTCAGAGCAGAGCCAGGAGCACTGAAGCACCTTCCAACCCAGGTGTGCCCTGCTCAGACAGATCCCTGTCCCCATTTCTGTCCATGGCACCACAAAAAAAACCTCTCTGGTTCCCTCTCAGGAGTGGAATGGATTTGCTAATGCAACATCACCAGCCCTCCAACAGCCAAAGCTCAGCCCTGGGTATTAAAGGGGAGCCACCAGGGAATTCAGGAAATGCACACTGAGCCTGTGAGCTGCCTCAAGGCTTCTAAAGGAAGACATCCAATTTTATCTCAGCTAAACCTACAGCCCCCCATGAATGCCAGTGGGTAACAGCTCCAAATCTTTAACACCATGCAAAGAGATGAAGCTCCTACTGCACATGGGCTGGGATGAGAAGCATTTGGGAGACAAAATGTTCTTTACCTGGACCAGGAGAACGAGCAACAGCAAATATTCCCAAGCTTCACCTACAGCACCAGAAAGACTTAGTGGCAAACATTTCCCAGATGACTGAAGCTCTCTTATTTTCCTGTTTGCTGGCCAAGACCAGTTCAATGCACGGATGGCTGCTCACTCCAGGCACTACATCAAACCCTTCTCTGCCTCCCATCACACACATTTCCCTCCAATTCACACTGCTTTCCATTAATATTTGAAAGTCCTCCCTTACACAAATAAAATTCTTGCAACATTTCTTACAACATCGTTATGTGTTACTATGGAAACTGCAAAAATGTCACAAAATACAAAAGCCTAAAGCTCTGCTGCATGAGGAGAACCCTGATCATCCTTAGTTCCCTCTTTGAGTAATCTGATGATCAAATATTTTGAGCCTAATATTAAAAAAGTCACTATTATAGGGGAGGGGGGGTGTTTTGGGTTTTTTTGGCATTGCTTTAAATTACTGAATATTTCATTAAGCCAGCAGCCAAACGAAGTCACTTTTCACAAATCCACCCTGTAAGGAGGCACTTCTGAGGCAGTAAAATGACATTCAAAACTCTCTGGAATTCCATTCTGAGCAGAGCAGCTGTGGCTGCCCCTGGATCCCTGGCAGTGCCCAAGGCCAGGCTGGACACTGGGGTTTGGAGCAGCCTGGCACAGTGGAAGGTGTCCCTGCCATGGCAGGGGTGGCACTGCACGAACTTTAAAGTCCTTTCCCACCTAAAGCATTCTGTGATTGTGTGAGTGCATTCCCAGAGGCAGGATGCACAGACTGACCAGACAGGAGCTGTACCTCTTTAAAGCAGAGAACCAGGAGTTGTGCAGAGAGCACCCTGTGCTCATTCATAACCAGCAGGGACTCAAGTGCCTCAGAAGCAGGCGCGTCACGGGATGTGCCAGCCGAGCTGTGCCACCACTATCACAGGGAACATCTCGTTTTGCACTGAGACACCGAGCTTGCACACGAGCACGGGGACAGAGCAGCCACCTGTCAGGAGCTCACCTCACTAACCTGACAGATCCTGGCCCCATGGCAGCCCCAAACACACCCTGGGGCTGCTCTCCCTGCCTGGGGTGACCTTCCTGGGGCTGCCTTCCCTGCCTGGGGCTGCCCTCCCTGCCCAGGGTGACCCTCCCTGCCCTGTGCTATCTCTCCTTGCCCAGATCTGCTCTCCCTGCCTGGGGTGACCCTCCTGGGGCTGCCTTCCCTGCCTGGATCTGCTCTCCCTGCTGGATCTGCCCTCTCTTCCCATGGTCACCCTCCCTACCTAGGACTGCCCTCCCTACCTGGGGCTGCTTTCCCTGCCCAGGGTGACCCTCCCTGCCCAGCGCTGCCCTCTTTGCCTGGATCTGCCCTCCCTACCCAAGCTGACCCTCCCTGGGTCTGCCCTCGCTGCCCGGCACAGCCAGGACAGCACTGGCATGGCACACCTTGGCACACGGGAGGCACACTTTGGCACAGAGCTCAGGCTGGTTTGGGAGGGGCAGGAAAAGGGAAAACACCCTCCACGTGACCAATCTGCTGCAGAATTTTGGAGCCCGTAACAAAAGCAGTGAACGGGAAGTCTCAAGAGCACAAGACTCTGACTGTCCCCTTTTAAACATTCTCCCTCACCAAAGCAGTGTGCCCCCCTCAGTGCTGATGCAATGCAGTGAAACAGCACATTTTACATTTTACAGGAAAATCCCAGGCATCCTTAGCAAATCCTTAACTCGGCATGCCTGTGCCAGGTACCCTTCCCATAAATAGCTTGTTCAGTGCTGAGGTCAAGCCTGGAGCAGGCATTCCAGAAAGTAACCTTATCCCAGGGAAGGTCAGAGGGGGGTGAAAAGAAATAGGACAGGAAAAAAAAAGAAAAAAAGGTAAAGAAAAGAAGGAGCTGGATCTTACTTAAGCAAACCATTCCAGTACTTCAAGTGAAAGCAGATCTTTCAAATGCAGAGCCACAACCAGAGACAACTCCAAATGCACTGGAGAGTTGAATCAGTCCCAGTTGGCTCCAGAGATGAGAAGGGCAACTGCAACAAACCCAACGGCAATTCAAGCTTCTCTTCCCACTTCCCATCTGAATTCCTAGTCACTACACAGGCCCTCACCTATTTATATTTTTAAGCCCTTCCTTTCATTCCAAAATCCAGCAAATAAAACCTAAGCCAATTTTTTAAATTCTCCCCCACCTAAAGCATTTTATCTGAGGATGGCCCAGCAGAGACACCGAGCTCTCCAAGCCTTTGAAAGGAGACACTTGCAAAACGCCCCAACATCCAGGGTGTGCCCAAAACACACTCCGTGGAAAAATCTCTTGGGGTAGTGCCAGTTTAGCAAGAAAAACATTTTCCCCCAGCTGGAAGTCTAGCACTGCTGGGCGAGTGCAACCAGAAGGGATCTGTGAGAGGAGAGAACAGAAGAGGGGTGCCCAAGTCACTGCAGAATGAAACTCCAAATCTTTGAGGAAAACACCTGGGAGCACCTTTACAATCTCTTCCTTAAGGAATTCCACGCTCACCCTTGCTCCACTTGTAAGCTCGGCCATGCAGTCGTTTGTTGTCCTCTGTCAGTACCAGCATGAATAAAAATGCAGCTCTGAGCTGGGTCAGCTTGCAGATGCGGGTGTAACACAGTGTAAAAGTCTTTTCCCATTCCCCACAGAGGTATATTAGCCTTCAATATTGGAGATTAGCTCTAAACAGGGCCCCTTTCCCTCGCTCAAACACTGACTTCAATTTCAGAGGAGACTGCAGCAAAGCAGATAAGTACCACACCGGGTTTTCAACACCAGTTCACATTCCCAAACTTCCAAAAAAATTTTTTTCTGCTGCTTCAGATGTTGTGACAGGCTTTTTCCAATGAAAAGCAAAGTAAATATTTATACAACCCTATTCACAGTGTCACCCACAACTCCTAGAAAATCTGAACTAGAGCCTGTTGTTACTCGCTGCCCCACTGGGTAAGGGCTGGAGAGACAAAAGAGCAGCTTATTGGCAGCAGCAGACACAAATCATTCCCAGCCCTCTGCATTATCTTCCATACACCAGGCCAGCCTGACAAGCAGGGAGAGAAGACCTGGCTCTGAGCAGAACAACCCAAAACGCTGCAGGGGCACTAAAGGCATCTGCCAGGAAGATGCTTTGTCTGCATTCAACTCCCCACACGCCCAATTCAAACGTTTTCCTCCTCACAGCGCTGATCCAAACGCTGTTCCTTGCACGTGTGAGCCACCTCTGAGTGCTGCTTCACAGAACCTCAGATTGCTCTGGGGTGGAAGGGGCTTTCAGCATAGATAAATAAATTTAAACCAAAGCACCAAACTCCCTCTCAGATGAAGGACAACCACGCTGCCTTATCTGAGGTCTGTGGATGGCCACTGACCTACACCAAACCTCCCTGCCTTTCTCCACTGAGGTCTGCATGAGGATCAAGGCTCTAATAAAAGTCAGAAACAACTTATTAGACACCCATAATATCTGTAAAAAGTGTACTAGGACCAGCATCTCTTTGAGAAATAACTGACTATTCTTGTTTGCCCTCTTTCCTTAAAAGCAAGAGGGACTTGGAGTGTCCTACTTACTTCAGATACCTGATTAAGCATTTTTGAACAATCAGCTGCTCCATTGTTCTGCTTTAAATGCTAAGCAAAAACATTTCAGGATTTGCTCTCTCTTTCTGAAAGAGCTTTCAGGACTTCTCTCCTGACCAACACATCACTGCTGAGACTAACAACTCAGACAGCACACAAGTAAGTTCTCATAAACAGCTAAAAAACAGAGTTAGGCACCTTGCTGTCATCAGCACCTTCAAGCACAGCTAAAATTCAACAAAAAACACCCAAAGTGTCAAGTAGGTGACTGAAAAGGTGATAAAGAGACAAACTTTTAGGATTGCTGTGCATAAATCATTTAATGAAACATGTTTGTGACCACTAGGAAAAGTTTGCTTAGTCCCCCATGGTGTGTGATTTGATTTCTGAATTATGTGGGGACTGCCATCTGAACCATAATTCCATAAAGTCATGGATTTGAGAAATATCATTTAATGGGCCTTGAGATACAGGCTTCATTATCATTTATCACTTGAAAAACATAATCAAGGGAAAAAATTTAAAATCCCTAAATCCCATTTCTCAGTCAGCTGATGCACCAACTGCAGCCACCCCTCAGGCAACCCCCAACCCAAATGCCCCATGCATTCATCTCCAACACAGGACTTGGAAATCAGTGCTGGGAAAGAAATGTTAATTACTACTCCAAGCCAGCAACTCTGAAATCCCAGCAGCACAACGTGACGCAGTGCAGGGAGGAGACAACACACGGGCTGTGAAATGATTCACTGCAACACCAAAGTGCACAAGGTGCTGGGATTTCCCTTCAGTAAATGGGAATAATTAAAGTGTGCTCAGGCATCGTGGCCATAGGCATCACAACAACCACAAGTGAATGCTGTAGGGACTGTCTGACCCTTGGAAAGGCTCTGTGGGAAGCCAGGGGTGTGAGAAGTTGGTCACTAGGAACTGCAGCTCCCTCTCAGCAGCTCAATGCAACTGCCAACCAAACACTGACTTTCCAGATAAGAAAACCCGAGCTAAAAGATAAGTCCCAGTTAAATATTTGGTTTCACTGCCTTTTCAGAAAATTTTTCCATGGTACAGACTCAAGTTGAACTAAATCACCTACCACTCACCAGCTCATGTCTACATCACTGCATAGCACAGGTCACCAACCAGCCAAAAATAATTGACAAATTCTGATTAAACTTGTCTGCAGGCAAATCCAACACAACCAAAGAAACCACCATTCTGAGAAGAGCAACTACTATAAAAGTGTACAAGCCACATGAAATATTTCCTATTTAAATGTATTAGCACAGGGACACAGAAACAACAGGACTTTGGTGACTTTCTAAACTATCACTCAGCCACATAAACCAGATTTCAGCCAGCAGCCCTCCAGCACTGGGAAGAATTCCATGTCCTTCTCTGAACCATGTTTCACAAGCAGTTCCAGCACGCTGACAGCAACATAAAACCATGGAATGGTTTGGGTTGGAAGGGACCTTAAAGCCCATCCAGTGCCACCCCTGCCATGGCAGGGACACTTTCCACTGACCCAAACTGCTCCAAGCCCTGTCCAGCCTGGCCTTGGGCACTGCCAGGGATCCAGGGGCAGCCCCAGCTGCTCTGGGCACCCTGTGCCAGGGCCTGCCCACCCCCAAAGGGCACCTGGGCTCTTTCACAGTCGCACAGGTTTCTCAGGCGCTGCTGCCTCCAGTCACACCCAGCCAGGGAAGTTTGGATTCTGCCACCTGCCTTCCTCGCCGCCCAGCAAAGGCAAAGCTGCTCTCCTGATCCTCCCTCTGCACTGCTCACACCCTAGGCAATCTCAGCTGTGAGGCAGACCTGTGCACTGCTACCCTGGCAGCAGGCACAACCCAGCACGGTGGTCCTTGATGCACACAAAGCAAAGCACTCGGCACAACCCAGCCCTGCCTGCACACACCTGCCTTCCCCATGGGCAGCCTGAGAACCAGGAGCACCTCCTTAAACCAAGCCCGTGGCTGGCAGGGCTTCCCAAAGGTGTAACAAATCCCTCCCTGCTTTGTTTATGCATTACATGATGGCCTGGTTATGCACCTGAATGACAGCACCTTCCTGGGCAGCAGGTCTGGGAGTGCTTTAAAAGGACCTACCAAGCTCTGATACATCCCTAACACTACTGGAATGAAGAATTTCTCAGGGAGATGGTGCTCTGTGGCTGAGATCAGGCAGGTCAGAATAACACAAATGCTTCAAAGTCTGTCCTTGACCAGATACCGGTTCTGGAATGTCACCACACCAGAAAAACTCAAAGGTCAGCTCTTATCTAAGCATGATGTAAACGTGTCTTTGTCTCTTTTGGGTGCTCCTGCTTGAATCTCTGAGGTGGTCAGTGACATGGCCACTCATGGCCAGCAGGCTCTGAGCCATTGCTGGTGCCACAACTCTCACCAAAGGTCTAGAAGCAAATATACAACAGGTTTACAACAACTAAACAACTTTTTGGAGGGAAAGCAGGGGCATCCAGAAGCAATGCAGAACCAAGGGATGGTGACTGAGCAATGAAGAGTGTGCAGAATCACAGAACTGCTGGGGTTGGAAGGGACCTCTGGAGATCACCCAAGTTAGGGTCTCCTAAAGCTGGTTACACATCCAGGTGGGTTTGGAATGTCTCCATTCCACACTGACATATTCCATCTCACTATCAAAATTAAAATAATCAGGGTTCATGTCTTCCTTCCTAAAGAAGTAAATTCATAAAGACAGAAACTCCAGCCCTCCTTGAGCAGCCTCTGCCCTCACACAGATGTCCAACATGGCTCTGCACCATCAGCTGGCCCAAGGCAGCTTCCCAGTGGAAAACTCGGCTCTTCCCTTCCTGCTCCTAGCACTGCTGGAGAAGAATGGTATTTACACGTGCTCAGAAGCTTGTACCAGCTCTGAAGGGTGACTTGAGGAGCTCCACTAACAAGCACCAACAGGCACTGAGGCTCAGCAGCGCCAGAGCTTGGCCAATGTCACAGCACCCATCCAACAGGACGGTCAGTGCAGGGATGGCTCATTCCTGAATAGCCACAGGCACCAACTTTACACGGGCTTTGCTGGGCCTGGCCCAGATGCCAGTGTGCACACACACCATTCTGAACCCAGAGACAACAGAGGGATCAGCCTTTTTATTAGCTTTCGAATCTTGGGCTTTTTAAGAGCACTCAGAAGGTGAAGGCATGACTAACGCAAGGGGCGGAAAAGTCAGAATTTCACGCGCCGTGTCTCTGAGTGCTGCACTTCCTCTTGGGATTAAGGAGTGGCAAGGAAATTTCACTTTGCTAGACAACACGTGAAGCCATGAAACCCACAATATGGGAAATTTAATATTATTTTGGACAGATTTTTAGTCAAATGTCTCCTCCAATAACTACTACAAGACTTAGAAATACAATTCTATTACTAATCCCAACAGTAAGTTTGTGGATGTTATAAAACAAGAATAAAGTTACTAAATTCTTGTTTCTAACAGCACAAGAACCCCTTTATGTCCACCCAGGAGATATCACACGATCAGCCAGCTACCAGCTTTGCACTGGGAGAAACCCAATCTCAAACCACATTTACAACTTCACATGCAGAAATTCATCCTGCGCCACCATCCCAAAACATAATGTGACATTTAGCTGGAATTTGATATTCAAAAGCTGTAACATCTGGTTACCGGCACTCATCCACACAAGCATGTTGTCAGAGGATGCTGGAGTTACCAAGGGCCCACAGTTCACGTCCACCCAGCTCAGTAAAATCTGTGTCACACAGCCCTCCACCAGTCACTAACACAGTCTGGACAAAAGGTATCCAAATCCATTCAGAGATTTCTCCAGAGAGATCTGAACAGCCCCAGGGCAGTGCAGGAATTCAGAAGTCCTGGTGACTATTTCCAGTCTGGATGAGAAAGCCATTGGCATTCCAGCCAGGACCTCTGTGCCCATGCTGGGACCTTTCTGTTGACCATAATGACACTTCACAGACTGAGGTTCAACACATCCATCAGGGTGGAAGAGACCATCCATCTACTGATGCAAGCAAGATTTCACACAGACTAAACTCAGAACACAGCCTCTTAAAAGATTTTTGCAAAAATATGCAGTCCCAGGGAAAATTCTGGGTCTGGAACAAAAAAATCCCTTCTTCCCTGACCTGTCTCAGGACCTTTTGCCTGAAGAAGGATCTTCCTCCTCCACACACACACTGACACCTAATACTTATGCAAACAGCATCCAGTTAACAACATAATTATGAAGCTGTTGTCATCATTTAATGCAACTCACAGACAAGAAGAAAATTCCCAGCAGTAATTTCCCAGATTCAAGAAGGGAACACACTCGTTTCACACTTCCGCTGGCACTTGAACCAAATCCTTTCTGAGTACTTTTTTCCAGACAGTCCATTTAACAATTAAAATAATTCCTCAATGGTAAATATACTGTCAGCTACACAGATTCAGACTGGCCTTACTTTACACAACAGGCTTACAACAAATATTCCCATTGTAAAACAACAAGCACTTCCTTTCAGGAGACAGGACCAAAGCATCTTGGAGAGAAACATTCCAGTTTTGTATCTGCAGCTCACACTACTCCAGCCAGCCACTATTTCCACAACCTGCTGCTCCAAAAACACCAAAGATTATTTCCAGTAAGCACGAGGAATTTTATCTTCAGTGCTGTACGTGCTGCAAACCACACCACACTAGTTTTTACAATTCTTTGACGCAACACCGTCCAAAATTTAGGGCTCCTACAAAAACTGTATTTTTATCTGCCATCTTGCTCCCCACCAGCAAAAGGAAACAAGTGAGTGCTACTTACAGTGGTACGTGGGGTTGTTCTGGGTCTGCTTTGGTCAGTTCCTCCTCTTCAACGTCCGACTCTCCCCCCGAGCTGCTGTCAGTGACATCCGAGTCGAAGGCCTGCTCGCTGCATCTCAAGTTGGCCATGCCACTGGCCGTGAATCTCTCCAGTTCCTCTGATATTGAATCACTCTTCAGGAAGTTGCTCAGGCCTTCCGAAGTAACTGTCTCGCTCGCAGCTTTCCTCAAGGCTGCTTCTGCTTTTCTGGTCAGCATCAGCTGGCTCCGATGCCTCAGGGGGTCCAAGGCTGGAAGCTTGCTCAGCGTTTTCTCCAAGAAGCCGCCCAACTGCTGCTGGATGTGCCTCTCCACCTGCTTGGCCTGCACCACCTGCAAGCGCTTCTGCAGCCGCCGGGCTCGGCTCTCGATGTCCGCCTGCCGCCGCAGCAGGGCCCTCGTCCTCATCTCCGAGTCCAGGGCGCTGTGGTGAGCGGGCAGCACCGAGGGCTTCTGCTCCTCCAGCTTGCTGCTGCCGACCCCGGGCACCCGTGCGTCCCCGCTGCCGCCCTCCAGCACCCACTGCTGCTCGGCGGAGTTCAGGGAGGGTTTATTCGCAGTGCTATTATTGCTAAAGGGAGTTGCGTGCTCTGCGTCAAGGCTTCTGTGTGGAAGAGTGCAATTGGTCAAGCCGGTCTTCAAGTCCCCCAATTCAGAACCTCCTGTATTATAGTCAACAGTCTGGAGGGCAGCAGAAGGAGAAGCACACTTCCCACCATTCAGAGAACTAGAGTTTTCATGGTCTGAATTGGTACTTTTGGCCAATTTCTTGGCCAAGCCATTCACAGGCGCTTGCGGGAGAGGTGGCTGGCTATTGGTACTCATTGTTTTTAGATTCTCCAAAGTGAATTCCAACACTGGTTGCCTCCCCAACAGATCACTTGTTTTCAAAAAGGACTGAGATAAGAGAGAGTGAGATTTAAGGACTGTCTGCTTGTTGAAGACTCCTTGCAGCTTCAGAGGCTCTTTTGAAGAGACAGATGTTACATCCGAGCAGAGATAAGAGGCCACTAGCGGCTGCAGCTTGCCCAGCTCTTCCTTGGTGGGGTTGTTTCGGAAATCTAGACTGGGATCCTCCGGAGCAATGGCTTTCCTTTTGGTGCCGTTGGCAGCCAGGAGGATGTTGTTGGCGTTGCCGTTGCTCTCGGCACTGCCAGGCGACAAGGTGGAGGACGGGGGAGCCAGCTTGAATCGGATGTGGTGAGCTTCGGCTGCTGCGTCAGTGAGAGCGGGCGCCATCGCAGCCATTCAGCACAGACACACGGGAAGTCCAGCCTCTCCCGCTGCCGAGGCCAGCTCCACTGCCTCCCACTGCCGCTCCCGAGGGCAGCCTGCACGGGGGGGAAGGCAAAACACACGGTCAGGCGCTGCGCTTGGGGCAAATAAATCAAAAACCGCTTTGGAAACGGCAGCGAGATGTGGACGCGGCGCTCGCGCTTCGCCACGCTGAGCGCGGCCTCCTCCCCCCCGGAGCCCCAGCTGCTCAGCAGAGCAGCACCAGGGAGCAGAAACAGGAACACACAGCCCTCCAGAACCCAGCATCTCCCACAGTTGGTGCCTGGCTGGAACTGCTACTCCCATCTTTCACAGAACCCTTCCAGGCCTCCATGAAAGCTCCAGCCGTGGATGCTCCTATTCCTCAATGCCAGCAGCTCACCGACTTCATCATTAAAATCCCTGAGCTACACCTATGAAATAGCTTTCAGTGCTTCTACTGCCAGCTCAGGGGTCTTAAAAATGACAAATTTGACTATAACATGTAACACAGACAGGGCTTGAGGGGAACAAATCTCCATATGCTTAAACTCCCAGTGGCTGAAGGAACCCCACTGCTTCCCTGAAACCGGGATTTCAAGAAAGTCTCTTCCCCCGTGTATACGAAACCTACTTTCCCAGAAGTACATTTCCGAACGAGCCAGGTGATTTCCAGTGTGAGCAATTCCCATTTCTCTTTCAAGAGCATGGATAAAGATTAACCCACACACGCACAGAGGAGTTCTACACTGACTGTCAGAGTAAGTCTGGGTTTAACCCTACTAGAGCAAACAAGTAAAAAGAAATAACTAAAGAACTAAAAACTCTTCGTTTCTCTACACCGCAGCCTCTTCCCATCCATCTACAAGTCTCTGGTCATTCACCCACCTTCCTTACCACTAAAACTGTCAGTGTTTTTAAATGTCTTTTTAAATTGCATTCAAATAACCCACAGCACCAGCTGTGCTGCCAGTGAAACAGTTACTTGATTTTCCTTTTACTGCTGAAGTTATTTAGCATTTTCATAGGATATTTCATGTCAACTTAATAATAAAAAGTTGCCCTGATCTCTTGCCTGATATGCCAATCCTCTAATTTCACATAAATTTGCATAAGCTTGTTGTTCATTAACACACCCCAATGACCACATTAATGCACCACTTTACAGGAAAAGCAAGGACTAGCTGAAGTTTTAATATGTTTAACAAGGAAAATTTCATAGCCAGTTTTGTTTCTGGGCTCATCCAGTTGCTCCCAACATCAGATTCAGGTGCTCCTCTGTAACAGGGACCAGAAAGACATCAAGGCTGAAAATCAAAGTACTAGAAATTGAATTTTTGTGAAAAGTCAAAGATGAGTTAGAGAAACAAACCCATATTTCCATGGAGGGAAGGCTCAAAATTTGCTCTGTGTGGTTTCTAATGAGTACATACATTGGTCAACTGTCCAGCCCCTCACCAGGTCCAAAACACAAACCCTCCACAGTCCTGGAATCCCAAAATGATTTCCATCTGTTCATCCTCCAGCCTGGACTGGTCCTGAGGGCTGTCCCTACCCTGCTCACAGTCCCTCTAACTCACTCTCCATAAAATCCAGTTAGGTGACAGAAGAAGGAGACAGAGGAGAAAGAATACACTCCCAGAGAAATCCACTTTAAAAAAGCTGTTGCAGCAGAAATATAGAGATGCTGGAGGAGGGTTCAGGCTTCCCAAGTCCCCAGCTCACAGACCTTACTGTATTCTGTAATTGACTACACTTTATCCTTACTAAAAAAGGATCTGCATGTCTAAAAGTTTAGGCCACACTCACTGAAAATGGCTTTTAGTCACCATTTGGGTCCATAAATAAAAACTGAACATGCCTATTCAGGGAAGAATGAAAAAAAAAGGAACTTGCAGGGAACTTTCCACTTGTGACTAAGACACCCTTGGGAGAGGAGGGAGGAAGACTGTCAGAATAAAGACTTCCTCCCCTCCACTCTCCTTCCAAGACCTTCACTAGAGACACACGCTGGGGATGACTGCCCCTAACAGGCTCCCAGCTCTGCAGAAACACCTGGGTTTCCCTTCCAGAGGGAACTCTGGCTCAGGGCTCTCCACCACAGCTCCCACCAGACATCCACAGTGGCTCTGGAAACACACAAGTGCAAAAAGAGCAGAAACCCCTCCCCTTGGAGCTAAATGACTCTTCATGAACAGTCAGGAGCCTGCAGGAGATGCAGGCTGGAGTGAGTTAATTTGTAGGTCATCAGCTTAAATTAACAGAAGTGGGAAACGGAAGCAAAACTTTGACACTGCTTTTTCCTCCGGGTTTGCAAACCCACTTGGAAACAGCAAATCCTTCTGCTAAGCTCCTGCAAACCTCCTTGGCTCCACTTTTCCTTGAGTGGACAGCATTTGGAGTACTCTGGAAGCCTGGAAAGCCTCCCCTAAGAATAAAGCTTTGTTCTGGTAGCTTAAAGATGACCTCCAAAAAATTATTGGGCCTATTTTTTGTATTTTATTTAAGTCCTTATAAACTCTCTGTGTGCTGGACAGCACTGGCTCCTCTAACACTGAATTAGACCTCAACTTTTATGAGCAACCCTGGAAAAGACATTAAGGAACATTTGTAAGCATGTTCCCTCCCTCTGTTTTTAGTGTTGTTATTAAAGCTGTATTACACTTATCTGGAATTTCTTCATAACAGGGAATTGGAGGGGAGAAGGTGTTAAGGCATCTCTGAGGAAGGAGAATAAACAAAAGGAAAGGTCACTGAATGGGAAGGTCATTCACAGTCTGAGGAACTTTCAGAGCATTCTGCTAAGTCTCACAATAATTCCAAGAATTATCCCCAATCTGTTGCCTGCTCCTGGGACCCAAACCATGCTGGCAATTTCTACTGAAACTGCCGTCACCCATCAGCATTAGCAGATCCACGTGAGCACCCACAGTCTCTTTTCACTGTTTCCCTGCCAAGGGTCTTTAATTCCCAGCCCTCAAGGTGACACGTGTGACCAAGAGGCTTCTGCTGTGGCACCAGCCCTGCTGTGAGAGAGCTGCCAGGGTGACTGGACACTGCTCCAGCTCCACCAGCACAGCTCAAGCCCAGCCCAGCCTCCAGCAGCCCTGGCACAGCCCCTGTGCTGGACTTGGCCTGGCCAGGTCCAGGAGGAGCTGCCTCTGGAAGGCCAGCGTGGTGTTTACAGCCTGTCTTTAGCTAATCCTGAATGAACATTCTTCATTTTCCCTTCACGAGTAGAGAGCACTGCCAGAGCACTCAGCAGTAATTAACAGAGCCAAGATGAAAGGCTGCAGCAAGCAGGTAAAACCAGGGTAACCGTAACTCGCCCATCTTCCCTCGCTCCCCAGGAGTGCAGCGAGGCAGCAGAGCCACCAGGGCTCCTCGGGGGACTCCTGACCCATCACTGGAACCCTGAGCAGAGGAGGAGTGGGACACAAGGCAGCGATGGGAGGTCAGAGGGGCAGGAGGAACACACCCAGTCACACTACACTTGGAGCAGGACCAGGTCATGACACCCCTGAAAACAATCCCCTGGCCTGCTGACTTATTCAACACCCTCTGCTTCTAAAACTCGGTTCTACAATCAGACATTGGAAGGAGAACTGGGCTTCCAAGCACATGATTTTGTGTGGCACCCCAGAAAACAAGCCCAAAACAAACACAGGAAGTTTTGGCTCTCTGAATTCTTTGTGGGAGAAACCAGGCACTGCGCTTCCAGTGAGGGTCATGAGAAACACGGGGAGCTCTGAGGCACCAGCTTGGCTCTGGAAGGGCTGTGTGTGCACTTTTCCCAGACATCAATCCCACCGTGGCACCCACCTGGCTCCCTCACCTGTGCCCTCCATCCCTCCCTGCACTGCCTGGCCTCACACGCCCACCTCACACATTTACGTTCCTTGATTGTGGTTTAACTCCCTGACGTGACCCCAAACTCTGCACTACTGCACCCCGAAAGCCCTTCAGCCCAAGCTGTCCCCAGCACCCATTTCCTGAGCACACAAAGGTGCTGCTAGAAGCAACACAAGCAGAGTTACCCCGAAGGAAGTGAGCATTATACCAATCCCCACTTCCCCTCTCCACCCCCACTACAAATCAGCAGCGCAGCCAACTCTTGAGTCCGTGTGGTTACAAATATGTTTCAGTCAAAAAACCAAAACAAAGCACACGAAAACCCCCCAAACTTGGTAAAATAAAATCCCTCTACACTTCATTTTGCAAGTAAAACACATCATCTGTGCTAACCTCAGCAGATAACAACACACAGCAACTCCCTGAGCCCTACAAATATTTTCCACATCCACAATGTCCATCCACCAAAGTTACAACTGTACGTAACAGATTCTCTACGTGCCTTTTGTTATCACCTCTCAACATTTTGTAGTTGTAAGACAGGTGTTGACCAATTTAGAAAGGGATTTACATGAGAAGCAACTCTCAAAGCTTTAATTAAGGAAATGTGACAGGACGATCACCTTATTGATAAGCCAGTTATCACGTGCAGACTGTGTGCTTGCAGTGACCCACATTTGGGAAACAGGCTCTTTTCTTTTAAATATTAATTCTAAAATGGTCAAGAACATGCACAAGAACCACAGATTTTTACAACATACACATGAGTACATTCCACAGCTATTAACACTACAGACTTGCACCTAATCTCCCAGGGAAAAATAAGAATTTTAGTAGTAAGAACATACCAGAAATACTACTGAGCTCCACTTCTGTTTGTTTCCAAAGAGAAGCTCTCAAGATTAAACTAAAAGCTACTGTTTCTATTTCCTTGTCCACATGAGTGGCAGGGTCTGGTCAACTCTGAGATCTCTTCTGCAAGAATAATTCTCTCTTACGCCTGTGAACTCTCACTGGATATAAATAAACCAAACCAATTGCATCATCTGAGGTAAAGGAGGTTTCATCAATATGATGTCAGAAAGAAAAACTGAAGCCACAAAGCAAGATTAACTGTCATCACTGCCAAAAAAATCTGGAAAAGTGAATAATTAAAAGCAAGAATGCCTTCACCTGGAAAACTAAGTGGCTGGAGATAAAAATACCCATTGCTGTTAAGCTACTCTTCAGAACAAAGGTGCAGTTTAGAGTCAAATCAAAAGAAATATGTTTCAAAAATAATAATGGGACATCTGCAGAAAGCAGCAGCCTGTCAGAGACAAAAAATAAAAAATAAAATAAAATTTTAGAAAGCTTTAATTGGGAAATCTGGGTCTCCCCCATCCAGTATCAGAAAGATTTTGTTTTTCTTTCGCATAATCTGGGCAAGTTGCCCAGGAAATATGAAAAACTGAACTCAGGACTCAGGGAGCAAGTTAAACAAAAAAACAGAATTGCCTTTTAATTTTAAAGATACATTTTCATTCACTAGGTACAGCCATACCCACCTTTGCTCAAATGCATATATAACTGTTTCCAACACCCTCAACACCCCACTGCCCCATAAAGCGGCACCACCTTAATACTTCATATTTTATATTTAGTATTTTAGAACAAGGCATTGGCTGTCACTACAAGAAGTATTTTGGAGTGCCTTGGGATAAGTGGCCATACCCTTAACAACCCCCTGCTCCACAAAGTGGCACCATCATAATACTTCATATTTTATACTTAGTATTTTAGAACCATGGTTTCACTACAAGAAGTCCTTGGGATAACTGGCCGGGTCCTCAAGAGGAAATAAAATAAAATAACCCAAAGGGGAGCAGAGCTAAATTTCCCAGACCAGCAGACCCCTGCCCACGCTGGCAGCCAAATTTACAGATTTTACTCTGACTGGAGCTCAGCATCCTCAGGACAGAGAGCTCAGCTGACTGATCTCAGAGGAGAGCACAGCCCAGCACGGCCGACACCAGCTCCAAGCAGTTTAATCAAAGGTGATGCTCACTCACACATCACAGGCTCTTTTCCACGGCCCTAATTACAGCCTGAGCTGGGCTTGCTCTTCCTCATTTAGTGCAGAGCAACCTGGCAGTAACCTTCCCATCACATCCTGTCGCTGCAGACCCTGACAGGAAGTTGTAAAGATTTCACAGAGATGCTTCCTAACGTTTGAGAGCTGAAAATTAGAAATCTTTAAGGTCCACCTTCTGCTAAGGCCTCTGAGGCCTGAAGCAGCTCCCAGTACAGAAATATATATTTCAATTAAACTTTTCTTTCCACCAAATGTGAAAAAAACAAGTCTGCAGCAAGAGATTAACTCAGGCACAGATGAGGATGAGGCCTGCTCAGGCTGACAGCTACCCCCATTTCCCCTCTTAAGATTTGATTTTGTTACCTTTCTCCCTCATCTTATCAGATAAACAGCACAGTTTCATCACTAAATTCAGATACTGCACTGTCAGAACTCCAGAATTAAGTCTTCCCAACTATTATCATCTCCCATTTCTCCATTTGTCTCACTCTCCAAACTCTGGCAGTCACCTGCTGGCTGCACCTCGTGGCAGAAGAAATCCAGACTGGTTTTCTAACTTTCTTTAAAAACCTGAACGAGACCTTACCCAACCTCTCCTCTTCCAAAAACACAGCTCTGAACTCAGGCTGACGAGGACATGTGCAGGGTTTAATGGAATTATGTTTACTCAAGTTCTGCATCACCCAGACTCTTGCTGATTTGGGTATGACAACTCCTGGCCCGGCTGAGAAAGAACAGAAAGCTTTTATTCCAATTTAAACGATTTGTCACAGAAAACTGCATCCTCCAACATGCAGCCAAACTCCTGTTTACGGGGAAGGATTTTCAAACCAAGTCTTTGCTGCTTTTCATTCCAGATAGACATTGTATTCCTGGAAGTCATGAGCAGGGACACGGTATTTATAAAATGCAGCAACGGAAACGCTGCTTCTCAGATCACCTGCCACTGCAACTGCCCAGTGCTCAGAGCTCTTTTTAAAGGAAGGATAAACACTGGAAAGAGAGGCAGGCGTGCAGAACTTACTCATTATTTGGTCTCATCACCATGTGATCCACCTGAGACCCTTCCAGGAATTAAATTCCCATTTAGGCCTAAGTTGACCCACCTGTTTCTCTCACAGTCCAGTAAAAAAACGAACAGAAAAATGCAAAATCAGGTGCTGTTTGGGTTCAGGCTGAGATACCACTGACCTACTCTCAAAAAATGGTGCTAGAAAAAGGCAATTTTCCATAAGAGGAAAATTGTATGGAAGGGGCTGAGGGGAAAGCCCAGAAATAAAAATATGTGCTGCTTGCCCTTTCTCCACTCCCCAAGCTTTACCCTTCCCCTTGGGCTGGGCCTAAGAATCCTCAGGCCTTATCTTTACCTTGCTGTCCATTGAGTCTCATCCTCCCTGGAAAAGCCTTTTGAGGTTCCTGAGGACAGGCAGCAAGTGGAGCCCGAGCAGGGAAGGGTGGAGTGCTGGAACTCCAGAGACAGGCTTTGTTCTGGGCGTTCATTAGATAATGGCAGTGGCCTTCACCAAAACACGAGTTATAAACAGGGCAAAAGGAAGTGACTTTGGTCACAGAACCGCTCAGTTTTCACCCCTGCCTCGCATGATGTCACACTCTCACCAGCTCTCCGGTTACCGGATGATCTCCGACAGCAAATGGGACTGAAATACAGCTTTCAAAAAAAATAACAGGCAAAAGAGGGGGAAAAAGGCGCAAGAGAAACCCACAGCCACATCTGCCTGGTCATCTGCTGCTTTATCACCTCTGACGAGGGAACACAAGTCATTCCTCATTGCTAAATCATTACAAATCAGCTATAACAGTACCACAACCAAGTTCCACAATTAACTGCTCCTGCAGCATATCAATCCATTAAGCCCCACACAGCTGTGCTACCTTGGCAGTGCGGCTATACAGGGAAAAAAAAAAAAAAAAAAAAAAACCAAAAAAAAAAAAAAAAAACCAAAACACCGTCCCCATCCCCGCTGCCGCGCCAAAGCCGGGCCGCCCGTCCCTGGTGCGCGGGGGCGGGCGGGGAACCGAGGGGGAACCGGGCCAGAAACCGGGCCGGGAACCGAGCGGGGACCGAGGGGGAACCGGGCCAGAAACCGAGCGGGGACCGAGGGGGAACCGGGCCAGGAACCAAGGGTGAACCGGGCCGGGAAATGGGCCGGGAACCGAGGGGGAACCGGGCCAGAAACCGAGCCGGGAACCGGGCCGGGAATCGAGGGGGAACCAAGGGGGACCGGGATCGGTACCGGCCCGGGGCTCCCCCGGCTCTCCCCGGCCCCGCTCTGCTCCACCGCCCCCTCGGCCGATTTAAAACGCTGCTGACTTCTCAATTAAAGAAAAATATATATATATATAATCAGCTTGAGGAGAGTCGCTGTTCCCGTGCCAGAATGAAAATCCAAGAGGATACGCTAAAGCAGGGAAGAGCATCAGAGGTTCCTCCATGAAAACAAAGGCTATAAAAAGGACAAATATGGTTTTAAAGAGAAAACGCCTGCACGCAGGCAGATGCCCTGGCTGGCAGGGGCTCGGGGCACACGCACAGCCACGCTCAGAGCCCGGGCAGCCCCGGTGTTTTATCATCCCCCGCAGCAGCGGCACCGACCCACGGCGAGTCCCGCCCGGCCCGGGACCGGCTGCTGCCTCCTCACCTTATTTTCACAGGCACAAAGCACCCCGAACACAACACACGACATGATGTAACCAGCGACACGGCCGGGGCCCAAAGCAGTTCAAAATATAATGGTCAGTCAAAACAAATAAAAAACCTGCAGTTCCTCCCATATCCTGACCGGTTTCATGGAAAACTACAGTTTGTCATTCAAGTGCATTTTACATAACAGGGAATATAATCTATGGAGTGCCTGCCTTCTGCTCCACCTGGACACAAATTCAAGCAGAGGAGAGATGACACCTCGGTTTGGAAGGTGGGTCTGATTTTTGGGGGAAAAATAAGTTTAGTTCCCAATATATTTAGCTGATTTATTTTTTCTTCCTACATAACCCCCATTTATACCCCAAATGATGGAAATTTCTCCGTAACCAAGCACTGGAGGATGCTAATCCCGTGATGGAAGTAAACACACGTATGGATCACGGAAAGCATTTCAGGATAGCCGGACTCCTCCAGCTTGTTTGGGGGGAAATAATCCTGGATCCGCAGGGCCGGTTCCAAATAAATAAAATACAAAATATGCGGCTAGAAAGTAAATACAGGGAGACGGTTTTGGAGCTCGAAGCCACCTGGAAAATGACGCTATTGTGCACCCCGGGAGAAGGGAGAGCGCCCGGTGACACGGCTCCCGCCGGTGACAGCCCACCGGGATTACCGGCACCGCTCCGCTCCTATTTTCCAGGCGGATTTGGGGCCGCGGGACCTGCTCCCTCCACGCGTTTTGCAAGCTTTGAGGTTATGCAATTTAATTTTTTTTTTCTGTTTACTTTTAAAACTTCGCGTGTGCCCCCCCCCCCCAGCCCAGCCCCCCTTTTCCCACCAGGTTAGGGAACGCTGCCCCCCCTTCCTCCCTCCCGTCCGTCCCTTCCCCTCCCCGGGGGCAGCGGCCACGTGAGAGGCCCCGGCCCGACCCTGCGGGACCCCCGGCGCCGGGATTTCAATGTCGAGCCGCGCCGCCGCCCCCCGCCCGCGGCGCCCCCCCCGCCCCGGGGAGACGCAGCAGCACCGGGGGCGGCGGGCGGGGAGGGGGGGGTGCGGGGCGGCTCTCCTGCCGCGACCCCCGCACTTTCCGCCGCACCGGGGAGGGGAAGGGCAGCGCGGGGGGGGGCTCGCAGAAGTTGGGGCGCGGCGGCGGCGGGGCCCGGCGGGGCGCGGCGGCTCTAACAAAGGGGCGGCGGGGGAGGCGCGGCGGGCGCGGGGCGGCGGGCGCGGGGCGAGCGGCACCTACCACGTGACGAGCGGCGAGCGCGGTCCGGGCGGGCTCGGCCGCGGCGAAACGGGCGCAGTTCGCAAACAAACCAAGCGGGCCCCCCCGGGACGAGGGGCGGCAGCCGCGGCGCCGCCACCCCCGGCGCCCCCCCCGCCCGCCCCGGCGGAACGGGGGATGGGCTCGCCCGTCTCCCTCGGCGGCTGCAGTGCTGGGGGTGGGGGGGGAGGGGGGGAGCGGGGCCCCCCCGCCCCCGGGTCGGAGCGCTGGGGCGGAGCGGGCGCTGCGGCGCTTCTCGTCGGCGCGCCCGGTCCCCCCCTGCTCCGGGCGAGCGCGGCGGCGGCGCGGCTCGAAAATGGCGGCCGGGCTCCTTCCCTGCCCTCCCCCTCCCGTCAGCCGGAGAATGCACCGGGGGGAAGGAGGAGGAGGACGGCGAGGAGGCGGGGGGGCGGGGGGCGCCGCCGCAGCGCCCCCGGCGGCCGCGCCGCGCAGCGCAACCCGCGCCCGCCCGCAGCCGGGGGGCCCCGCCGAGCGCCCGCCGCGGCCGCGCGGAGGAGCTGCAGTGCGGGAGGGGAGGGGAAGGGGAGGGAGGGAGGGAGGGGCGGGCACCGGCACCGCCGCCGCCGCCGCCGGGGAGGGAGGGCGGGGAAGTGGAGGGAGGGGCGGACCCGCCGCCTTTTGTCCGCCCGCCGCGGCCCCGCCGCTGCCGGACACCGCCAGGGGGAGCCCGCGGCGGCGCGCGGGGCACGGCGGGAGTTGGAGTCCGCCCGCGGCCGGGGACACACAGGACACGCAACGCCGCTGGTTTAACGCTGCGTTAACCGTTTCCTGCCCAAAATCCACGGTTCTGCCGCTCTGCCATTGCGAGCGAGCTCCCGGGAGAAATCAAACAAACAGCCTTCGCCGGTTAAGCGTTTTCCCGCAAAACCGCACGTCACGCTCTCCCGCGCCCAGTGCAGCCCCGGGAGCTCGCTGCCGGCCCGGCCCGCACTGCTCCTGCCACGGTCCCCGGCGGTATTGCCAGGAAACCTGCCCAAAGAAAATCTGCCCAGGAAATCTGCCCAAGCAGCCCCCTGTGCCCCAGCCGGGCTCCGGGGCTGTCCCGCACTCCCCAGGCAGGGTCTGGGCCCGGGGCACGCAGGGCTGGCAGCCCGGCCACCGATGCTCCTGCTGCCCCGGTCCTGCCCTTCACAGCTCCATCACACAGGACACACCAAGAGCAAGGCAGAATTCCTTTGGGACCGCACAAACCATTTCCCCTCTGTGACCTTCAGCCTGGCCCCTGGCAGGCGGTGACACTGACTGTGCCCAGCACAGAGCCCGGCACGCTCAGGGTGCCACAAACCCGCTGCGATTCCTGCCAGGCAAAGGCTCTTCCTCCCCTGCTCTGGCTCTGCTGCCTCTACAGCAGGAACGCAGCTCTGCCAAGGGAAAAGTGCTTTATGCCATGGTTTGTCTGCAAAGAGGAAGAGTCACAGCAGTGCCAGCTGTGCTCACCGCCACCGAGAGATGCACTGAGTAAAAACAAAACCTGTCCTGCTCAACTGCAGAGCTAGGTAAGCAGGAACCCTCCTTCCAGTACGTGCTATCCTGGCCTGCACTATGCAGCACACACACACAAGTTTATTTCCTCCTCGTAATTCAAGCCCCAGCGCCACACAGGGCAGTTCAATACCACAGAAGCAACTGCAGAATACCCTGAGCTGGGAGGGATCAGAACTCCTGCACAGGAATCCCACCACGTGCTTGAGCAATGCTCCCTTCCTCTAAAAACCATCTGGAGATACAGAGTCAAGGCACTACTGTTACTCTTTAAAATCCAATATATTGCTCAACAAACCGCACCACGGCACTCTCATTACAACTGGGTTTTCTGGGCCAGGAAATTCACATTTCATCATTCTTCTAAGGGTGTGTGCGACCCCCTGGGCTTGCAGCCAGAGACACCCAGAGGTCTCTGTGACCACACAAATGCTCAAAACACAGCTTTACCTAAGTGTTTTTTCAAGAAAAATATTTAGCTAAGTACAGCAGTGAGACTAACGCTGGTTTTATGCCCTAGCAGGGAGCTGCAGACAACCAGCTCCACTCCAGGGCTGTCCCTTGCAGTCCCAGCTGTCCCCTTAGTGATGGCCATTCCCCATCCCCACACTCCTGCTGCACACTCTCTCCTCATCTCGTCTCACTTGGAGAGAACTTTAAGAACCCAGGACCCTACAATGGCATGCAAACCTCTGGTACTATTGTTTTTTTAATCTGCCTTTAATTAGAGTTCAGCTAAAAAAGCAGAAGCAGGTACAAATGCGGTTTTATACTGGCACAGAAGAGTGAGGACAATCTGTTGTGAAGAAAATTAAAAGAAATTCCTGTGCAATAAAGCTTCTGATCAGGATTTTCTGCTGAGGCACAGACCAAGAGCCCAGATTCCAGCTTGACATTCCAGTGCAGGTCTGGATTTTCCTGCAGCACAGACACAGCTGCAGCTTCCATGGTCCAGCCTCACCTGGAGAAGAGTAGCAAAAATTGCTGTGCAGTGTAAAATTTACACAGCTTTGGCCTCTTCTATGGCCCTGCCAGTCTCAGCTTCCCACTCAAAACTGTGCCACAACTGGTCACTCCTGGACCAGCCACCAACCTGCCCCTCACACGGGATGTTCCTGACCTGGAGATGCCCCCCATGAACAAGAGCAGCTGTCCCCATTGAAACCCCATTTTTACAGCATCATCCTTTGAATTGTCCTCTTCTGCCAAGCATCCAGAACACTCAAACCACAATAGCTGGTGAGAGCTGTGTACCCAGCTACTCACACCTTATTGTTACCTCATCTTTCCACCTATTAATCCTCATTATTTGCTCTGATTGGATCATCCTCAAAAATTGAACAGTCTCTGTACAACAAGCACATGCATATCTGTACATAAAATAACTCTTAAGTGTTATTATTAACGACTTTTGAGCCTAAAACCATGCTATTTCAGTTTGGGAAACATCCTGAACGTGGGAAAGGTGGATGGACACTATAAAACACATATTTCCTATGAAATAAAAACCACACATTTCCTATGAAATATTTCCTATGAAAAATCCAGCATGGGAGAATGAGAGCCCAGGCAACCACAGGGAAATGGCAATGGGAAGGAGAAGGCAGCGAGTCCCTGTTCTGTGAGCATGGCACAGCCAGAGCTGGAGCAGCACATTCCCAGGGAGAGCTCCCCGCTCCTCTGCTCCCACAAACCTCCTTCCTCCGAGGTGCTCTGGGACACGAGCTCCACAGAACCCAAGGGCTGTAACTGAGCTGCTCTCTCCTGTGCCAATAAAACATTGCAAAACTGTGACAACACCAGCTGCCAGGAGCTTGAGCTCCTGGGGGGGACCACGGTGAGAACAGCCCTCAGACAGGTCCTGGCAGAGCTGTAGAGCAATTCAAGCTGTGACACGCTCAACACACTGCCAAAAATCAAGGTCCAGCAAGACCCTCCCCTCGAGAAGCAAACGCCCCTCAGCAGAGCTGCCGGGGGATGCAGCGGCCGGACACACCGACGGCTGGACACACCGACAGATGGACAGCCCGATGGCCCGACAGATGGACAGCCAGATGCACTGATGGCCAGACAGCTCGACAGCCAGACAGCCCACCTGGAATGCTGTGATAGATTTACAGGACACACCGGACACGCCGATGGCTGGACAGCTCGACAGGCGGACAGCCCGACAGCCACACAGGGCCAGATATCCTGATGGCTGGACAGCCTGACAGGGCCAGACAGGGAGAGACACCCTGACAGGGCTGGACACCCCACAGCCAGACAGCCTGATGGCCAGACAGCCCAACAGCCGGACACTGACTGGTGGCTGGACACACTGACAGCCGGACAGCCTGAGGGCCCCAGCAGCACACCAGGCACTGCTCCTTCCCTCAGCTCCTGCCAGCTCACAGCAGGCACAAAGGACCCAGAGCCCTTCCCTGCCCTCCCAAAGCAGCCCCATCTCCCCATCCCACAGCTCTCTGAAACCTCACTGGGTTTTCTCCTCCACGGCCTCCCAGACTGCAGCATGAGACTAAGGAGCTGGCATTGAGGATGGGGACAAATGGGACACTCACAGGGCTGACAACAGCCCAGTGCCCGTGTCGATGAGGCTCCACACAGCCACACGTCAAACCCCAGGTGGCACTTTGGAAATGAAGACCAGGCTGCAGAGAAGTTATCTCCTAATTCCCACCAGTGTCAGCAGGAGCTGCAGCAACACAGATTTCCAAGGTATTTCACGATAGCCTCCAAAACCACAACAGGGAGATTTAATTCCAATTTTAAAGCCCACAAAACAACTCTCTGTTATTCTGTGTACAAAGAGCAAGAGCTTTGCTGCTGTGTTGGCCAACTGGAGATCAGATACCACAGCAGATTTGCGTAAGGTCAGTGTGAACAGATTGAGATAAGATTTTTGGTTTTCCCATTACAAGAGAATTTGTCTAAATTCAGCCTCAATAATTGGCCTAAAGTCAGGCTGCTCTGGCTTGTAGATTTATGAAAAGAAGGAAATATCCTTCCCTTTAGCACATCTCTTCAGGTTTTACTCAGATGCACCAAACTCAATTCCTGTACCTGAGTGTTTAGGACACACTTTTAATGTGCAATAATATCAGCAAGGCAAGAGGTCACTTTTCTAAAGAAGCGCCAGCAAAGCCCCACCAGGCTCCACTCCAGACCCAGGAGCACCATGGCTGCCTCACACACAGGGAAACCAGAAATGTGGGCAGGAAACTCCAGCTTCAGACCTTTGGTTTCACAGGACAAAGCCAAGACCCTTTGATAGGTGTACACAAAACTCTTTTGATACTATAAACACATATACAAACCAGATCAAATCAGCAAGTTAAAAGGACCTTATAGTGCAAACCTGGGGTTTAAGGATGAACACAATAAAGAGAGGAAAAAAAAAGCAGGAAATCTTTCTTTTTCTGGGCAAGTCATGCCTTGATGTCTGGATGCTGCTGCACACAAGGACAGGTAACACCTGTAAATACACACACATGCTCCCAAGAGGAGACTCCACATCTCTTCACTACAGGCACTGGAATGGCTTTGGAGAGAGAAACACCCTGTACACACACAGGATGAATCCACACTTCCAGCCATAACACCAAACCTCCATTTTAAACTTCTGCATCAGCCAAGAAACTACGTGCAGGGCTCCAGCGTCATCCTGCACGGTCGGGAGCCAGCCCAGCACCTGCCGAGGCACCTGAGCACCCCCGGGCGGGCCGGGCCGGGCCGGGGAGCCCCGAGCAGCGCGGGCAGCGGGGCACACGGCACCTACCTTGCTGGGCATCCTGGCCAGGCCCATCCTCACACCTGCGCTCCAGGTGGGCAGCACGGGGACGGCCTCCGGATCCTCGCAGCCTCCGCCGACGCCGGCGGGATGTAAGTTTCTTATTTATTGACTCGAGGAGGTGGGAAAGTGCAGGAGCTGGGGACAGAAAGGGCTGTCACAAGGGGGCCCGGCCGCCCCCTCCCACCGTTACCTCCATCCCGCCGCGGGCCGCCCGGCGGGGCCGGGCCCGGCGGCGCTCGCAGCGCGGCCCGGGGCGCGGGGGGCCGGGGCTGCCGCCACCCCCGATCCTTCTCGAAGCCCCCCGGGCCCGGCCTCGCTTCCCCGGGCTAAAATGGAGGCGCGGGGCGGGCGGGGGGGTCCCCGCTCCGCACGGAGCCGGCCGGGCCCGGCCCCCCGGGGCAGCGCGGCGGGGCGGAGCTCACCCGGCGCCCCGGGCCCGGCGCCCGCCGCGACCCTGCCCGCGACCCCCAACTCCCGGGCGGGAGCGGCCGCCCGGCCGCCCCGGCCCCGCCGCGGCCCGGCCCCCGCGGCCAAGTTGGGGGCCGGCGGGGCCGGGGGCCGGGGCCGGCGCTGCCCGCGGGGCGGGGGCCGCGACCCCCGGGCCGAGCGCGGCCGCCCCCCGAGCCCCCGGCCCGCTCCGCGCCCCCCGCCCGCTCCTACCTGCGCCGCTCCGCCGCCTTCAAGCGGGGACCTTCCGCCCTCCCCCGCGCCCATTGGCTGCCCGTGGGGCATGGGCGCGCCCCATTGGCTGCGGCCGCGTCAATCAGCGCGGGGGGCGGGGCGGGCGGTGATTGATGCGGTGCCGCCGCTCGGCCCCTGCCCCGCGCCCCCCCCCCGCCCGCCGCCCCCCGCCCGGGACCCCCCCCAAACCCCGGTACCGGCCCCGAGCGGGGGGTCCCGGGCGCGCCCCCGCCCCCCGGGGCGGCCGCGGGTCCGGCCGGGCCGCGGGAGCGGCGGGCGAGGGGGCGGCCCCGGGTGCGGGGCTCGGGGGTCACGGGGCGCCGGTGTCCCGCAGGCGGCACCGGGGCAGGAGCCGGGACACGCGTGGGGCGTCCCGCGGGCCGCAGGCCACTCGCGCTCCGTGCGGGGCGCGGGTCCCGCGGCGGGGAGGGACCTGCCGGGGGAGCGGGAGGTGCCGCGGGACACCGAGAGCACCGGAGCGGGTGCCGAGGGCTGCGGGGACACCGGGAACACGGATGGCAGCAGGCCCCATCCCACAGGTGACACAGGGCCCGTGTCCCCTGCGTGCCTCTGGGCCTGTAGCCAGAGCCCACCCAGTGCCACCCTGCCACGGCAGGGACACTCCCGCTGTCCCAGGGTGTCCCAGTGTCCAGCCTGGCCTTGGGCACTGCCAGGGATGCAGGGGCAGCCACAGCTGCTCTGGGCACCCTGTGCCAGGGCCTTGCCAAAATCTGCGTACAGAATTTCCTCCTCACATCTATCATCTAATTTTCTCCCAGTTAAAGTGGTTCCCCCTCTTGTTCAGTCTGCCTGTGTAAAAAGTTACTCTCCCTCTTTTTTTTCTCAGCCCCTTTGAGGACTGGAAGGAAGTTTGAGATGCTCCAAACACACTCTGAGAGGTGCCCATGCTGATCCCACACTGAGCAGCTGCAGTCACTGTCCCCACACAGACACTGGCCTTGCTCTCCTTCCCCAGGAAACATGAAACAACCAGGTTGTTTTTCCTGGTTATCCAGAAAAACCCAGACTATCACCTTATTCTGAGGTGACAAAGTTTAAAAGCACTGGCATCCCTGGCTTAGAAAAACCCAGTTCTGCTCCATTAAAAATAAAAAGCAGTTCATGCTCTAAAAGTCACAGACTTGGACAGAGGGACAGAAAATGAGATGCTGCAGCACCACAGTCAGTGGTGAACAACAGAACAAGCCTTGGTAAGATGTAGGTGTTCCTAAACAGCTCCTGGTGCTCAGCACACAGCTGTAATTCAGCTCTAGAACGATGGGAAATCCAACTTCATCACTGCTTTGCCTTTCTCTGGAGGCACCTAAAGCTCAGCCTGCCTGAGCAAAGCCTGGGTCCAGCACCAGGCAGAGCCCATGGGGGAGGCTGCAGAGGGACAGCTCAGCTCTCACTGCACTCAGCAACCCCCAGACACAGGAACACGTGTCCAGGAGCAACAGGAGCATGGGGGAAAACAGGGGGAAGCAGCTAGGAATGGGTTAATCTCAGTGTTTCTTGTACAGCCAAACTCAGCTCTCAGAAATTACCAATTAGGTTGGGCAAAAATGAGTGGCAGAAAGTTCAATCCAAGATGCCTACAATGCAGCAGGAGGAATTTCTGCACAGCCATGAGCCTTCCTTCCTGGCAAGCTTTTCCTCCAGCTCTGGAAGTGTAAGAGACTGTGGTAATTAATTTCTCTGCTGAGCAACAGCAGCTACAGCCACAGAGAGGGGACCTGCTATGGAAGGCAGGAAAAAAAAAAAAAGAAAATAAAACTAACCTGGCTCCATACCTGAGAGATTCTTGAAGGCGGGAAGTGAGGATGAGCAGCAACAACATCTCTGGGCACCGGGAAGGATCCATCCCCAATATTCCATCCATCCCTGCCTTGAGCAGTGGATGGACACGTGGCAGGACACATTCCCTGTGTCCTGTGCCTCCATCCTTGTCCCCAGTCCCTCTGCAGCTCTCCTGGAGCCCCTTCAGACCCTGGAAGGGCTCTGAGCTCTCCTTGGAGCCTTCTCCTGTCCAGGTGAGCACCCCAAGGTGTCCCAGCCTGGCTCCAGCCCTGGAGCCTCCTCTGGACTCACCCCAGCAGCTCCAGGTCCTCACACCCATGTCACACCTCCCACCTCACCCAAAACTCCAGCCAGCACCTTGCAGCCCACCTGGAAGCTGTGACAGATGAGGCTCAGGTGGCACAGGACAGAAAAGAGCCCTGCACACCCCAAGGTGCCCTTAAACCTTTCCCAACCTCTCGCTTGCCCAACTCCTGAAGGGCAAATCCCACCCCTGACCCAAAGCACCTGGGGCTAAGCCTGCTTTTAAAAGTAATTTATTTGGATTTTCCACATCCTTTCATGAATTGCAAATATATTAACAGAAAAGAATTTTTCCCCCCCTAGGACTGTACAATTTTTGAAATTAAAAAAAAAAAAAATCAAGAAAAGCAAAAAAAAAAAAAAAAAAAATTAGGAAAAAAAGGACAAATTACATTGTTTCAATGCAAATAGTAACACCACACCCACACTTTGCATTCTTCCATAGTTTTGTTGTAAGAAAATGACAGTTCCCTAATTCTCTTCAGTGAGAACCCTTGCTCACCTCCCTGCCAGTGTCTCCATGCTCAGCCTCTTCTTCTCTGTCCCTCCTCAAAGAGGCAACTTTTAGTCCTTCAATACAAATTTTGTGTTTTTCCTTAGAATGTAAAATAGCAGCAAGGGCTAAACGTGACCCTGGATTATTGGGAAAAAAAAGAAAATACCTTTAAGGTAGGATGACCATACAAAGCCAGGAATGTTTTTATGTATTAAATCTTCCAAATAGCACAAACATCCTTTGAACATCCCAGCTCAACTAAGAGCTTTTTCCAAGGGGTTGAAAGTTTTACTGCAGTTTTCAGGGAACAAATAAAAAGGAAAAAAGGCCCCACAATTCCTGGATCTCAGGTCCCCGCGTGAACAACATTTGTTATGGAAAAGTAAATAGCACCTGCTTCCTCCTGCTTTTTGTTTATAAAATATGCTGGGAAGCAAAAGGAAGCCAATTAACACGGTAATTAGTGGCATTCCATAATTGCTGCCTGCAGACCTTACCAAGAGGGGCTGCTCAGACTCCTCTGCCCAGGGATGTGCTGGGAAGGTGCCACGAGCTGGGAAACCACAGCAGGAGAGGCAGGAGCAGCTCCAGGGAACGCCGAGCCCTCCAGGAGGGGAATCATCCCCCAGAGAAGCCCCAGGAATGAATCCCTGCGAGAGCCTCACTCCAGCCCAGATCCATCCCAGACCCAGCTGATCCAAGTGCAGGGCACAGAGCTCATTTCACCTCTTCTCATTCCTCAGATCTTAGAGGGATTTTTTCACCCTCTGAGGGGAACTGAAGCCTATTTTTCACTGCCCATCTTCCTACTTCAAAAAAAAGAACCCACCACACCACAGAATTCTATTTTTGCTCAGAACTTGGGGATGATTTTTCAAAGGATAAAGGTGTCCATGTGGCTCTTGACCAGAGAGAAGCTGAGACAGAAGAGGTGCCAAGTGGATAAGGACAGAATTCAAAAGAAATTGAAGTGTGAAGGAAACTAAGAGACACCTAAAAACCAATAGATTAAGAAAAAAAAAAATTAAGACTGATCACAACAAATACAGTGCTATGAAATTTGTATCATTCCCAATTTATTAGGCATAAATTGCTCTTTAAAACTGCTTGTATCATACACTTTCTTTATCATCACTGCACAAAGGGCACCAATTGCTGCTGCAGAATGCTACAGAGAGCAGTTTGGACTCACTAACGTGGCACAGCTTTCTCCTCTCAGAAACAGACCCTCGAGGAAAGGAAAGTGTTCCTAGAATGGGAAACTGAAAGAACAGCTTAAAAAAATAAGGAAAAAGACAAATAATTGCACATTTTTGCATCCTGCTTGGACCACACTTTACAAAATAGTTTTCAAAGTGATAGCAGACCTAAGGAGATACTGATCTGAGACAATTATTTGATGCATTTGACCAAGGTTCTGATTGTATTAAGGCTTCCAGTCTTCCCACTCTCACAGGATTAAGGATTTGATGTTTCACATTACACTTGTATCTACATTTCTCTCTTGATTTTTTTCCCTTTATTAATTTTTATTCTTCAAAAGGGGAAGAACAAGTCAAGGGGTGCATGAAAAATGAAGCAAGGTGGTGCTGACAGAAATACAAAGTAAACACTGACCTTTCCAAAACCGGGTGAATAAATTAACTCATGGTTAGAACATGAAAGCATTTGATGAAAGCTCTGATCCTGCAATGTGATTCTCCTGCAGCTGCACCCTGGGCAGGGACAGGGCTGTTTCACGTGGCCTGACACACGCCCAGTCCTGCTTGCTCACTGGAGACACTGCAGCTTTAAGGTCATTGACACTCCCTGGCATTTAAGTTACACTACAATATGCAAAAGTCTTGAACAGCCTGTTTGTCAACACTGTCCTCGGAGAACTTGGAAATGAGGTTCAGCACTCTGCTTACCAAGAAAGACCCAAACTAAGACACATTTCTGGAAAAAGAACAAGACACCTCGTCATTAGTACTATCCCCACATCTACTGGCTTCCATACATCAAAGCACAAGTCTGTCTTCCATGATATTTTTTTCCAGCAAGGGGGGAGTTCAAAACCAGCATTTTCTCCTCAGTCACTGCCATAAATGTGTAAGAGCCAACTAGTCAGACTCAGCAGCAGCTGGATATTGCACTGCCATGAACTCTGCTAAGTTCAGGTCTGAGGTGCACTCGTGGTGTCAGTGGAGAACAACGACAGTGCTGGCTCAGAGATGTAGAACCCAGGATGCCAAGGAAGGGGAGAACACGACAGTACCAGTCACACACACTCAAGCTCAGACACTGGCTCTTGGAGGTTAAAATTCATCACTTTCCACGGCGTGGAGCTGCGTGTCATCCGCGTCCGTCATGCTGCTCTCCTGGGACTCGTCTGTGCCCACTGTGGGGACAAAGAGACCTTGGGTCAGGGGCTGTCCCCCTGCACAGCACCCCTGCCACCAGCCCAGCCCGGGCAGGGCAGCCAAAGCATTCACAGGAAAATTCTGCTTCCCCCCAAATCACCTGAAATTAAAGTAATTTGTCCCATGTACCCCGAGAGGGTCGTTCAGCTGAGGCTGTGGAAGTCTTCCACACTTTCTCTGCACAGCCTGGGAAGCTGAACTGTGACACAGCCCAACACTTATTTTGTTTATGCTTATTGGACAGATTAAGCTGTTAGGTTTTTTTTGTTTTTAAATTTTTTTTTTTCTTGTTTGGTTGGTGTTTGGGTTTTTCCTGCACTGCTCAGGTGGGGCTCAGCAGCTCCAGTCTCTGTCTCCATCTCCTGGTCAGAACAGGCTCAGCCCGGGGAGCTGGGGCTCAAAATCACCCCAAATACAACTGCAGGGAGAGAAAAACTGGATACTTCCAGAAGTGCAGTGCAGGGTAAAGTTCCCATGTTAAAAAGCACACAGGACCAATAAAAACCAAGGTGATATACAGTTATCACCTTTCCCTATTTTTCAGTTGGAATTGCAGGACACAGCCATTTAGCTATTAGTAAGAATCCAAATTCTGCTGTATTTCCTTCTTTGTGGGAAGAAAATTAAATTACTTATTAGCATTTATTTTTTATCTCTATTTCAGCCTGCAGAGAGGTCGATATTTATGACTGTCCACGCTTTATGGAATTTAGGTTTATAATCAAAAGCTGAGAGAAGAAAAACCTGGGCTGTTCCTGTCTGTGAATTACTCTCCATAGTGTTTTATTTTCTCTTGATCCAAATCAAACTGCTTCCATGACCTTCATCAAAAGCCACCTTTTATATTCACCACATCAAGTATTTTGATCCAACATCCAGTTTAACTTCTGAAAAAGCATCTACAGGCAACTTTAGCTGCCATTCATTTACTCTGAAGTTATTTGATGCTTTATGATGGAATATCTGCAGCCCTGGGAATGCCTTGCTCTCCTGGGATACTCTTAAACCACCCATGATTTGTATAAATTTAGAGTTACCACAATCTCTGTCCTAGTACATCTAAAGGAATTTCACAACCCTCTATGCCATGCTTTCTGTAGGGACAATATAGGAATGTGCCCTCTGTTAATGGAGTGACAAAACTATCCTTTGTCCCCTCAAAAAAAAAAAAAAAAAAAAAAAAAAAAAAAAAAAAGAAGCCCATAAGTTTCTCTCTTTGATTAGGTGAAAAAGCCACCTCATAGGCCTAGGGAACTTCACCTCAAACTTATAGATAGTTAATTAGACAAAAGCCACAAAGTCCCACCTAGGCCATTTACTAGAAAACGAAAAGACAACAAAAAAACTAATCACTTTTGTGAGGTGTTTCACCAAGAGCAAAAACCTCTTGCACCTGACTCAGTCTTTCTCTGTTTATTTTGCCTTTCATTAAACCTTTTTGTTTCCGACACTGCTGATTTTATGCTCCCAAAGGTAGCTGAGCTATCTTGAGTGAGTAACAGACCTCCAAGAGCTTATGAGACCTGGCTGGATGAAGCTCCTATTACTGGACAATGAATGAATTCTGAGTGAAGAGCCTCCAGAGCTCCTACTCACTGGGCAGAATGTTTCACCTATTGAAGCTGGCCCTGTCCCTAGGGTTCAGTGGCAGAGGCTGCAGCACAGAAATGTTAAAGCTGGCCCTGTCCAGGGCTCAGGGCAGAGGCTCCAAGAGCACAGAAATGTTTCACCTGTTTAAGCTGGCCCTCTCCAGAGCTTAGGGCACAGGCTACAGCACAGAAATGTTAAAGCTGACCCTGTCCAGGGCTCAGGACAGAGGCTCCAGGAGCACAGAAATGTTTCACCTGTTTAAGCTGGCCTTGTCCCTAGGGTTCAGTGTCAGAGGCTGCTCCTAGGCTGGAGCACAGAAATGTTTCACCTTTAAAGCTGGCCCTCTCCAGGGCTCAGAACAGAGGCTCCTGGAGCACAGAAATGTTTCACCTGTTAAAGCTGGCCCTCTCCAGAGCTTAGGGCAGAGGCTGTAGCACAGAAATGTTAAATCTGGGGCTCCTGCAGCACAGACCTGACTCGTAGGGGTAGCACTCGCTGATCTGCTCCTCGCGCGTGATGGGCTCCTCGTCGTCGGGCAGGTAACGTTTGTCTATGGCCTCCTTGATCTGGTTGTTGGCTCCTTTGGGATCCAGGTCCATTGCCCAGGAGAAATTCATTAGGGCCAGATGTGTCTGACCCAGCTTTTTATAAACCTGAACAGAAAAATGGCAGAAAAGGCTGCATTTATATAAGGCTGCTACTTGAAGGTTTGGGCGATGAATGTTCCGCAGTTCAGTGATGTTTTATGGAAAGCAACAGAGGGTGGATATGAAAAACTTATTGTGTGAGCCCCAAGGGAAATAAATATGTGTGTTTCTACTTAAAAATAAATAAACTAGCAGCTAAGAGATTCTTTATAATTAAGGGCAGATGGGGAAGTTATTTATCTGTGTTGAGGATTTAAACAGTGAAAATGCTTCAGTTTGTCTAGACATGGCCACTCATGTCAGTTTAGAGGTCCAGCTACTCCTGGACAAAGCCCAGTGAACACATTTCAGCACAAATTCTTTTACCTCTCTCCAGTTCAAACAAAATAAAGAAATCTTGCTGATAGAGAGTTCTCCAGGTCTGTGTTAGAGGGAAATTTTTCTTGGTGCTCCCAAGTGACCAGACACTCCCCAGCAGAAAGTTACAGAAGTTATTTAAAGCTTTTTAGCAGAGGTGGTGGTGGGAAGGAGGATTTCTGTCACTAGATCACTGCTCTGGCATTTCACACAAGAAAGGTTGGAATGTAGCTGCTTCTTGTTCAGTATTTAAAGCTTTGGGAATTTTTAGAATACTGCTCCAAGTGGAAGCATCTTAGTGACAGGCATCAAATTTTCTCATTAAGTAGCAAAGGAAATTAAAGAACTTAGGATCACAGTGAAATTTTACCTACCTTTCCTATTAAAAAGTAAACAAGAGACTCTTTGGGAACAATCTGTTTCAGTTCTTCAAGTTCTTGCAAAGCCGACTGAAAGGTTGGAGAGAGTGTTTATATTAGGCATTTGAAACCAAACACTTTTAGAGAAACTTCTACTTTACTTTTAAATTAGTTCTTGATGCTGGAGCTGTTTGCTGTGACAGTCACCTGGCATCATTAAGAAATTACACTGAAAAATATTTAGTTTGCAGTTAGAAATAAAAAAAAAAGTTTTAAGTAAAGTTTTCCCTTTCAGTGTGCACACATTTCTGAGGCAAGTTTCAAACAGACTTGGCTTGTCTTCTGGAGCCAAAAAACACTGGCCAGAGGAAAAGCTGCTGGATAAACAGTGTGGGAAGATCTGTTCTAAACAGGGTTCAGGTCAGCAGGGAATCAGCCCAAAACTGCTTCACTTCTGACTCTGCACTCCACAACACAACCTTGGAAACAGCTGGTTCTTATTGCTGTAATTGGATATGGAGCAGTTGGCTGAGTTTTCTTAGTAATTTAGTATAAATTCATGATAGTAGGTCAGACTAAAATAATAATTTAAAAAGCAACACCTGATGGCCCCAGATTTTATTACAATCAAAACATTTAATGCCACCCTGCTGAGGGTGGCACTTGCCAAAGGAAATGCTTCCCATGTCCCAGGCTGTTCCTGCAAGCCCTGGTGACCTGCAAACATTCCCAAGGCACCCCCATTCCCAGCTCCAGGAATTTCAAGGCTGCCACCAGCACCCAGACTGACCTTGTACTTCTCATTTGCAAACAACACCGAGGCTCTGTGGAATTTGCATAGTGGGTTCTTGGGGTCGATGTTGATTGCTTTGTTCAAAGTGTCCAAAGCCTTCTCAGATTTTTTCAGTGCGTGTTGGACCTGGCACACAAAGAGAGGCAACAATTCCAAAAGGGGAAAAATAACAGCTCATCTGCTGGGCAAGGACAAACCCCTCTGAGCATGTTTACTTACAACCTGCTCCTTTTAGGAAAGTATTGGCCCACTGCTAGACCAAGTCTGATTTTTGTTCTACAGGAAGAAAAATCCTCCTCACCCCCTCTGCACCCCAACCCCTTCTCCCCACCCAAGTCAAGTGCCATGTACTTACTACTCCAATGTGACACAGCAGGACTGAGCTCTGGGGGTTGATATCAAGTGCTTTCTGGAAATGCATTTCTGCCAGACTGAACTTCTCCTGTTTGTAATAAATCATTCCCAACCCGTACCTGCAGCACAGAAACAATTCTGGTAAGTGGCACTGGATTTTAACCAAATTGGTTTTTGTCAGTGAATGTGACATGGCAGGAATGGTTTTTAGCCTTGCCAGCCCCATCTAGGGTGGGAAGGAATTTCCTGGGGGAAAAAGCTGTCTAAAATTTTATTTATTTTTGTTATCCATTAGGTGGCTGAAGAACTGATGTGTGACACACAGCAAGACTGGCTAAAGAAAAGGACACAAAAGTTATTAACACTATCACACTTACAGATCTAACTTTTACTGCTTTATATATTAAAAAGTTGTAAGATACAAAGTGTGTCCTAAGGTATGAAGAGACTGAGATCTCATCTCTCCAACTGCAACTGAGGACACATAATGCACAAAGAATGCTGCCCAACAGGACAAAATAATGGGGTAACACAGCCTAAACCATCTATGAAAACAAAAAAAAAAAAAAAAAGTGAATTTTCTGCCTTCCTTGTGAAAGTAGCCCCCCATCTTCTGCAGGAATGGCTTTGCTGTTTTCCAGGAGGGAAGAGTGGAAAAGATGGTGGCTGTCCCATCCCTGGGAGTGTCCCTGGCCAGGCTGGATGGGGCTTGGGGCAGCCTGGGCTGGTGGAAGGTGTCCCTGCCATGGCAGGGGGTGACACTGGACAGGCTGTAAGGTGCCTCCATGAAACCCCAGCAGAGCAGCAGCCAGGAGCTGCTCCTCCAGAGGGAATCCTGCAGCCCAGGGAGCAGCAGGCTTTATGAGGGCAGACCTACCAGGCGTTGTAGTGCCGGGGGTTGACCCTGATGGCGTTTCTGAAACAGGCCAGAGCCTTGTCCAGCTCCTCTGTCAACACAAACTCGTGGCCCAGCAGGGTGTAGGCATAGGCATAGTTTGGATCCACCTGGATGGCCCTCTGGAAGAACTTGATGGCAATGTCGTGCTCCCTCTGCAAGCTGAAGCAGTTTCCTGCTGCACACCAGGCCTGGAACAACAGCAGGGCAGGAGCAGAACCCTTTTTACTACTCTGAGTGACTAAATTTGAGCTGAACACATTTATCTATACTGATTTAAATAATTATAAACAACCATAATATTAATTATATTAAAATTAAATATATATTATAATTAAATAATTATAAATAAATAAATAGTAATAAATCAACAGTTAGTTCAGGCTCATTCCTGTGAGGCAAGCAAGGCTAAACACACCTTCTAAAATAAATAAATGAATAAATAAGCAAGCTGAATTACAGAAATGGAGAATCCATGGACACCCAACAAGTCTGCACCAATTAGATCCTTTGATGACTAATGACTAAATCTTTTGAAGGTGGTGAAAAGGCCAGAAATAAAACATCTTTGATATTTAGGAATAACAAAGGGGGAGATGGTACTTTATCTCTTCAGCTCCCTCCAAGTGACAAATCTGGAAATCTGCAGAGGAAGAATTTTAGCAACAACCTCCTCTTTCCCTGCTGCTCAGCATCCATCAAGACTGTAAATACCACAGCCCAGGGTCTCCCACTTCCCCAAATTTTTAGCATCACTGCCAAAGCACATAACTATTTTCCACTGCTTGGATTAGAATCTGCATTTCCCTCTATCCTGACTAATCTTACTACAAGCACCAACTGTTCACTGAGGTTGTTTTCCACTCTTAGACAAACTAACAGGATAACATGAATTGGATTTCCTCCTCCACCAATAAGATTTCCAATATCCTCTGCAGTTTGCTTAATTCTTAAGAGCACATTTATCAACTCACATATTTTATTTTTACTGTGGCACTCATTGAAAGATTTCTGGGTTTTGGCACATTGTGACTACACTACCACACACCCTGCAGTTTAATGGACTTTGGTTTAAAAAAGTGCAACATCATGTCTGGAAATAAACTCTAGAACAAATATTTTAAGTGCCAGTGAATTAACTACAGCAATTAAAAGGTACAGGAGAAAGATATTCTTTATCTCTGCACACTGGCAGCAGCAAGAGTGACTGACTAACCCATGATCTTCCTGGCTGAATGCTGCCAAGGCAAATTTAAATAACCATTAACAGATAAAAGGTTTCAACCTGTTCCACATAAGATGATATTCAAATTTTAAGGAGCCATTTCAGGCATCAGCAGTTCAACAGACAACCCTGCCAGCTCCCTCTCCAGTTTTGTTCAGGTGTGTTCCCACTGGAGAGTACATTGGATTAGAGCTCAAAGTTCTGTTCTGAATCACTGATTTTACCATGTACAATTCCCCTCTTCTCAATCAAGCCCACAGCATTTTATACCTCTGGTGAGTTTTTATCCATGTCTGTCAAATCCTTAGAAAGAACTGAAAGGGCAACATCTTTCTGCAGATGCCAGAGTGTTGTTGAATAGATTTCCATGCCTTCTACTCTGTAGTTTTCAATCCTCCTCACTTCTGAAAATATTCTCTCAGCCTGAGAACAGAAATGAAACTTAAAATAAAATTCCACCACCAAGGCAGAGCACAGAGGTCAAGGACCAAGGCCTCACACCCAGCCTGAGCATCCTCTTTGCTTTTTAAGTGTTCTACACAGAGCTGCAAGCCCTGAGCTTTCCTTTCAAGGGAAGGAAGTGACTGGATCCCAGGATACTTTGCCAGCAGGAATGCAGCCAGCTCTCCCTCCTGCTGACTCAGCTGCATTCCTGTTTCTGCCCATGCTTGAGCGAGGCAAAAACATCATCCACAAAACCAGAGAGAGTGCAACAGACTTTTATGGGCCAGGTATGATTGCTAACCATCCAATAAAGAGTGACAGGATAGGGGGGTGATGGTTTTACACTGCCAGAGGGCAGGGTTAGGTGGGATACTGGGCAGGAATTGTCCCCTGGCAGGGTGGGCAGCCCTGGCACAGGGTGCCCAGAGCAGCTGGGGCTGCCCCTGGATCCCTGGCAGTGCCCAAGGCCAGGCTGGACAGGGCTTGGAGCAGCCTGGGATGGTGGGAGGTGTCCCTGCCATGGCAGGGGTGGCACTGGGTCGGCTTTGAAGTCTCCTTCAACTCAAACCACTCTGGAATTCGGTGATTAAAATCTCCAGCCTCACCTTTGTAAATAATCTATGAAGCACCCAGCATCTGTTCCACCTGGAAACAGACTGTGCACAGCTCAAAACCTCCCTCTCCTTTGTCTCCTGCATACATTCTGTCAAGGAGTGCTTGAAAAACTTAGCAAACAGGCACATCAGCTGTCAGGAGAACAGTGCCAAGGAGAGGAACTGTGGGATTACCCTGAACTGCTCACTTCTTATTCTGGAGCAGTTTGGCATCACCTCAGCTGTGCCAGTGCTTCATTTGTGAGGCTGGGAGGGAAACTGGGTCACTGATGTGATCAGAATTGACTACAATGGAGAGAAGTTTTTTGGTTTAGAGATCAAATTGTTGAGTGATCTATTCTAAAACAGTGCAATGCAAACAATTCCCTCAGCACAGCAGGAGATAGAGACAGGACACACAAGGAGGAGACCCCAACACTTGGACACAAGAGGAAATAACATTAAGAAAAAAATTTAGGAAAGCTCAATGAGAAAGCAGATTCAAGACCCAAATCCATTCCAGGTGTAACTTTTATATTGATCCATTTACCACAACTGCAAACTTCTCCTGGATTTTACAGGAGACCTGCAGGTTTTGTGTAAAACTGCCAAAGCAGAGGGAGAAGAGGAAGGCCTGGCCCCCATTCCTACCTGCATGTACTCTGCCAGCTCAAAGTAAGCTCTCCCAATTTGGCACAGCACCCAGCCTGTGTTGTAGTGGTGGGATGGCAAATGGCTCAAAATATTGATGGCTTCTTTGCAGTTGTATGAGCACAAGGCCAAATAACCTTTCCCCATGTCCCGGAGAAGGCTCATCAAACCTTCTAGGAGAAAAACACAATAAATAAAAGTAGGGAAAAAAAAAAAAAAGACAGCTGAGACTTATTTACTTGGAAGTGCTAACCCCAAAATCTCTCCCTTGTGCACTCCTCTTATGGAAACCTTTCAGGAGTTTCCAAACAAGGTTCATATACTCTTAACATTATATACTTAATTAATATGAGCATGATATTCTGAGTATCAGCCTCTGTAAGGGAAGCTAGAAAATAAGGAATTCTTAAACTCTGGGGCTCGGAGTGAGTGGAGTTCTGCATTTCCAGCAGCTATTCAAACATTTCTTTAGGTCTGAGCAGTTCCCACAAGCCTGGTAGCCATGGATACATCCTCTTGCTGCCTGGAAACATTACTGAGCCAAAAGAGGGGAATTCAGCATTTTGCTTAGGATTTTCTGACAATCTGAATAAAGATTTGTTTTTAAACAAATGGGAAACATCAAGGGAGAACAGACCACATAAAGCCCATGTTAAGAGGTGACTGGGTTATGAGTAATTCCTTTGGATCAGTTTCCAAGGATAATACTGTCATAAATCATACACTTTAAAAATTTGAAGTTCTACTTTATAACAATGTAACACAATCATAATAATATTACTTATTCTATTATCATAATTTATATATTACATAACAATTAATAATACTTTATATACTTTAAAAATACTTTAATCATTAATAAGGACCAGAGCTTGCAAGATTTATCTGCTGACAATTACCACTCTCAATATTCTTCACATGTTTCTAAGTTATCAAGATGTTGAATTAAATCAGTTTTTATCACTACACAAAGGTGAGAGCTGCATGCTAAATGAAATGGGAAAGAAGCAAATACTGAAGCAACATTAAAACCCAGATATATCAGATTTTACTCTACTACAGATCAACAGTGCTCAAACAGACCTGCTGCTGCCTTCTGTAGCGTGAAAGCTTGGATTTGTGGTGCAACCGTGGAAATTTTCCCTTCTGAAATGATGGAAGAGTCCAGTTTGGTAATTTCCAAACTGTCATTTAAGTTTGGTTGAGTTATTCCTCCCTTATTTGTTTTACTTTTCGTTTTTCTGTTTGGAATCTTAGGTGGAAACTTCATTTTTAATTTTTTGCTATTTTCCTGCAAATAAGAAAAATAAGAGTTACATCCATAAGAATCTTTTAAATCCAGAAATCTAAATTTGAGAGCAACTGCTACGAATAGGTGGAAATTGCCAGCTGGGCCAGTGGAATGGGTGAGAAAGGCAGGGATTGGCAGCACTGGGGGTTTGGTACCTTGGTTGTGGAGCTATCACTGGTGAAGAGGCGAGAGCTTCGCCGAGGCAGCGCGTTGGGTGGAGCAGCAATGGTTGGGCTCAATACCTGAGGTGTTGTACTGAAAAGGAAAATTTTACATTACACATTGGAAGGTATACATTTCTTCGCTCCACTTTTAAATAGTAACAGCTTTTAGATTTGCTTTAAATAAAAACGCTGCAGTATTATGATTGTTTTACCTTGTCTGGGGACCAGAGCTCTGTGTTTGTGCAACAAGGACTGGAGTGACTTCCCGGCTGTTCCCACTCTGGGAGAAAACAGATTTTGTTCCAGCCTGGCTGATCCTGCTGACAGCCTGCACAACACAGAGTTTCTACAGGTTGGTTATTATGTCACTCAGGAGTCTCCATCTCTGCTGTGCCAAACCCAGCCCACTCCACCCACCAAACACTGCACCAGGAGAAACAGAATTATTTTAATAAAGGAGAGGGTTCCCCCATGCCCAGGGAAAGCCATCCAAAGTGTTTCTCCTTCTACCTGTTAATAACAGCAAGTCTACAAAGCTCATGCACATTATTTGAAGATATAGAATCTTTATCTAATGGCAAGAAAGTGTATGTTAAAGTGCTTGTGCAAGCAAGTGTATGTTAAAGGGCTTGTGCAAGCACAAAAGGGAATTAAAATACATCACATTTAAAGGCTTTTTCCTGCAGAAAGTTGTAAAAAAGAAACCACAAAAAAATAAAAAGAGATTTTTAAATTATCCTATTAAAATCCCATTCAGAAGCCATTCACAAACTGCACAGCAACTCAGCCTGTTTTCAGAACAGATCCTCCTCTTCATATTTTTTTTAAAAAGCTTAAAAAATTATCTTTCTGCCCACTCCAGGGACAGACATTCAATTCAGTGATGGCTGCTTGGAAGAGACACCAGGAAAGGACAAGTGGATCAACACCAGCCCAAGCAATGTCACTTTGTGCATGATCCAGCCCCTGTCCTTCTGTTCCTGTCCCAGATTCTGTCACCAGAGGATGGTTTAGGTGGCCAGGAAACTTCCTGCCCACTCAGACAGGAAGCCCTTGGATTCATCCTAATGCTTCACTCACTTATGTAAGTGTTTCCTAGGAAACTGCCTCTGTTCAGCCACAGCTCCACCAAACCTTGTCTGACACAAACTGGAAGAGCAAAGTGGAACTGGCACAGTCACTGCTTGCACTGCACAAAGCACGAACCAGAATTTAGGATGTTTATTAAAATGTATTTAATGTTTGTGTTTTGGGAGTGGCACAGCTCCATCTGGGCAGGGCCTAAGTGTGGAGTAGTGAAATTTACACCTCAGTGCTGCTGTGTCTCACTCAGCAAAGCAACAAAACAGCAAAATTGACTTGATTTCCCAAAGCTCTTCAGCTGCTGGAAGAGCTGCACCTTACAAACTTCATTCCCATTTTCAGACTCATGGAAATTTACCTTCCTCTATGTGCAGAGTCCAGCAAAAGCCACTGTTTGCAAATGGTCCTGAGCAAGCACAGGGTGGGAACTGGATCAGCCAAACAAAGCACATTCCTCACTGACTGTTTTAGCACAAGTCCCAAATTTCCCTTTCAGAATGGCACAGCATCAAGATTTGTCCAGAGCAAACGTGGCAATTCAAGTTCTAATTTTTGAGATTCAACACTATTTCAAAATAGTTCCCCCTATAAAACACCAACACTCCTCATGCAACTTGTAGATTTACTAAAAATACAGGGAAAAATCCTCAGGTTTTTGTTTTTAGAAAGGAACAAATAGTTCTTCAACTGTCACCAACATTCCACCTCTCATTTATCACTATGGCAACTACAGCAGTTTCTTCCTGAGTGAAGCAGGCATTTTTTAGTTTTAGCAAGACTTTGCTGAGTGAAACAGCACCATCCCCTCAGTCCTTCACAGACCAGCAGCAGGATTTTTATTATTCAGGTCTGTAAACTACAACTCAAGAACTACTTGCAAGAGATCAGTAGCTCTCTTGAGGCTTCAGAAAACAAATAATATAAATAAAACAAACAAATTCCAAGTCTTCACACTCCACCCTGCAAACTGAAAAGTTGGAATCTCCTGTTGTTGGGAAGCTTCAGTGTCTGTACAACCCTTTGTGATGGGAGGTGGACAGAACACAAGAGATCTTCCCTAGGTTAGTCCAGCAACCACAGCCTGGGCATCTGGGGGGGGAAAACTTAGCTCCCATGTTTTTTCCTCTGTATTTTGGATTCTTCTTTCAAGTGCACTGCAGTGCCAAGCTCTGAGCAGAGCAGCTGAGCTCAGAGTGCAAGGTACCTTCTTTGAAGGTGCTCCGGTGGATGGCACATCGATGACAGAGGAGGAGTTGGTGTAGTTCTGTAAATAGGATCCATCTCCAGGGCTTGGGGTTTCTAGTGGCAAAATTCCAAAGCTGAGAACAAAACCAGAGAGGAAGGGTCAGTGTGTGAATGTTAGAGCTGGAGAGCTGGTCTGATGCAGGGGTTAAAACACAGACTCAGAGCATGGAATATCCTGAGCTGGCAGGGACCCACAGGATCATCAGGAGCTGGACTTCAAGAAAAGCTCTTTACAGTAGCCTTTCATAGTAAAGTTTATTCCAGAGCAGCAGCATATTCCTTCAAGTGACACTTGAAGGAATATGATTGATATGATTGACTCAAGATATTGCTTATTGCCATGTTCTATGTTCTCGAATCAACAATTCCTCTCCAAATAACCAACTGCTTGTTTAAAAAACCACAAGAGCTCAACACTAGGAGCAAGAGCAGTTCCTGAAGTTGTCTGGGTTTCCCTTGCACAGAAATTGTCCCACCAAGTGCGTCTGAGTGTGCTGTGCAGCCCCAGCCCTCCTGCTCCAAAGCCCAAAGAGCAGCAGCAGCTCAGCCCTGGGCACGGGTTGGCCATGCCAAGGACTTACCTTGGAGTGAGTGGGCTCAAAGCTGCAGGTCCCCCCAGTAAACTCCGTCCAGTTTTTGGTTTATTTTGAGCCTGTTTGGACAAGATGGCAGTTCCTGACCCCAGAGGGACAGAATCTGAGGAAATCACAGCCGAGTCAATGTAAGACATGGAGGAATCTGAATTCAAGGAGGAATACTTTGAATTGGAGGACTCTAGGTTGATTCTGTTCAATTCCTAAAGAATAAAAGGCAGCTCTTAGGTACTCAGGGTATAGTTTAATTAACATTTTTCAGTTAAGCTGGATAAATGAGCTGATTTCAGTAAATGATTTTACAATGATTTGAGCAAAACTCACAATTGTGTCCTGGGGTGTCTCCATGAGGACACTCTCAGGCTGTCTATGGGATATGTTGTGATTGGACACCACTGTTGTGCAAGTGTTGGGCAGACAGCTGCTGAAATTCTGTAAGGATGTTAATTTAAATGTTTGGTCAGGGTCTGGCTTTTCACCTGTAAGAATGGAAAGAGATTTAATAATTATTCCTGGGTCTATACACTGAATATTCAGTCTGAATCAAGGACAGGGGACAAAGGATTTTAGAAGTGTTTTAAAACATTTGGGTTGGAAGGGACCTTTAAGAACATGTCATTCCAGCCCTCTGCAATAAGCAGGGACACCCTTCACTAGACCAAGTAACTCTCTGTACTAAAGCAGAAGTATTTTCTACTACAAAACCCTTGACAATCAATATTTTTAATAATTTTCATATGTTGTTTTTTCAAGCTATTCTCAGAAACAGGCTCTAAGTGTCTACTAAATGTAGGCTGGAAAGCACATTTGGATTGTTAGACCCACAAGTGTATAAATAATGAAGATGGAAGAAAACAAGACAGAAGTTTTAAACAATGGCAAAGTATTTTAAATGAATTGTCGCTCACACAAATCTCTCCCGAGAATTACATGAGTAAAACAGTTCTGCAGACTCACCTATTTCACATAGTGATTCAAAAGGGGACCAGAGGAAAGGATTTAAACTAAGGCTCTTTTGGTAACATTCTGATCCTTTGGCAAGCCGGTCTGTCTTGCTGCAAAAAGAATGAAACAGTTCACAGGGAAACTTCAGAACAGCACTTTTGTCAAAGAGAGTTTTCCAGAAGAGGAGTTGAAAAACAAAAACATGTTGAGAGGCATAGAAACACTCCTCATCTTTCAAGCCCAAGAAATACTGAGTTCTTTTGAAGTTACTTGACATATTTAGACACAGTTGTCAAAAAAAGTTACATAAGCTCTAGAATAGCTTGAGAATTTTCATTTTTAGGAAGATGCAGTTCTTTGCAACAGCTTGTTTCTTTTTTGCCAACAGTAACCTGATTGCCAGCCTTCCAGCCTTCTTAAGTATCTATGGATAATATTTTTGCAAAGAAATTAGCAGCTAAACTGAACACTTAAGTATTTGGCTACAAAGAAATAATACTGAAAATAATGAGAATAGATACAGAGAAGAATCCAAGAGCCCAACTACTCCTATTCAATCAATCATTTACATTTACTGAAACCTTTCTTGGATCTTAGCAAAATCAAAACATGATTGGCAAGTTATTCTGCCTGGCACCCTCAGAATTTTGATTTAAGGGTTAGAGCTACACATGTATAACACAGATAGTAAAAATCTAAATGGTAACACTGAGAAACAGGCTGAGAGTTTTTCTTAGGGAAGAATTCAGAGCAAATCCAAAGGTATTTAAAAATCTCAGACTTTTGGATTGCATTCTTACCCACCCAGAAAAGAGGAATTTGTGTTTTCAGTCTTTGGGTGAAAATGAAAATTAACCATTCTCAAATCAGACTGATTCCACAACTCCATCATGCTCCAAAATGGTGTAACCCAGGGAGAGGTGTCTTCTCTAATGACTAAGGATATGTTTGACTAAACCTGGGCTTGGTCAAGTAAAAACCTTCCAACTTTATTGGACAAAATGAAAAAGCAACTTTACCAGTAGACATGTCCCAGTAAGGAGAGTGTAAAGCATGCAGAATCACCAAACTCCATAACAATGTCATCATGGCTTTTCTGTTTATTCAACACTCCACCAGACAAGATCTGCTCTCCTTCTGCAAGCCTTTTTAAAAAACAAGAGGTTTAAAGGGGTTACAAGGCTCACAGTACTGGCACTCCAGTGTTTTCACCCTGCTGCAAACAAAAACAGAAATCCACTGTCAGTGTGCACAGGTTTTAAACCACAAACCAGTTCCTGCAAATGAACATTAAGTAACCCATGGATTCCTCTACAACAGGGAGGTTCAGGACTCTGCAGTCAAACAGCTCTACTGGGAGGGAAGAAAAACAAAACAAACCCAAAAGCACAAAATTCAGCATGACTTTTCCAAAAGTGATCAATCCCAGCATGAAGGACAAGAGAATCTTCATTTGATCTTTGAAGGTGCTTTATCTAAGGAGCTTAATTTGGCTTTGTTTCCCAAAGAAATACAATCTGTAAGGCCCCCCATGCACTGAGTTAAGAGCCAATATTGGAACATGGCAGAGTTCATGGATTTTAAAGCCTTTCCTTCTTGCAAGAAGGGCTCAAAAGGAGAATAAAGGGTCAACCTGCACCTCCTTCACCTGCAGGAGCAGCAGCACTCACACAGAATGGGCCACTGGCTGTCAGGCTTCAAAATTACTTTATACAACTGCTAGGGTGAGAGGCATTTTTCAGGCATCTGAGCCCAAACAAATCACCTTTTCTTGCCACCACTTGAAATTTTACTTGTAGGTGTATGCTTCTATGAGCACAGAGCATCCCCACAAGAAAATAAGGCAGAGCTGTATAAATGAGCCCATATAAGATCTGTTTTCTCTCTACACAGCTTGGCAATTCCTGTCTAAGTTACTCAACAACTTTTAGAGGTTTTTGCAACATGGGTTAATGCTCATTAAATCCATATCTAAAAGCAAAATAAATTGAACTCAATCTTTTGTGCTGAAGGACCAATGAATTTCTAGTTTATACAAGACAACATCTTCCAAAGAGAAATCCAAGCAAAGAAATAAATCCATTTGTAACCCTGGACAGAACATGAAGGATTTACTTACTTGCTGAGGTCCACACAACATTTTGCAAGCAGATATTTACACTGTGGGGTGGTACAGCTGTGTCCCTTTAGGAGCCTGTAAGCTTTGTAGGCCTTTCCTGAGCGGTAGTAACACGTTGCCAGTAAAAACAGTGCTTCTTCTGAGTGAACTGCAAACAAAACCATCAGTTAGGTGTTAATCACTTTAGCACAACAAATTTGGGGGCAGGGAGTAAAAGCCAGTTGTGGACAAGATGGAATAAAATGGGTATGATATTAGAAATTCATTCCTGAATGAAGTTTCTTTATCTGTTGGTGATTACCAAACTTCCTATGCCATTTCCTTGGCTAGTCAGATGAACTCTTAACATCTACAGCTTTGAGGGAACTTTGATCCTTCTGGCTACCCAATCTGAATAAATGATGAGCCAGCTTGCAGTTAGAACAGCAGCAAGCCAAGCAAAGCAGCCAGGTCAGAGCTGCTTTACCAACCTGCTGGCCACACCAACGCTGACTTGACTCAGAGTGTCACCACACTGCAACTATTTAGAATTAATGTCTATTTCCAAATTTTCTTCCACTGCAATTATATACCATACTGAGGATGTTCTACTCAAAGAGCTTGAGTTGACATCCAGACCAGACCCACTCATGATTACACCATAAAGTACAGAATCAACCCCTGAAGTAACTTTAATCCTTTCTGTAAACTCACTGATTTTGTACATCCATGGTGGCTTAACCCAGCCTGTACCTCCCCAAATGTTACACTCAAATCACCCTCACACAATGATATTTTAAATCAAAAGCTGTGTATGAACACAAGCAACTTCAAACCACTTAATAAACCCACATTACCTTTATACTTTTCAGAAGACATTACCCTGCAAATGGAATTCAGCATTAAATACACAATTTTGATGTTTGTTCACCCACCTATATGGAAATCTTTAGAAAAATCAATATGAGCGCTGTATAAAAACCTCTTTGGGAATCTGCCCAAATCCTTTGCTTCACTGAAAACTGACTATTTTAAGTTTTTGTCATCACCCAAACAGTGACAATGGAAACAGAAGACCCAAACAGAGGGAATTTTATTAGCCTTATCCTAAAAACACAGAAGACCTTTTTGAGAATTCAAGTTAAATCAATTTTTTTATCCACTACTTTAACAGACTTTGAGAGTTCTGAGAAACTACCAAGCCACAGATGTCCTATCAAGGACAGTAATTACAGGTAGACCTAAAACAAGTTTCTCTCAGGGTGAAATCACTCCTGCCAACATGGAGCCACTGTATTCAAGGTCTGCAGCTTCCACTCTGCAGTGTAACCACTTATTTTAACCAGGAGCCAGATGTTTTGTTAGCAGTTAATTGCTTGCACCAAGTGTCAGCATTCATGCTGCTTTCTCTCAGCACTGCTGGCCACTGAAAAAGACTGTTTGAAGTATTTTTGCAGAGAATTATTCTGCAAAGATGTGTCACTATCAAGTCAGGTATTTTTCTCCTGGCTGCTGCAAAAAGTGGATTCTCTTTGTTCCAAAATCCTCGGCAATTACCTTCAATCTACCATTTCCCTGCCCCTCACAGTGTGTTGTGTTCAGGGGAGCTCTGTCATCCCTACAATGCTATTTTCTTCATAAACACCTGGATTATCAGGTTCCATAATACTCTACACAGCATTTCTCATTTCAGCCCCAGATCAAACACCCCAGATTCCATTTGTAACCCTGACACAAGGAAAATGAAGCCTTTATTTCTCAAAATTTAGGTCTGTGCTTCCATTGTTAAGAACTGCATTGTGGGCATGGCAGGCAAAATATTTCACTACAAAACAAGAGCATGAAACAGCTTATACAGTTTAATTCCAACTATCAGCTCAGGTTGTTTAACATGAGAAATTATATGACACTTGTATTGGGGTTTTTTGTGTTAGTGGTTAGGGAACAATACCTTTTAAAACAGAGAAGGAAAGCTGACCACCAGTATCAAGGAGAAAGAAGTACAGAAGAACAAAAATCTTATCTGAGGTCATGGAGAAAAGATTAAAAAACAAAAGGTGCTAGAACACACCAAAGAAGTGTTTCAAGGAGCCAGAGAAAGTATACATTTGTGTTACTGCTGCCTGCTCACTGTCCAAGATAGCCCAGCTTTACAATGAACTAACAATTAGCAGGGATTCAGCAGCAGATACCTGTTCCATATGTTCTGATTCTCACTGTCTCAGTTTCACAGTGCTTTTCTCTCACCATCACAAGACTCTCTTTGAGCCAATCAACATATCTGAGCAGCATTATCAGCAAAGACAGCTTTCAATGTCAAGCCAATTTGTAGAATTTGTGTGCTGCATCTATCCTCAAGTGCCCTTGGAAGAATACAATGCTTGAGGGTCATTAAAAAACCCCCAACATTCTCCCATTTGATACCATAAACCAGATCACTGTAAACACTGCACTTAAACACACAAATCTGAATTTAATTTTAAGGAGATTTTACTGTAAAATAACATTGCTGCTGTTACATGATTTGATTTTTCCAACCTAATTGCAAGGCATTCCTCTGCTTTCCCCAAGCAGAAAGCTAAACTTCATTATGAGAACAGGAAGAAAATAAAGCAGGAGCAGAGGCTCACAAAACCCAAAATAAAGTTGAGAAAAAGCATTTATAAAAAGGTTTATAATTGCAAAGTACACACCTTCAGCATATAACCTTTCTGCGAGGAACACGGCATCGCGATAGGCGTAGTGGTTCAGTGCTTGCCAGATAGCAGCCTGCAAGGCAAGAAAACCATCTCCATTTAGCTCTGAAAATGCAAAAAACTCATCACCTCTTCCTGGCAAAAGGCAAAGTTCAGCTTGGTTTATAGAGCTATAAAATTAAAGGGGAGGATTAACAGGCCAGCCGAGTTGTATTTGTTTCAGGTAATAGGAAGGAGGGTTAAAAAACCCCAACAAACTCTGCACTGAAGTCATGTATCAACCTCAGAGTGTTTCTCACTCATTACCAGCCACAATCATCCAAACCCCTGAGAAATTACTGAGTCTTAGCCTGGTGCACAACTCAACACCACACAACAACACCTTCAGTGAAGATAAAACCAAAATCCAACCCCAGCTGGTCAGAGTATCCCATTAAAGCATCACCTCAGGATGCCAAACCAAAGCCCAACAGGCCCAGAAACCTCTCAGGGCTGGTCAAGATGAGACTTGCAATCTAGAATTTCTCTAATGCTCATCAGCAACCAAAGACAAATAGAATTTGCTTCTAAAACCCATGAGACACTCCAAAACAAAAAGAAATATTCCACAGGGAAAACAATACTGTCCTGCAGTGCTATTCCCAGCTGGAAAGTGCCAATTTCATCTACAAAAAAAAAAAATTAAAAAAAAATCCAAACATCACAGTTACATGTACCATATGCTACTTCTTCCAACACAAACTTGACAAACACAGGGTGTGAAAACTGTGCAAGTTCTCTTCACGGGAAGCCCACACAGCCGTCATGAACAGCACACACCAGGGCTCCCAAGTACTACAGGGAATGTTATAAACAATTCTCTACAGAGAATCTTTTTTCTCCTATCAGTAGATCCAAGAATATGCTTAAGAAGTCAACAGGTGCTTTTAAGCTTGTGTGAAAGTATTTGGACGTATTTAAAAGTGAATTCTCTTAGTCTGATCATTACAGTACAAACACACTATTGTTTCTCTCTGGTTGTATTCCATGTTTGAGATAACTGAGCCTCAGAGCCTCCTGAAGTGATTCCTCCCTGCTGCCTTGAAAGGATCCCAGGCTGAAGGTGGTTCCACGCCCTGCAGACAGAGCAGGACAAACAGGGAGATAGAAGGTCAGGGTTACAATCTTTTAAGCCATCCTGAAGCCAGAGCAGCCCAAGGTCTCCCATTTCTCTTGCTCCCAAAAGCAGCTCTTCCTTCACCAAGTCACAAGTGACATTTAGATGAACCCAGCCAAGTCGTGGCAGGTTAAAAATCCTGTCTTTGCAGGGCTGTAACCCAGCCAGCTTACAAAACAAAGGTGTGGGGGTGGGAGTGGGAAAATCAGGGTCATCTGACTGCTCAAACCAGAGCAAGTTGCCAGGAACAATCCTGCCAAAGGCTAAGAGGGGACACGAGGGATTTGGGGCTGTGTCACAGCCACTTTGTAAGAGTTACACTACACCCTGGCTCAAATAACAATTCTTGTGGAGCAGAGTCCCAGTGAAAGCAAGAAACAGGCTGGTAGAACTCCTGTTCTCTAGCAATTATCACTTTGCAGCCCAAAATGTGCCTCCTGCCCTCAACTGACCCGTGCTGGAGTCTGGATCCTCACACACACTCTCCTAAAAGAGCAGGAAGAGGAAGGGAAGGCAGCAGGGAATCAGCCATACCTATGCAGCAACAATTGTCCATGAGAACAGATGTCTAAACCATGAGTGTGCCTCAAAAAACAGGATTTCTTGCCCACTGTCTACAAGGATTAATCTCAATATAGCACAGTAATTTAGTTTGTTCTAGAAGAAGCACAGTGCATGTACACAGCACTATGGTACACAGTTGCTAAACCACACCAGAAGAATGTTCTTAGCTGCCTCATAGGAAGGAGAAAAGTTGGAAGAGTTTCCACATTTTATTCAAGTGTGCTTGCAGAGAGGATAAACCTCCAGGTCCTAATCACTCTTTTTAAAAATAATTAATTTGAAATGCAAAATTAACAGGGAATTCCAAAACTACACAGCCCTGCAGCAAGGCATCTTCAGAAAGGAGAGCAGGAAAATAAAATCACATTCAGACAGGTCCATCTTCTACCCAGAAAATCCGGTGCATTGTCCAAGTGTCACTTCAAATCTAAGCCAAAGAGCTCTGAAGAGATGTTCTCTTCTGACAGTTATCCAACCTTGGAAATTGTTTTCCAAGCTGTTTTAGCCTATATTGCCATGCTAAGCAGATTCTGCCGTGGTTTCAGTCCTCAGGGTGGGCAGGGAGGAGAAGAGCTCTGGGATGGGCTGTGCTGCATTCCCCACTCACACACACTCTGCCCCTGAACCAGCACACGTTGGTCCTGCAGCCTGCAGCCAAGTTCAAGCACCATTCCAGTGACTCACAGATGATCACCTTGAACAGCTAAATTCCAAGCAAAGTGCTCATTTTCTTTCCAAGACGTTTTTTCAGAAGTATTTGGAAGGCATCCAGCCTGTTTCTTAGCACATGGGACACAGTTTTTTGTTGGAGCTGAAGGGTTTTAAATCGACCCAATCAGGAAGTACAAACTCTGGCACTCTGTTCAACTTCAAAGAATTTTAAAAGTTAGCAAAAACCTAACCAGTGGCCAGAATGCCTTCTGGGACGTGAATTTCATGTAATTAAAGCGCAACATTTATAAGGCTACATACAAACACAAATTCTGTTATTTATCTCCCACGCTGTGACAAATAAGTAACATCACAGCTGTGAGGATGTAAGGATGACAGTTTTTTCCTGGAGTGCTGAGCCCTGTAGACATCTGAAAGGCTGGGAGAGAACAGACAAATAGACAGGAAAAATCTCTGCAATGACAAAAATGAGAACTAGTGTCAGCTTTCCCAATCATTTCATTTAAGTAAATTATAAAAACAGAGCTAAGTACGTGGACTTCAGCTAAACTGGGAATTCAGAAACACAACAGACTTTACCCAGTCACAAATAATTCCTAAACTTACCAGCACTCCTGTAAGCAAGGAACAGCAGTAAAACTGACAGCAGCAGAACTACTGCTAAAGGAATGATCTGTCATTTAAAAGCAGAATCAAAACAAATGTAGCCAGTCTAAATAAATATATTCAACATAGCGTCAAAACATCCAACTTGGGAAGAGGTTAAGAACGGAGAACAGCATTAGAGTGGTCTTTACCTTGCTGAAATACCACAACAAGACCCCACATTTCTATCAGAGAGCTCTCAGGAGAGCAGATATTTCCACTTGGTCAGTCCAGTTAGCACAGCACTGGAAACATTTGGTATTGTTTCCTGTCAGCTTCACTCATTCACACCGCAGTGCATTCCTGCTTCCTTTTCTATTGTAATCCCATGTTTTCCTAGAATGCCCAGCTGGTGCAAAACAACCAGGCCAGCTCCACAGCTAACACCATGGTGCAGGATGGCCTCTGCAGGACAGGGACCAGCTGGCCAAAAGCATTTCCAGCACTGCACTGACCCCTGCTCTCAGAGGGGATGAGGAGAGTGGTGCCATCACCAACACAAACCCTACAAGAATGCCCTCACTGCCACCATCTTCCACAGACACGGTCAAGGCAGCAGGATGGTTTTCCACAGGAGCCTTTCTTCCCCTTCCACCTTTTCATTAGAAAGAAAAGAGCCAAAAGCAAGAATTCTCACTATGCCCATTACAGAACACAATCGTGTTCTAGCAAGACACTGCTGCCAGGAACCTCTTGCTGTAACTAGAAAAAAAGCCCAAAACATCCTGTTAAAATGCTAAAAATATATATTTTAAAAAGAATGGCAATATGAACGAGACGACTGATTAATGAAAATCATGAATAGTTAGAGAATGGCCATACAGGAACTGCGGAAAGAAAAAGCAGCTCTTAATTCTGTGAATCACGACTTCTGGAAGGGAAGGCTGAGCACAAGAACAGGAAACCCATCAGAGTAACTGCAGGGAGACTGAAACACGAGACAAAAACGAAATTCACATTTTTTTCTCCTCTAGGTCTCCCATCAACCCGAAAAAAAACAATTCCTTGGGAAGGAGGAACGTCCTTCACTCGCACCACACGGAGGGATCCGAGCACGCTGCGAGCATTTAAACACGACACGGCAGCGAACGCAGGAAGGTGAGCGAAGTATCAACAGGTCTCCCGGGGGACCCGCGGGGCCTTTCCTGAGAGCCCAATGGGCTGAGGAGCGGCGGGGACACCGACACCGACCCCGGGGGCCCGGGGGGCAAAGGGGCGAGCGCGGCCGGCCCGGGGATGGGGACGGGAGGCTGGAAGGGGAAGCCCGGCGGGCTCCGGCAGCAGGGAGGGCGGAGGAGCTGCAGGTCCTGCGGGCCCACCGGCCGAGGGGCCGCCGGGAGCGGCCCGGAGCCGCGGCCCCGGAGCGGGCGGGGCGGCCTAAGCCGGGCCGGGCCAGGCTTTGGGGCCTGAGCCGCCCGGGGGTCGGTACCTGGACGGGTTCCTGCAGCACCGTCATCCTGCTCTCCCCGGCCTCCGCCTCCTGGTCGTTGAGCCCGAGCGGGGTGGCCCCGGTCCCGGCCCGGCTCAGAGCGAGTCACGGCGGGGCCCGGCCCGGCCGCGGCTCATTTGAACCCGCACCGACCGTTACCGGAGCGAGCGAGGCCGGCGGGCGCCGAGTCCGCCCGAACCGGCGGCGGAAATACCCGAACCCTCCGCCGGAAATAGCCGAAGGCTCAGGCGGAAAGAGCCGAGCGTCGACGGAAAACAGCTGGGAAAGCCGCGCTCGGCAGCCGGGAGGAAACTCGGCGCCGGAGATGGCCGAACTGGGGCGGAAATGGCCGAGCCCAGACGGAGATGGCCGAGCTGGATCGGAGGTGTCCGAACAGAGGCGGAGATGATCGAGCAAGGACGGAGATGGACGAGCGTGAGGGGGCTGGTGAAGCCTGGCCGGGCCTGTGGCTCGTCCCTCAGAGCCCCCAGGGAATGCAGAACTCGCACTTGGTGCCACAGAACGGGCTCTGGGGATCCCCAGCTGTGTCAGGAACCCCCGCGTCTCTCGGGGTGCTGGTCCGAGGGCTCCCCCTGCCATCACCAGCGCGTCCTGAGCCTGGGTTGGGCTGGTGGTTCCTGCGACCCCATTCCCATTGCCGGGGTCGGCACGGCCCAGGTCCTGTCCCTGTCACTGAGGGGTCCGTGCTGATGGTGCTCCCCACGTACATTCAGGCACGATATCGCAAAATCGCAGGATCATGTGAGTTGAGAAAGACCTCCCAGATCATGAAGTCCAATGTCACTAGACCAGAGCACTGAGTGCTACATTCAGTCGGTCCTTGGACATCTCCGGGCATGGGGACTCCGCCAGCTCCCTGGGCAACCCCTTCCAATGTTTAACAACCCATTCTGTGAAGAAACTCCTCATGATGTCCTCATATCCAGGAGTAAAACTGACAGACTGCAGTGTAAGTACATTGCAGGTAATTTGCCAGTTACAACTTGGTTGTGTTTGAAAGTGCAATATCTGGCACATAGAGCTTTAGCAAAATAATGGAATAAAGATGCACAAGTAAACACCAATTTATTAAATATACTGACCTGTCAATGGCCACCTGCAGCTAGCAGAGGCCTTCCTTCTCCAAATCCTTCTGTGGGCTTGCTGAATGAGCCATAGCAGCGCCCTGATGCACGCACACCTACACACGGACTCTGTGCTCCATCTCTGTTCAGTGCTCTGCACTTGCACTCGGGCCCCAAGGTCAGATCCTGATGTGCTGCCAAACACACGTGGGCAGGGGCTGTATCTTTATGTGAGAACAAAAGCTGTGTGTGGAGCAGGAGGGCTCAGCCTGCCTCCTTCCCCTCTTTCTCTGCAAGGTGTAGTTACAAATTTGTCACTGGCAGCAAATCTGCGGGTGTTTGCATTCAGGGTGTGAGCAGGCAGGGCTTTCTTCAATCCTTCACCTGAGACAAATAACAAATTTTAACTGCAGAGCAGTGCTGTGCCCTGGGATGCACACCTGGTTTCCTAATCAGGTTGTTCCAAGCCATTTTGCCAGACAAAAGGAGGGTGTGAGTAACATGACAGTGAAGTCAGAAGAACTTTGGCCTCACTCACTGATGATGATGATGATGGTGGTGTGTGTACGTGGTCTGGGGCTCCAAGGAAGGAGCCTTTCAAGGAGCACAGTCCATATTCACCCTGCTCCTGATCTCATGCACTGCAGATAACTCCTCCTGGGGATAAAAGCTGGCTCCATCTGTCTCTCCCGTTCCCCGGGGCACAGAACTGACATCCAGACCTTCTTTGGTATGAGAATCTGTCTTATCACAGCCTGAGGAGATACAGGCCCTCCAGAGCGTGGGGGCTCCTTGTACCTCTCCTCAGAGTCCCTTGGAATTCATGTAAAACATCCAAACTGTAAAAGGTCAGGGTTTGCTGTTGTCTCTGGACATCTGGATTTACAGAGGCTCCTCAGTCCTACAGTGCAGTTCTGCCTGTGGGGTCACTCACTGGCACCCAGAAATGTTTTTATAAATGTCCATGGGACTAAAGCTGCTTTCTCTGGGGAATCCTCAGCTTTTCCAGAGGAGGAGGGGAGCAGCCTTGCCAGGAGGAGGCACAAGCAGAGGTACAGACATCCATACAGTGGCTGTTCAAGTGCATCATTCCAACCTGCTTTGCCACAAACCAGCTCTGCTTTATCTTAAAGACACACAACAGGTCCCTAAAGTAAAGTGTGGCTGGCTCTTCCCTCAGGGGCTGGATGTTTCACATGGAAAACTGTTTCCTGTATTTGTCATTTCCCACTGTTTGCCTTCTGTCTGTCTCTCCGCAGGTCTCAGTTTGGTTTTAATTTGGTGTTACTCCTTTCACCATGGAATCTGTGGGCTCAAACACAAGGCCTGTGCTCTGCACAGAGGAGTGAGAGTGCAGCCTCTTGGCTTGCAGGGAGGGATGTCACAGCTACAGCAGGAATATCACAGCTAGCAGAGACACCAAGGCTAGGAGGGATCTCGTGGCTGTATGGGAAAATCATGGCTACAGCAGGAATATTGTGGTTATAGCAGAAATATTGTAGCTACAGCAGGAATATCATGGCTACAGCAGGAATATTGTGGCTACAGCAGGAATATAATGGTTACAGCAGGAATATCATGGCTACAGCAGGAATATCGTGGCTACAGCAGGAATATTGTGGCTACAGCAGGAATATAATGGTTACAGCAGGAATATCATGGCTACAGCAGGAAAATCATGGCTACAGCAGGAATATAGTGGTTACAGCAGAAATATCGTGGCTACAGCAGGAATATCATGGCTACAGCAGGAATATCATGGCTGCAGGAGGAAAATCAATCATGGCTACAACAGGAATATTGTGGCTACAGCAGCAAAATCATGGCTACAGCAGGGATATTGTGGCTACAGCAGGAATATCATGGCTACAGCAGGGATATTGTGGTTATAGCAGGGATATCACAGCTCCAGGGCCCCCAGTCCCTGCTGTGGATTTCCTGTGTGAGCTGAGCCAGGTCCCCACCTCTCCTCTGCTCCATTCCTCTCTGCCACAGCACGTTCTGCTGCAGGAGCCAGTGCCACAGCAGTGACAAGGACAAACGTGACCCCAGAGCGAGTGTGCAGCAAGCAGGGTCCCTTCTGGCCCTGTCACCACAGTGTTCTAGGGGGTTAAAGCACAGATAGCACATTAAAAACACGAGGTGCACAGATCCTGTCCCATGGAAGCTGTGGGAATAGCACAAAGGGGAGATCAAATCTAATCTTGCATCTATAAACAGCTTATGTTGCTTTTTATGAGCGGTTGAATCAAACAGTAGGAATTGGAAGCAGCTGTTACTCAGTCACTGCACAGGAACGAGCGAGTGGCAGCTGAAGCCAACACATTGGAGCAAAAGTGCCTTCAGTTTCTAGTCAAAGGCTGAGGGAGGACGTTGGAATAAGGAACAAATCAAAGGAAAGTGTTTTCTGCTCCCAGGTGTTCTGCTGATGGGAAGGCTGAGTTATGTGTCATGAATTATTCACCGCTTGTGGTGGTGCTCTGAAGATTGCTTTGCAGGTAGGAAGAGGGGGAGAGAGAGGCACCAGCTTGTATCACACAGCCCCCAGACATCTCCTGGCTGGAACACACCATCTGCCTGGAGAAGAACCATCCAGGGACCCCATCCTGGCAGGACATCACCCACACCCCATGAGGGTGGACCTGGCCCAGAAATATCTGTTCTTTCCCCATTTTTCTTCTCCCTTGCTGATTCAGCACGAGTCAGCTTTCTGAAAACCTTCAAAACTAGACTTTTGGATGTCTCATTGATACAGAACAAAGAATGATTTTCATGCTTTTCTGATGTTTTGGGGTTTTAAGGGCCTCTCCCTCTTTCCTCCAGTGCTGTTCAGCCTGGACCTGGAGGGAATGCTCGTGGGACAGTGTGATGAAGAATGGATGGCCTACAGTTTTGGAAGAGGATTGGTTTTAGTGCAGAGAGGAAATCAGGAACCTCCCAAAACCAAAGGATGTGTCTTTGGTGCAAGCTGCCCCTTGGGCTCTCCTTGCTCCAGGTCTGCATCAGCAAGAGGCGACCAGGCTGCAGCCCAGCTCCTGACCAATGCCAAAGGTGGGGTGAGGATCCTCATTTACAAGTCTGAACTCTTTGCAATCCTGCCTTTTCCCCCCTCTCCATGGAAGTACCCTGTTACCAAGGGGTCTCCTCCACCCACCGTGTCAATAAGTAGACCCAAGCCAAAGCAGACAAACCATACAGGGGAGGAAGGAATGAAATTTAATGAGACAAATATCACAGGAAAAACCTGAAAAGAGTAACTTGAGGTTTAAAACCTAGTTGCAGATGTGTCACTGAGTACCAGGCCCAGGCACACACACGTGGTGGCCAATGATGGCTTAGGCAAAACATCCAGGGAAAGGACATGCATGGAGGAATCTTCTCTTCTTGGTGGGTTCAAGCATTCCTGAGAGCCTGGGAGACAAATGGGAGAGGTCTGAATGCAAAGAATCTTTGGGATGAGAGTATTCAGAATATTCTTTCTCAGATGAACCCAAAATGTCAAAAGCTGTAATTCAATACCATTTTAAAAAGAGTTTTATATGCAAATAGTTACGTGAAGAATTAAATCTCCTGTCAGTGTGTGCCACCCAGCCATCTACATTGCTGAGCTGATGAACAGGAACCGGTGAGAAATGGATTAAAAAGGAGATAAAAAGGAAGCTGAACATTCAAAGTTCAGACTTCTGTCTGTCTGCATTTAACCTTCTGATGTTTAAAGAGATTTTGGGAGGAGAGAGATTTTTAAATGTTTAATTTGTGTATTTAGCACTATCTAAGGTCATTTTTACCCTTTTTTGCCCCCTGGCCTCCTGCCTTTTATATAGCTGAGAGGCAGGAGAAATGTTTAAAAAATTAAATAGATAATGAAATCTTAAGAAATTGGAGGGGAAGCTGGGGCCAGGCAGCAATTTGGATTTTCTTTTCAATTGAGTAGATTTTAGAGGGATAATTCAACCTCAAAGAAACCACATCCCCTTAGCAATGTTTCTTTGTTTTCCTCAGGCAGATCTTAAGGAACATGAAAAAGTTTAACAAACATCCGTGGTACATTTTCCTTATTCTTTGTAACATAATGGGAATGTTGATATTTCTCAGTTTGGAAATTTCCTCTCTAAGTCCTAAATATTTTCTTAGCATCGAGTCATTCACTGATGCAGGTTTAAAAATATTGATTTCCACAGGCTGCTGGTGACCCCCTCAGCTTCTGGCATGTTAGAAAACTTGGCACCCTAAACCACCTTTTTCTTTCCAGGCAGAGACTCCACCCAATTACCCAGACCACAAAGGACCATCATAGTTGTGATTCTGTCCTGATAAATTTTAATTGGCAGGAGTTACAAATGAAATTCTTATCATCAACATAACTTTTGTGCCTTCAGAGCTGGGATTATTCCTGTGGCATTAATCCACTGCAGGTTTGGGTTTTGGCTTCCCTGCCCCTGGCTGTTACTTGCAGGAGTGAGCAGCAGGAGACACCACTGAACTCACCTGAAGTTTCTCCTTTCAGCCAGACATGATGTGCTTGACAAAAGCTGAGGAGAAATGAGAATGTGAGGGGTCAGGAGATGCTGTGAGCTGGGAGGAGGCAGCAGGGGGGACCCCAGCCCAGACCCCCAGGGATGAAAGGGATGCTGTGCCAGGGCTAATATTCCTCTTTCTGTTCCCACTGTTTGCATGCCATCCCCAGCCTGGTCAGAGTGATGCCAACCCTTGGAGATGAGCCAGTACCATTATCCCCATTTTTCTGAGGCCAAGGGAAATGGGTCCCCTCTTTTCCTCTCTGCTCTCCACTTTTAAGGGTTCCTAAATTTAACCACCTCACTGCTCTCCAATTTTAAGGGTTCCTAAATTTAACCACCTCCTATTCCAGATTTTCACCCTCTTGGAGCAGCGAGTGATCCAGGTCTCCAAATGTTCCCAATTAGCCTCTGCTGGGAAAGATGCTGGCTTTGTTTATTTTCAATAGATTGCAACAAAACAGTGCCAAAACTGTGGATAAAACAGCCCTGAACTCCTTGGAAACATGCTGTCTTCAGCTGCTTTTCCTGGAAATCACTGGCACAAGCACCTTGTTCCCACCCCAGCTGACATGTCTCAGTGCTTTTTTGGAAAGGCTTTGGAGGGTGGTCCACCAGTGTCACAGAATAATGGAATATTAAGGTTAGAAAAGACCATTGAGAACATCAGGTCCAAGCAGAGCCCTTGCAGAGGATGCATTTTGCACCCTAAGACAAGACAGCCGTGTCTGAGATGGCCCCAGTGGGAATGTCCTGCCCTTACCTTCATAGTTGATACAGCCATTGGCATCTTCCTGCCCTGCCATGAGCTGCTCCACCTCACTTTCTGTCATCTTCTCTCCTGGAACAGGAGGATGGAGAGGTGAGGGAAGGATTTTCAGCCTGACAGGACTTGCCCTTCTTCCAGATAACCAGAGACACCAGAGGGAGGAGAAGGGCATTAAAGCAGAGCTGTGTGCCACTACCGAGGAATGCTGGTGGGAGACGGCGGAGAGAGAACCACACTGCAACTGTTGTCTGATTACTGAGGCTGTTCTGGAGTCCCCATATTGCCTGGGTCATGCATGAAGCTGTGCCATGAGGTGGAAATGGCCGCACATTCACAACCAATGACTCCTACAAGAGCCCGTGAGCAGCAGAGTGGAAAGGGCCTCTGTGATATGTGACACCAGGCAGCTACCTCAGCCTCTTGCCCACAAACAGCTCGGGGCTCATGCCGTGCCCCCGGGGCAGCCTTACCCAGCGTGACCAGCACGTGGCGCAGCTCAGCCCCCATCACCATCCCGTTGCCCTCCTTGTCAAAGACACGCAGCCCTTCCACAAAGTCCTCGAAGGTGCCCTGCTCCTTGTTGCGGGTGAAGTGCTGCAGGATGGGCAGGAAGGTCTCAAAGTCCAGCATCTTGGTGTTCATTTCTGGAAGAGGAGGAGATGGGGTCAGACATGAACCCTCACAGGGCTGAATTCAGCCTCTGAGGGTGTCCTGATTAACTCTCTTGGTATCTTTTCCATCAGAGAAACCCCATGAGGAGACAGAACTATTGTATTAGAGTTGAGATTGGAAGATCCTTATGAGGAATGAAGTATTAACATCAGGGGACTGCACAGAGACCCCTGATATCAGCCCAAAACTAAACCATCAGGTGGGTCATCTGTCATCACAGTAATGTGACCACACTGGGACTGGTCTGGTTATACCAGTTTGCACCAGTTCAGTCTGCTAAGCATCACTTGCCACCATTCCTGTGTGAGGGCTGCCTATCCCCTAAGTCATCCCCCATGGTATGGAGAAGGGAGTGAAGGAATCACACAGGAATGAAGCCTGTCTGCATAATTTCCTTCCCAGTTCCTTCTCCTTGCAGGGTTCTTCCTACAGGGAATGTAACCCTCTACTTGCTGGCAGGGAGCACAGGAATTGCTTGTCCCACCCTGTCCCCAGCTTGCTGTCACCTTCTGGTTTGGGCCTGCCCAGCACCTTGAGGACCTCGGCGTTGGTGGGGTTGTGGCCGAGGGCCCGCAGGACGTCCCCGCACTGGCCGTAGCTGATCTGCATCGTCCCCGCAGGCGTCCGGTCAAACAGCCCGAAGGCTTCTCTGAACTCTGCAGGGAACAAGAGCTCAGGGCAGCCCCGTTCCCACTCCAGGGAAGCACATCGTGCCTGGCAGGCAGGGAAGGGACAAGGGGACAAGGGACAAGGGACAGACACGTTGTGCCCTCTGAATGCATCCAGCCCCGAGTGAGCTTGCACAATGTGGGCTGAGGTTTGCCAGACTCCTTAGAGAGTCACTTGGCTGCTCGAGCAGGTTTTGTCACCTCTGCAGAGCTGGCTGGGTGACCTGCTGGATCCCTGCACTCTCAGCAGCTGGCTTTGCTGCAGGACATCCGTACTTATCCCCTTTTCCACTCGGATCTCCACTCTCTGGGGCTGTCCCTCTGTTACCAGAGGCTGTTGCTCTCACCAGACTCCCTGACTTTGAGCCAGGCTGCATCTTGCACTATGAATGAAAAATACCTTTTCCCTGCCAGGCTCTGGATCCTGCTGGCCTCTCCCACAAAAGGGGATTTAGTGTGTGGGGCCTCAGCTCTTAAGTCTGTGGTGAAAACTACCTGGAAAAAGGATTCCCCATTTCTAAGGCCATCTCCGAGAGAAGCTGAACTCAGCACTCACCTTCAATCTGCTCTGCCGTGAATTCAATCTGTAAAGAGAAGGAAGCAGAGCTGGGCGTGAGAAGTGGACTGCTGCTGGAGGGAGCAAAGGAACTCTCCCCTCTGGACCTCTGCCCCCCCAGGCTCAGAGCAGGGGGCCATATCCATGCCATGTCCCATTTCTATGCCATGTCTGGCTGAGCTGTGTCCCCGACTGCTTCTGCCCTTGCTGTGGAGCTGGCATCCCTGTGGAGAGCGCAGCTGGCAGCAGCAGGGTGGGATGCTACCTGGCAGGCAAGGAGGGATGCTCAGACCACAGTCAGGATTATTTTGGGTGTAAAGGGCATTATTTTAGGGCCTGATCGCAAGTTCAAGTGATTAAACAGCCTCCATGCTGAGCCTGCTCTTAGTAACTCTCCTGCCACAGCTATGGCTTAAAAATTGAAGTATCCTGAGGAATCATGGAAAAAGTGAGTTCCTGTTGTGGAGCTGTCAGATAAAGGATGCTCTTATGTGGAGGAGGCAACACAGGCAACAAAATACTTTGTGATGGAGACAGTGGGTGGCAGAGCAGCTTCTTATTGCTCCTGAGGCCCCGACACGGGGTCTCAGCAGGAGCTGGGGTTTGACTGCAGCCGCAGCTCTGGGAGTGGTGTCCTGGTTCCCTCCACTGAGACATCTCCCCAGCGAGGACAGCATCACTCCCAGCCTGCTGCATCCACACAATCGCATAATTTTCCCCTCCCAAGGCTGGCTTGCAGCCTGGCTAATGCCATTTGCAGAGCGCTTTGCATCGCCTGTGCCTGGCAGATGACAGGCACGGAGAAACACGGTGACGTCTTCATTCCTCACTCACCTTCACGCTCTTGGGATCGAAGGCAGGCTCCGGGCCGGGAGCTGCTTTGGCCGCTTCCTTCCTCGGGTCGGGTTTCTTGAGCGGCATCGCGCCGGGATCCGCGGAGGTGCGGGATGAGTCGTGCCGCCCAGCGAGGGAAGGAACGGAGGGATGAAAGGCAAAGGCTGCTCCTTCCCTTATATACGGAGCCCAGTGCTCACCCTGGAGGGGCAGGCCAGCTGCTGGAGCAACTGCTACTTACTATAAAAGGAAGAAAACTCAAACGAGAGGGGCCCCAATTTGACAATTGCCCATTGTCATCGGCTCCTGGCTCCACGGAGCCACCAGCCCCCCCCTCAGCTGTACAGGGGGGACATGTCCCCCTCCAGCACCTGCACCGGGTGGGCTGCATGGGGGCTGCTTGCTAAATGATCGCTGAAACCTAAACGCGGATGGCCACGGGGGCCAGGCAAGAAAATAGCAACAGGATGGCTGATAAACCTGCCCTGATAGCCACGGTGAAACGCGCCTGTCTGCAGGCAGGCTGCGAGGGCCAGCGCTGCAGAGCCCTTCTAAGAGCAGGGTTTGCAAAGTGCTGCTTCAAAGGAGCTCACAACTCTCTGAACACTCCCTTGGCCTTGTGTGCTCAGGGTCTGCTTTGTCCCAGTCTCTCCCCAGGGGTGAGCTTGAGCCCTGGAAAAGACCAGTGTAGGTGCTCACCTCCCTCAGGGGTGGCTAATGGGGAGATGGAAATGATGGCCAAAGCACAAATCTTTCCCAGCTTTGCACAAGCCATCCCAAGCACCTCCCAAACCTGCAGGGCAGATGGAGTCTCCATTTGGCTCCTCTCCAGATGCTGGGCAGGCTCTGGTGGGAGATGCTCCTGCTCTCACCCTCCTCTCCCAACTGAGGGCTCACAAAGGCACAGAACTCACTGAAGTTCAGCATCCCAGAAAATGGGGCTTGAGGGTTGTACTGAGACATTCTAAACCATCAACTTAGATAAGATGTGTGGGGCACCAGGGCAAAGGAGGAGTTACGGGGGTCATTCTGGGGGAGGGAGCAGCCACAAACTGCTGGGAATTCTCTGTGTGCCATCATCTCCTCATTGCTAGCAGAGACTGGGGGGCTGAGGGGGCTGGATGGGTGTCATTTGCAATCATTGCTTTCCAGAGCTCTCTAGAATATAAAGAGTCATTTGGCAAAAAAACTCAACATGTTTTGCTAAGTTTGAACTCAGAGCCTGGGTCAGGAATTAAATTGCCCCTGAGCTGCCTCCCCCTCAGCATCCATCGACACCAAAATAACTTCACCTTAACTCCATCTTCACCCCCCAGCAGCTTCTGGGTCAGAAATTAGACCCAGCAGAGCCTTCAGAAAACATTCATGGTTCAGTCTGACTGTTTGTCCCTTGCTCACCCTCTGTGCCTGTGCAGCATCCCGAGGAGCCGCTGGCAGAGCTGCTGTCACACCCACGCCATGGCTCTGGCAGTGGACACAGGCAGCTGCAGACAATGTCCCCAGTCCCTCCTTGATTTTCAGCTGATGGCCACCGCGGGGCTCGTTTTGCTGTCTGATTCCTCAGCAGGAGCAGCAGCCCCTCCTGAGCCCTTGGGATTTGCTGTGCTCCCTTGGCCAGGCTCTGACCCTTATCACACAGCCAGGGGGGCTCAGGCTGGCACCAGAGCGAGCTGCCTTGCCAGGAACACCCCAAGGAAGGCTTGGGGGGCTCTGCTGCTCTGTGCAGGACTGGGGCACTCACAGAGGCAGCAAGAGCCGTGTCTGAACATGGATTGTGTGCGCCAGGGGAGGGGCCCAGGCTGGGAGCTGCTGTTCCAGGGATTTGGCACTGGGCTGCTGAATTCCAGCCTCATCCCACTAATGACAACCTGCCTGGGGAAAGAGGGCTCCCCTCTCTCTGTGCCTCATTCTGTGCCTGGGGGGACGCTGGGGCTGCTGGGGGTCACAGGGTGTTGGAACTGGCTGGGTGGTGGGAGCAAGCTGGGCATCAGCATGACCCTGAAAGGCTGGGGACAGCCCTGGGGCCATGCCAGGGGGATGCAGGTGACAAGGCATGGTGACAGCTGCAGTGGGACCAGCTCTGACCTGATGCCCAGCGATGGTGTGGGACCCCATCTGGGTGGCTGCTCCCTCCACCCCCTGCCCCAGGATGGAGCCTCCAGCCCCTCTCCCGAGGACACTGAATGCTGATGTGCCCTGAGGTCACTGTGGGTGCCTGGGAGAGCAGGACAGATCCCAGCATATCCCCAAAACACCCCCCAGCCCCTGGAGAAGGAAAAGGGTTAAACTGGCGTCTGCCTGAAGGACATCCCATCGCAGGAGCATCAGCTCGAGGTGCTGCTCACGTGCTTGCACCCTCTGCCTCCCAGCCTCCAGCCACCTCGCTGGCTTTTTCCCCACCTTCCTCCCGCTACCTGGGACCAGTCTGGGGCCAGAAGGGACTTAGGAGCATGGGGGCCGTGAGGGAATGCTGTGACAGCTGAAAAATGAGCCACCGAGCAGTGAGAGAAGTTTCTGAAAAGAGAAGAGGAATCTGCCTTGAATGAAGAGGATTTTAGCACCTTGGGCTAAGCCAATAAACCTCTGCCATCCCCATCTGAACGGGAATTGTTTGCACACGCTCCTGGAGCTGCTTAAAGCAGGCAAGACACAAAGAGAGAATAGGATCAAGCATGGTGGGGGAGAAACCCCCCTGCCTGGAGAGCCTGTGAGCAGATCCCTATAGGGATCCCACAGGGACAAGGAACTCGCCCAGCCCTGATCTCCCACGGAGGGGCTGTGCCCCCAGTGCCCCCTCACCTCAGCGGGGCTGGCAGCCAGGAGGGTGCTCCCAGAAGATGCTCTGTCCTGCTGAGCACGCCAGCCCTCTCCACCGCTGGCAGCCGTTCTGCTCCCTGAAGTCCCCATCCGAGTGACACGGTGGCACCATGGGGACATCTGGCCCTGTGGGAGGCATCCTGGTGACTCTCCTCTGCTGCTGCCTGCTGAGCTCGGCTCTGGTAAGTCTGCGTGGCCCCGGGGCTCCCCCGCTCCCTCTCCTGGCTTTAAATGTTGTGCCGCTGGCCCGGGCAGGGCTGGCTGTGCTCCCGGCTCTGTCCTGCTCTGCAGAGCTGCTGGGCAGGGGGGGAGAGCATCTCCACTGCTGCTAAAAGCTTTCCAGCAGCCATGGAGGCACTGCAGCGTGATGGCTTTTCCATTTCTTGGACACATCCAGGGCAGGGGTCAGTGCCTCGGAGATCGGGGCAGCAGAGCGGGCGCGTTACGGGCACTGCAGGAGGGGCTGGAGGCAGAGCTGGGCACAGCCAGTGAGACTCCCACAGCCAGGCCCCCATCCTGCTGATGCACCCCCAGGATCCCTCTCCTGCCCCCATTCACCCACCCAGATGCTGCTCTGGGGAAGAGCATGGATGGGAGTCCTGGATCTCCTCTCTGGGGCCAGATTGGCTGTTCTCACTGGAGGCAGTCTGGGGAAAGTGACCCTTCTGCATCCCAGCTCCTGTTCACTTCCAAAGCTGTGTCCTCATCCTGGTCAGCTCAGCTTTGTCCAGCTCAGCACGGGCAACAGGGACACCCAGCACTGCTGGTGGTGCGTGACAGGGAGCTGGGGCAGAAGCCCCACTGATTTCTGCATATAACCATGAGCAGGAATGACCATGGAGAGGGTGGGAAGGGGCTTGGGGTCAGCATCAGCTTTGGAAGAGGGAAAAATGAGAGCAGGAATGCAGGAAGAGCTTTTCTCTTTCCTGTGTTGTTGAATGTACCCAAAGCCACCCAAACCTGACTCTCCTGGAGGGGGCTGGGAGAGCACAGCCATGCCATGACTTGAGCCAAGGGGCTGGCACTTGGGTGACACTTGGGTTTTGTCTGGGCAGGTCGATCCTGATGATGTTCTCACGAAAGAAGAACAGATCTATCTCCTGGTGGAGGCCAAGGAAAAGTGTCAGAGGAACATAAAGGCCCAGCTGGAGAAGATCAAAGGTATTGTCCCTCCCCTGTGTTTGGGTGAGCCAGCCCTGGTGGAGCTGGTTACACCAGGGGGAATGCTGTTCTCTCTGCTGGGGTGGGATGGGGCTGAGGACACTCAGCTCCTGGGGCTTTGTGGAGCTCATGGCACCATCTGTGCTCTGAGTGCAGCCAGCACTGGCTCCAGCATTTTCCAGACAGCTCCATGTACACCAGAAAGGAGAGCTGGGGAGGGGCCTTGCCCCATCTGGAAGAGGTGGGATGTGTCCCCTGGCTCCCTGCAGCTTCTCCCTCTCCCAGCCCAGGGGAATCTGTGGCAGAGTTTTCCTCCCCTTGGTCCAGCACACACCTGGGGAAGCCAGAGGTTATGCTGAGGCTTGAGATGTGAGATGTGTCTTTGCTCTTTGGCCAGACCCCAGCTGCCCTCCAGAGTGGGATGGGATCATCTGCTGGCCAAGGGGCTCCCCCAGCCAGGAGGTGTCAGTGCCTTGCCCTGATTACATCTACGACTTCAACCACAAAGGCAAGTCTTGTACCTGGGCAGAGAGTGACCTCACCCTGGTGACCATCCACGGAGCAGGGACAAGTCTGGGCTTCCCACGGGCCCTTCTGCTGCCACAGTGCTCGTTGCTGTTCCCAGGTCATGCCTACAGGTACTGCAGTGCCTATGGGACCTGGGCCATGGCTCTCAGCATCAACAAGACCTGGGCCAACTACACCGAGTGTGCCCTGCTCTTCTCCTCCGAGAGCCGGAGCCACCAGAAGGTGACCTTGTTTGTCCAGGGGTGTGATGGGGGCCAGGGGAAGTGCTGGGGGCAGGGGCTCTTCCCTCCCTGCTCCTCAAACCAGCCCTGCTGCCCCTGTGCTCTGGCAGGGAGGTGGAGCTCAGTCCTTCTCTTCCAGGAGGTGTTTGACCGCCTACACCTCATGTACACCGTGGGCTACTCCATCTCCCTGGCCTCCCTCATCGTCGCTGTCTGCATCCTCTCCTACTTCAAGTAAGGAGAAGCCAAAGTCCCTCCCATGTGGGAGAACAGGAACCCATCCCATTGTCCACACACATGAGCCTGGGGAGGGGGCAGCCCCCAAAGGAATGGGAACAACCCCAGACCAAACACAAACATCAGCCAACTTCCCAAAGCCCCAAACATCCCCAGTGTGACCAGCTCCTGATGTCTCCACCCTTGCTCCCAGCTGTGGTTTCTGTGCCCAGACACCCCAGAGCCCCCTCTGAGAGCCCCCTTGCCTGAGCCTGAGTGTGGTTGGGCAGCTGGGGTTTGGTTGGGTCACATCCCTTCTCTGCAGGCGCCTGCACTGCACACGGAATTACATCCACGTGCACCTCTTCACCTCCTTCATCTGCCGGGCCCTCAGCATCTTCCTGAAGGACCTGGTGCTCTACTCGGGCACGGCGCCCGGCGACGCCGACAGGAGGGAGGATGACTTCAGGGCTCCCTTGCCAGGACAGCGGGCACACCTGGCAAGTGGTGCATGGGGGGAAAGGGGGATTTGGGAGCCCTGATGCAATGGGATGTGCTTGGGATTCTCCCAGGCTGGGCTGTGCTGCTCAGGGGGAGGGGATGAAGGTCCAGTTTGGCTCTGCCCAGCTCCTCCCTGTCCTGGAGACCAGAGCCTTGGCCTGTGTACAGGGAATACCTGTCCTGTGGGAAGAAAGATGCTGGAATATCCCAGAGGAGATGCAGGTCTCTGCAAGAAGAACATGGGGCACAGCTGGGTTTTGGTGACCAGAAAGCAAAAGCCACCAGGTTTTGCTTTTGGGGACCAGCCTGACACAGGCATCTCCCACAGGTTGGCTGCAAGGTGGTGGTGACTCTGTTCCTCTATTTTCTGGCCACCAACCACTACTGGATCCTGGTGGAAGGTCTCTACCTGCACAGCCTGATCTTCATGGCCTTCCTCTCCAACAAGAACTACCTGTGGGTCCTCATCATCATCGGCTGGGGTGAGCACAGACCCAGTTCCAGCCTGGCATGTGAGCTGTGGCATGGCCGAGCAGCACTGAGCACCCCGGGAAGGGCAGTGGGATGCAGGAACTGCTTGGATGTGCAAAGGTGATGCTCCAACCCTGCTCCTCACTCTGTCCCTGCCCTTCCAGGTCTCCCTGCTGTGTTTGTGTCCATCTGGGCCAGCGTCAGGGCCTCGCTGGCAGACACACAGTATGTACACCCACCTTCTCCAGGGCCTCTGGGAGGGGAAGAGTGGCTGCAAATGCCAGCAAAGTATCTGTGGGCACCAGAGCTTTTTGGAAATGAAAATTTTCAAAAAGAACAACAGGATGGAACACATATTCAAGGCTTGTTCATAGAATTGTCAGTAATGCAGAGTGACAGTGGTTTTGTTCTGTGTTTGGGAGGATGGTGGATGCAGGTTTGCAGCATAAATTGATCAATAAACAGCAGAGATGGATGCTAAAGGGCACATTCGGGAGTGAGACACTTTAAAAGGAGAAAGGCCATCATATGAACAATAGGGGTTTGGGATGAGGTGGCCAAGGAGCCCTCAGGAACATTAATGCTCATTTAAAGCTGCTTTGCCCCACCATGACTGTTATAAATGCTTGTAGCCACAGCTCAAGATTTACACAAAGCCCATTAAGGGGTGGAGATTGGGAGTTGGGGGTGCTGGAGTGGTTAGGGGTACAGGGAGCCATCCTTCCCAGTGGAGTCAGGTTTCTCCAAGGAGTTTCTTTACTGGTCTTCTCAGGTGCTGGGACCTCAGTGCAGGGAACATGAAGTGGATTTATCAGGTCCCCATCCTGGCTGCAGTCGTGGTAAGAATCCTGTGGATGAACCTCCAAATTTCTTTTGGGGAAGGAGGTCACTGGAGTTTTGTCCCAGCCACTCCAGCACCCAGGGAGAGCCCAGAGGGATCCAGGGGCTCTGCTCCCTCCTGCTCTGACCACAGCATCACTGCCATGTCCCTGCCTGCACCTCACCCAGAGCTGCCTGTCTGTGTCCCTGGGGCTCCTCAGGCAGACCCCACCACCACCCTGGGTGTCTCTTGGCAGGTGAACTTCTTCCTCTTCCTCAACATCGTCCGGGTGTTGGCCTCCAAGCTCTGGGAGAGCACCACGGGCAAGCTGGACCCCAGGCAGCAGTACAGGCAAGTGCAGGCAGCACCAAAGCCTCGTGTCCTGCCTGTTCAGCCAGGATGGCTCCCCGAGGAGGAGGAGGAGCAGAGGGGTGGGAAGGGCTGCAGGAGTGAGGAAGGCTGGCAGGACAGCGGCAGCCACTGGATTGAGGCCTGGCTCTGGAGTGCTGAGCTCTTTCTGCTCCCACCTCCAGCCTGGCCACTGTGGGGCTGGGAGCTGCCCTGCAGGCCCCGGGGAATGGCTCTGAGGTCTCTCCTTGCAGGAAGCTGCTCAAGTCCACGCTGGTGCTGATGCCGCTTTTCGGAGTGCACTACGTGGTGTTCACGGCCATGCCCTACACCGAGGTCTCCGGGCTCCTGTGGCAGATCCAGATGCACTACGAGATGCTCTTTAACTCCTCCCAGGTGGGCTGACACTCCCAGCACTGAGGGATGTTCATGCAGGGAGGCTCAGGGACCTCACACTCCACCTCTTTTGGTCTCTTGGCAGGGTTTCTTTGTGGCTTTTATCTACTGCTTTTGCAATGGGGAGGTAAGTGGGAAGAGTGAGGAGCTAAGCTCCCTGTTCCAGCCCCAGGCTGTGATAACCAGAGCAAAAAGCTCAGATGCATCCCTCTCAATAGGATTTGGAGGGAAAGGGAGGGAAAAGGGCAAGGCAAGGCGGTTTTGCTGTCCCGGGCACAGCACCCCCTCTGCTCCCCCAGGTGCAGGCCGAGATCAAGAAGGCTCATTTCCGCAGGCTCCTGGCGCTGCACCTGGGGCAGCCGGCGCGGCCCGGGAGCTGCTGCTGCGCCGGCCGGGGCTGCCGGGCCCCGCAGAGCCTCAGCACCAGCCTGGCGGGGCGGGCAGCGGGCGGCACCCGGGGGACGCTGCTCCCGAACCGGCCCCGCCCGCCCGGCTCCGTCCCCGGCTCCATCCCCGCGCAGGAACCGAGCCAGAGGGGCCGGGGGGAACACACGGGGGATTTGACAGAGCTGACTCAGTGCCAGGCCAAGCCCAGCAAGGAGCTGGAGACGATGCTGTGAAGCGGAGGGTGGATTTCTCACCTGGGCCTGGAAGGAAGCTGATCCTCACACTTCGGGCTCTGCTTACACTTGAATGGAGAGCCAGGGCTGGGACAGCAGCCAGAACAACCCAGCTCCCTTCCCATCAGAACCAGGGTGCAAAGGGACCATGAACTCTCGCTCCTCATCCACCCCGGCCCAAAAACAAACCATGAAACCTCATTCTCCTCCACGTGCAAGTGACTGATGCGATCTCTGTGCTTGCAAAGCCTTGAGTCCTCACCAGGAGACACCACCGTGCTCCCTCCTACCCCCACAAGTGGGAGGTGGCATCTCCAGGGGGATAAAGCCCATCCCATGAGCCAGATCCTGCCTGGACTCCCCCACCCAGCACCAGCTCCAGCCTTGTGCAGCCAGGGGAAGCACAGAGTGCCCGTGGGGCTGTTCTGCACCTCACCCTGCCCTCATGGATGGAGTGAACACCAACACACTACCACAAACTGGAGCGGGAGGCACTGGGACAGGGTGGGATGAAGGAGGCAGGACAAACTTTATGGCCTGCAAGGGTGCAGGGAACACTTGAATCCCCAACACTTAATCCATTACCACAAAGGCCCCTGCATGCAACTGTCCTGGCCCTGTCATCTCACTGCAGGTTATGAAGTGAATAAAGAGAGTCTGTCTGGCTTGTTTCCACCTCGTATTCCAGCCTGGTCTGCTCTCCCTCTGCCCCTGCCCTGCTGGGAAAGCAGATAAATTAAACAGCATGGTGGTGGTGGCATGGAGCATCTTCTTCCTGCACAGCTCCTCAAGGCAGGAGTTTCTTGCTAAGGACAGGCACCAGGTAAATAACTGTGCATTGCCATATCTTGCTATGGTGCAAAGTGAGTCATAGGGAATGGAGGGACAAAGAGCCAGGAGCCATGTCAGGGAAGGGCTCTGTACATGATGTACATATTTAAAATCATCTCTTGGAAGGAATTAGATGCTTTGGAAGACACCAGAGCCCCTGTCAGGGCAGCTGGAATGCTGCTCACACTGCTCCCTTGTTCCCAGGGAAGGAACCAGCCCTCCCATGGACCTCACACAGCCCTGCAAGCTGACATCTGTGCTCCCTGGCACTGATCAATATTTAATCACTCTCTTCCCAAGAGGCTCCTGGGAGGTGGGAGAGGGGTGAGGAATTCCAATAATCCTACAAGGAGCAGAGGGAAGTGTTAACAAGAAGGGGAGAACCCCCAGCATATGCCTCACACGGGGCAGTGAGCTGGGATCAGGGAAGGGAAGGAGCAGATGGCAGCTCAGACTATGGGGCTATTTTTACATTTTGTTTTGAAACTCCAATCTTTAATTGCAGCAATGAACCTTCAGGGTGAGAAGGGGAACACAGGAGCTTGTAAAGCCCTGCCAGTGTGCCCTGAAACACCCTTGGCTTCACACTGAATGTGCAGAGCTCAAACCAGGGCAACAATTCCTGCCCAGACTGTGGGGATGGAATTCTGGAAACTATTTTAAAATAAAACTCCAGCAGATCAGAGCTGGTTTCTGAGGGGGCCCAAATAATCATGTGGTGTCTGAACTGTAGCCAGGTCAGGTGGCAGATCCTGGGAATGTTGCTGGGCTTTCTTTCCAGGTCTGCCCAGGACCCCATGAGAAGCTGGGGGAAATGAATGACACGCTCTGGGCTGTATCCTTTCCTCTATAAAGTGGTGAAAAATCTGTTCTCCAGGAGACCTTGAAGCTAAAACAGAGTTTGTGAAACATTTTTGGGGTGAAAGATACTAAGAAAAAGCACAGGAAGTATTTTATCAACTACAATCCACAACTGCTGGTGAGACAGACACAGTCAGATCTCCAGACTGTCAGCTCTCCATTTGCACATCAGGACAGCCAAAGAAGAGAATAAAAAGCACATGCTGAATATTTTTGTACCAGTAATAAAACATTTACTAGAGAGCAAGCAGAAAGTAAATGCACAGCTGATAAAGAAAACATCACAATGTCACAAAACCCTGACAGCTTCTGGTACATCTTCCAGTGGAAACGAGCCAGCGGTGGGTGCTGACATGTCCCAACTGAAAAGTTCTTCCCTACCTTGTGGCAAAAAAAAAAAAAAAAAAGAAGTTAAAAAAAATGGGAATACACACAATGAGTTAAAAATGGGCAAGCAAGATTGTACAGATTTACTACATGTGTCCAAAACAAGGCCAGATTTGAGCTGTTTCTTTTCATTAATTGTTTTCTGAGTTCTCCCTAAAGGCTTCTGAGCAACAGATCCCTGAATTTCTGAATCTTCTTCCTTTAGCCACACTTCCTTGGGGGCTCCAGCCTCTGATTGTTGTGGTCTATCTACATTGTCTTCCCTTTTTTGTTTTTAATTTGAAGAAAGCACTCAACCCCTCTCAGAACAGAGGGTGCATAGGCACAGCAGAGACACAGGTTTGCTATGCAGGCTTCCACCAGAATGAAGGATATTAGAAAATAGAAGGTTCTTCAAAAGAAAAAAAATCTGGGCAATGGGATTGGAATTAAAGTACTGACCACAAATAAGCCAGGGAGTCCAACCTACACTACAAGTGGATTTGTGGTTTGCTGGGATGGAGAGGGATCCCTCAAACAGCTCCACACACACAAAAAAAAATCCAAAAGAACAAAATGAAAAAAAAAACCAAAAAAAAACCAAAAAAAAAAAAAAACAACCCCAAAAAATGAAACCAACTTGCTCTGCCCCACCTTAGCAAAGCAAATTGATACATTCTTAGTGGATGAGGAGAGAGGTAAAGGGTAACCTGGAGACCAAATTATTTGGGGATAATGTGTGAAAAGGAGATGGAGGAAGAACTCACCATACTGACCAAACTGCTGCAAGATTAATGTCTAACAGGCAGGTCCTGAGCATCTCTAGGTGGACTGGACTGGTTTGTAAATGTGAACGCTGGTTAAGAAAAGACTAATTTATACTTCTATGGACAACAGTTTCTTAACGTTCCAAGGATGTGGAACACCTTTTTTTTTTTTTTTTGTCAAGAAGATCTGTTTATATCCAGCAGAGTCACTCGAGCACTGAATGTTTCAAAGCAGAACCCAGGGAGCTTTATCAAAATGATTTCTTTCACTAAGTGTTGTGTGCACTTCATTCGGGGGAGTCTGTCCGCAGATGAACTCGCACGGGGGTTCTCACGGTTTCCTCCTCCTGCCCCAGCTGCTCAACAACCAGTTCCCAACAACCCCCAGAAATCCTCTGGAAAACGACAACACCACCTGCAGAGATTCCAGGCTGCGAACCCCCGGCTTTTAACTGTCCCACCGGCTCTTCTTCCGTTTTGGGGGCTCTGGCACAGCAAAGCCATCTGTCTTGTTGTCTCGGCTGTTGGCCTCCTTCCTGTTCTCCCCATTCCTGCTCTCGCTGTTCCTGCTGTCGCCGTTGTTGCGGTTGGTGCCCGGCGAGTCGCTGAAGTGCCGGCCCTCGCCGTGGCGATGGACGTCGCCGTGGCGATGGACGTCACCGTGGCGGCCGTCGCTGTGCCGGGAGGGGTCACCGTGCCGGCCGCTGCCCTCGCCGTGCCGCTGGCCCTCGCCGAAGCGCTGCCCGTCGGGGTAACGCTGGCCCTCGGTGTAGCGTTGGCCCTCGGTGAAACGCTGACCATCATTGAAGCGCTGGCCCTCATTAAAGCGCTGACCATCGCTGAAGCGCTGACCCTCATTAAAGCGTTGGCCATCATTGAAGCGCTGACCCTCGGTGAAACGCTGGCCATCGTTGAAGCGCTGACCATCGTTGAAGCGTTGGCCATCGTTGAAGCGTTGGCCATCGTTGAAGCGTTGGCCATCGTTGAAGCGTTGGCCATCGTTGAAGCGTTGGCCATCGTTGAAGCGTTGGCCATCGTTGAAGCGTTGGCCATCGTTGAAGCGTTGGCCATCGTTGAAGCGTTGGCCATCGTTGAAGCGTTGGCCATCGTTGAAGCGCTGGCCATCGCTGAAGCGTTGGCCTTCAGTAAAACGCTGGCCATCGTTGAAGCGCTGACCATCACTGAAGCGTTGGCCATCGTTGAAGCGCTGACCGTCATTGAAGCGTTGGCCCTCGTTAAAGCGTTGGCCATCATTGAAACGCTGACCATCGTTAAAGCGCTGGCCCTCGGTGAAGCGGCCACCACTGCCCTCCCCTCGGCCACCAGCGCCCTCCCCTCGGCCACCAGCGCCCTCCCCTCGGCCACCAGCGCCCTCCCCTCGGCCACCAGCACTGCCCTCAGCGCGCCGCGGGGCCTCGCCGTGCCGACTGTTGCGGCTGTCGTTGTACCGTTCTCTGGCGATGCCACCGCTGCCGCCCTCCCGGCTGTTGGCGCCGCTGTTTGTGCTGTTGAAGCCCTGCGCTCCGGTGCTCGGGAAGGGGGGCACGCTGCTCAGGCTGCCCGTGCTGGTGAAGCCTGGCACTCCCTTTGCCGCCGCCGTGGCTGCCATGGGGCTCTCGGGATTGGCGGCACTTTGCTGTGCTGAACTCGTCGGGACGGAGTTCAGGCTCCCGGCGCTGGTCCAGCCGCTGGCGCCGGCGGCAGAGCTCCCAGTCTTTTGGTTATTTAAACTTGCAGCAACAAAGTGACTCTTGTACTGGGACTGCAGGAAAGGGAGAGACAAGAGAGAGCAGGTTTGGGTCTGTGCTGCCCCACAGAACACGGAGTCATTGTGCGGTCACAAGCCCACCCTGGATTTTGGGGCAACAGAATTCCTAGAAAAAGTCAATCTTGGAGTGATTACATTCCTCCTGTGCTTATGGACACAGAGTTAGTAACAGGCACCTCCTACCAGACAACACCAACAAGGGAATTCTTACATTGTGGGGTTAATTTTTACACTGAAGAGAAAGAGCTTCTGTTTCCCCTTTTGATTGCAATTACCCTACTGCTGCAAAGAATCAAGCCCAGATGCAGAATCCAGAAAGAAAAAAGAGCAAAGAGGCAGCAGAAAACAAAGTAAGTTTGGCAAATTTGTGCAAACATGTTCAGTCCAGCCTGTACCTAATTCCACCACTTGGGACTGCCATGCTGAGTGTGCTGCAAGTGACACAGCCACAACCACCACGTTCAGCTTCCCTGAAATAACAGGGCTGCTTCATTTTCAGGGGAGAAAAGGAGTCCAAGCATGGAACCAACCTGGAAAGCTGCTTTCATTGCTGTCAGCCTGTCCCCCATGGCCCCTGTGGATGGCTTGTAGGCCTCATAGTTGCTCATCACACTGTTGTTGTTTCCACGGTCCTGTGCAAAAACACAATGGGATAAACCTCTGCAACTGCCCTCACAGACACACTCAGTTCAACCATTGCTCACATGTATCCTGTCCCTGCACTCAGGAAATACATCCACTAAGGATGACAGACTTCTGGAGAGCCCTGAGCAGTGGAATAGTTTGCTCCATTTTTTTTTCCTGCCAAGAATCAGATTGGAAATGGCTGGAAATTTTGAAGTAATTTATTAGCATTTATTTTACAGCGACAGTCTATTTTATGAGGAATCTCCAAACCTTCTGGATCACTCTAGCTCTAAAAAAAAGCAGCTCTTAACAAGAGAAGAACAGCACAGGACACTTTCACTTGAGATATATGATCCTAACTCTGAAAGATGCTGAGTTGTGAGAACTTTTAAAGCAGACACTGTAATCCAGTACCAAGATTTTTTTAAATTAAAGAGTAATCAATACTAAGTGAAAAAGTTCCAAGAATCTGTGAACAACCTCTTCAGCATCTCCACTTACAGTATTTTCTGAGCCCAGCCCAGGGCGCTCACGGTACCCCAGGCCACCACCACCAATATTCAGCTTCTTGCCCTTCCCTCCTTTAAAACGGGATTTCCGGAACCACGGGTTCTGTAAGAGAGGGACAAGTGCTTCTCAACACAGGGAATAAAAAGCTTCATAAATGCATGCAATGAGGCTGAGAAAAAAGGGATACTGAGCATTGCAAAAGGAAAATGTAAATACTGTTTTCCATTTAACCACACAGCTGCTGTAGGCAGTTGTGCCATGTGGGTCTGATGCTTTGAGTTACAAATGCTTTCTATGAAAACTAATTGTACACCTTCAACTCTCATTCAGGTTAAGGTTTGCATTCTAATAAACCCAGGAATAAACACAATTTCCAACGCCATCACTTGGGAGCTCTGCTCTTGCTCATACTTTGGTTTCAGTGATTTAGCCCAGTGCTTGGCTAAGGAGAAATGAGGGTCTGTCAGCAAAACTTTCTGTTCCAAGCAGTGGCCTGGGAATGTCAGCCCAACCAGACCTGCTGTTTCCAGGTGTTTAAATAATAGTTGGCTGCACCTTTTTTATGCCCTGCAGTCTCTCCAAATGTGAATAATTATGTCAGTTGGCTTCCTACATGCTCCTCTCAAGGCAGTCAGGGAAGCTCTGCCTCACTAATTCTGTCCCTTCTGAAAATGCTGCCTTTGTCAGAAAAGTATTTACTTTTGGCAGCTGCTGTCCAAGCTACTTGCTAGTGTGTCCACAGGCCTGCTAATCCATCTCTGAATCTGGGAGTTGCCAAAAAGCCTGGGCTCTCTTGCAGCTATAAAGGCAGCAAAATACAAGAAATTAAAGAGTTGCTAAGTTCAGTGGCACAAGCACAATTGCTGCAGCTACCTGTCATGCCTATATATGCAAACCTGCCAGAGCACTGCCAAGCAGGTGGAATGATCAAGCAACAACCCTTTCACAGAGGGAATGTCCCTGTAATTGTTTTCTAGTTTAGCTTTCAACTAAGCTGCATCTCCCAGGTGCCTGCTATAAATCTGACTGTAATGAGACACTGGAATGCTCTGCTGGCATCAGCAGATCACAGCTCCTCATTTCCTAGGCAGTGCCTGGCCCCAAAATAGATCACATACTGTGTTACCAAATCTTCATGGATTCTTTCAAAGGCCATTAAAACCACTAGGAAACCTACTTTAAACCAGGACAGACCCCCAAAAGGTCACTGCTAACACACGATGGAACCAGCAACATGAGCCGGCTGATTTTGTGCTGAACCTGGAGCGAAACTTCCTCACCTCGAGTTCTGCTGGCTCATACCTGCATTGCCAAATCCAGCAGCTCTTTGGAGACGTGCTGGTTGGCACCCTCCAGGTTCCTGACGAGGTCCCCAGCGAAGTTGCTGTCCTTGGGGGTCAGCAGGGTGTAGGCCACCCCCTTCTCCCCCGCGCGGCCGGTGCGGCCGATCCGGTGCGTGTGCGTGTCGATGTCCCGAGCCACGTCGTAGTTGATGACAGTCTTGATGGAAGGGATATCCAAGCCTCGAGCTGCAAGGAAAAGCAATGTGGTGGGAAGTGTCATTATCCCAATTAACTCAGAGCAATTCCTCTGGTACCAGGGTATCACCCTGCTCTGGTCCTGCAGGCAAAAGGTACATCAGCTGATGAATGAACAGCAACCACTTCTTAAGACACAGCTTTTCTTTCTGTATATTAAAAAAATGTCAGGCTGTAATTTAGGCATCATTAAGAGACTAAAAATAACTCCCCTTGCCAATGCCACGTACTGCACAGGCACAAAGTGAGACTCTTGGGGGTGTCTGTGTAGGGTCAGGAGCTGGGCTCCACGATGCCTGTGGGTCTCTTCCAGCTCAGGATATTCCATGGTTCTGAAAAGCACCTGGAACTGTTTAATTGTTCTGCAGGTGCAGAACCCAAGCTGGTTGCCTTCCCCTGAAACATCCTTGCCTTTCTGCTGATACCCACAGCTTGTCTGAGCTGCTTTCCAGAAGGTCATATACCTGCCACATCAGTAGCTACCAGGATGGGGATCCCCTTTTTCTTAAATTCTGAAATGACTTTATTCCTCTCGCTCTGGTCCATGTCCCCGTGGAGCAGCCCCAGGTTATGATCCTCCTGCTTGAGGTTATTGGCCAGTTCCTCTGCGTTGGCTTTCTTGGTGACAAAGAGGAGGACGCTCCCCGAGGACGTGAACTCCACCAGGCGCCGCGTCAGCCAGTTCCACTTGCTGGGCCCAGAGGGGAAAATCTCCACAATCTGAGTGACATCTTCATTTGCCTAAGGGCAGAAATGTCCTCAGAGTCAGGAAGGTGAGAGCAATACACAGATTTCCCACACATTCTGCATCACAAGCAATACAGTGCAGTGCAGCTTACAGCACCAACTGCAAGTTTTCTCTGAAAGATTTCATTTTGACACATTTTAATATTTCAAGGATGATGCTCCTATTACACAGTAATAGTTTAGATCAATGAATAGAGGCCCTGTGACTGAGCTGTGAAAGCTGTTGCTTTTCTTAAGCAAAATCAAGGAATTTTCTTCCCAGAAAGAAGGGGCTTCAGGCAGTCATTTCTTTTGTTTTAAAGGGATCTGAGGTAAAAACCAAAAAATACAGAGAACTGGTTGAAAGAAGGATGTTCTGAAGGCATCTTGTGAAATTTCTCAACAGTTTCAATATATTATTAGCAAAGTTTCTTCCCAGCAAGTTTATATCTGCCCACTTCGTCAGCTTCCTACCAGATCCCAGCCTGCTGATAGCTCAGCTGTCACTGTCAAGCAAGTCCAGCATCAACATTCCCATGTAAACCATGGGACAGAGATTTTAACTTTTAAATTCTTCACTGCAGAAGTTGCAATGCCTTTTTTATGCTTTTGAGACAAAACTGAAAGATACAACCACTGATTCAGCCTAATAACAAAAATAAATTCTCACAGTGGAAAGGTCAACAAGATAAAAATAGAAACCCACTATTTCTAAAACTTTCTATTTTTGCTGAGCACAAATTATTTAAACTAACTATAAATGATGATTCATGCAGTTTAACTTAAATTTCAGAGAACAGAAACAGAACAATTCCTTGCTCTGAGTGTCTCACAAGTATTATGGCATTACCTCTCCAATGTCTCCTTGCACAACCCGAATTGGGTCGATCAGGATGTCCCGAGCCAATTTCTCAATTTTCTTACGGAACGTGGCACTGAACAACAGGGCTGGAAGAGAAACAGGCTTCAAAGGCCTTGAAGTAGAAATTTCCTTTCAGTACTGTAAAAACACTGCACAGATGTTGTGAAGGAGGACCTGGATTCCTGAGTGTCAGTGAACTGAAGCTGAGGTTTTATGGGTTCTAATGGAAATTACCAACCACTGTTAGAATACCACAAAATGGAAATACATTACATGGCATCTGAAATATTGATAATACAGGGCTCTGCTGTGAACTTTCTCTCATGGCAGCTCAGAACACTGAATTTCAAGGCATATGAACATGAATTCAGCTAATCATCTTTGCTCTGAGTGCAGTTGGAGGAGGGATTACAGAGAGATGAGTTGAATGCCCACATGTCACAACTGCTCCCTCCCAACAGCCCACGCTCAGAATAACACCAGTGGACTTTGGCACAAGTCTCCTGGTGTGGCTGTGTCCAGAACTGGAGAGCCAAGCTCTGCTCCAGACTCACTGTTTACTCACTCTGTCTGTCAGGACGGACGTGGCTCGCGATTGATCTGACCTGGTATTCTGCAAAGGAGAAGAAACACTCTCTTCAACCCTGTAAGCTCATTGTTTAGAAAAATTAAGTCAAAATGCAGTTTCATTGCTTTATTTAACATATAATCACAGACAGAATGAGTGATTCTCATTCACTATTTAAATTTACAGACCCCCTAAGCTGGGATTGAGCACCACTGCTTTCCAAAATAGTGACTTTGGTTCAATACGTACCAAATCCCATATCAAACATTCTGTCAGCTTCATCAAACACAAGGTAAGTGACTCTCTGCAGGTTTGTAGCTTTCTTTTTCACATGATCAATCAAACGACCCTAGTAAGAAAAAAATCCCAAGTTTTTAAAGCACCTTTAAAAACATGTTAATATATACAACGACCTAGCTGCTTTGCATCCTGACTTACCAGAGACTTACAACAGAAAACATCTCAAGGCTTCAGTCTAGAATTAAGTGTCAATATTTACGTCAAAGGAACAGATTTTTTACAACGTTTTTCAAGCTGAGCAGAGCAAAGCCCTGGTTTTGGTGGCCACAGTACTTACAGGTGTGCAGACCACGATCTCTGCCCCCTCCTGCAGGGCCTTGGCTTGCTCCCACATGCTCCCTCCTCCGTACACGGCCACCGAGCGCAGGTTGTAGGCTTTGCCAAAGCGCTTGCACTCCGAGTGGATCTGAGGGTGTGACACAGACACGGCACAGCTCACATCTCACAGCTCTGAGACCACACACCTACCCTGGAAATGCAGCATGGAGCCTGAAATGCACTCCTCAGTAACTTAATGGAATGATTCCAAACTCCTCAGGGGTGAACACTTCGACACATGTGCATAATTTCCAGTAACTTGAGAAACCTACTTAGGCATCCAACAATAATTTAACCTGCAGGTTCTATCCTTCTGCACATACAATTTGTCACAATGCATACACAGCATTCTTATACCTAAAAATAATATAGGAGCACGGTGCAAAAATTTAAAATTTTAGGTTTGTCATGATTCTTCAAGAATAGCATGGTAAGAAAGAGCTATGATTTGGACCCAGGCTACTCATGCACAAAGTAGTTTTTTCAAATACTTTCCTGATGTTATCTGGTAATTTCTGCCAAGAATTTTGCCTCCTTCTCCAAGCAGACTGGCTGGTGCATGCAGGAATGCTACACACCCACCTGCTGGCAGAGCTCCCTGGTTGGGCAGACGATCACTGCGATGGGACCATCCCCTGGTTCCAGCTCCTTCTGATCCATGATGTGGATCAGCATTGGCCAGATGAAAGCAGCTGTCTTCCCACTTCCAGTCTTGGCTATGCCAATCATGTCTCTGCCACTTAGTGCCACTGGAACACCCTAAAAAGGAGGAGATTTGAAGCCCACATTATGCACATCCTTGTGCTGGACAATACAGGAAAACTCAGGTAACAAGGAAAGCTCAGCTCAAAAAAACCCTGAACTTTTCATACATTTCTCTAGGCAAGAGACATTACTTGTATGTTCTTCATTCACCAAAACAATAAAAAAGGAATATGGATATATTTATAGTGGTCATTCAACAAGGAAAGAAGTGGGCAAACTTCTATTTAAAAAATACCAAAGCCATTTTTCTAGAAAAACCCACTCTGCAGGCAACTAGAATTGCACTTGTCTCCTCCTCATGTGGATGAGGGAACTTTGCATGTGTTATTTTCGTTCTCTTTGCAAGTTTGAGAAGTAACAACACTCACCTGACATTGGATTGGAGTGGGTTGGGTATATTCAGATTTCCTAATCTGATGCATAAGTTGCTCATCAAACCCAAAATGAGCAAAACTACTGCCAGGCCTTGGAGGAGCAGCCCCAGACACCTTGGAGAGAAAAAAAAAAGATATTTTTGAGAGAAAAACAAAGAGCAATCTGTTAAAACCCCAAAAACGTCTCTCTCTGCCTCTGAAAAAGAACTATTCTTTTTGAGTGGACATTAAATTTAACGGGGTGCAAATCCCAGATGTGTTGTGTGAATAAAGACTTTCAGGTATAAAAATTTAATTATCTGTCAAGTGACATGAGCTACTAAACATTGTTTTTACCTCCTTGTGTTTAACTGGTGTTCTACCCCAAATAATTCCCTTCACAGAGGGTCACCCCACTAACACATCAGAAATGGCAAAGAACTAATTTCTGCATTTATTTCCAGTTTTAACTCCTAGCTCTGGAGCTCTTTAGTCCAAGCAGCGTTCCTCACTGCCCACTTTCACAAATCCATAGGAGATTTCCAAGAAATCAGCATCACTGCAGGTGTCTGAGAGGACTGGATCCAAAAGCTGGAGTTCCCAGTGAAAATCCTCATTTAAACTAAGATAGGCCAAAGCTGAAAGGGAGTTCAAAGCTGCTGGGAGAGCAGTTTTGTCACCAGCTTACCCGGAGATTCAGCTTATGCCGCAGCTCCACCACCTGCTGCGGGGTCAGGCTGGTGATCTCCTCGTGCTCATCATAGAAATTTTTCTCAAATGGTGGGTATTCAATCTGCAATGTAATTAATTCATTACCCAGTTAGTCCAGACTCAAGATTCATTTGTTTTCTGAAGTTCTTAACTGTCTGCCAGAACTCTTGCTTAAATGAAGTCATTTCAAGGAAATTTAGTATGATTTACCAAAGAAAGCACTGAAATATTACAGGGGCCTCCTCAGCTCCTGCTTTCTGGAGTGCCTCAAACAGAACAGAACAGACCAGAAGTGCCTCCTACCTCTGAATGGTCAATAGGTGGAAGAGGATCAATGATTTTTTTGGAAGGTGCAATTGGATTCCCATCACTGTCATACTCCAGGTTATCCTCCTCCTCCTCCTGCACCACGCCAGCCGTGGGGTTCTCTGCCATGTAGCGAAAATACGCTTCCTGCAGCAAAACAGAGCAGCAAACTCACACACCACAGCATGCAGCACTTCTGCTTGAAGGGATGTATGTGCTAAGTGGCTGTTTGCTTTCGCACCCACTGAGGAACAAGGTAACTACTTCCACTAAAATTGATTCTTCTAATAAACACCAACAGATACATCCTGAAGGACAAGAAGTGCACATGAAGAAAACAACTCCGGTGTCAGCTACGCCACAAAGTGCTCCTAAAAGCCAAACTTCTCTTGTGTCTGCTAACAACTCCTTCTACCAAGTCTTGTTATGTTTACCAACAGAAGGATCTATTCTTATTTCCACAGGAACAAAGCATAAAGAACAAAACACTGTAGGTTTCTAACCAGAAAACACATTGTTACTAAGCATATGATACTGATTTTTTTTGAACATGCTATGCCAAAGATAGGTTCTTGACTTCCCCTAACTAGAGTTCAGGAAATGAAGAGAAATCTATTTTTCATTGAGTCAACACAAATGTGAAAGAAAGTACTTCAGAAGAGTCCTTCAAGACAAGCCCGAGTTAAGATTCTGCCACCCTGTCATGTGCCATCCTCACAGCTCACTAAGATGTTTGTGTCTCAGATTCTCACTGGCACACCAGTGTGAGACTTCCTCATAGAGAAAACACCAGTCTTGCTTGACTTGAAGCAAATATTTAAGATCAGATTTATAAAGCAAGGCTCAATTACAAACATACATACATACTCATGTGGATTTTCCATTTTCCTGGCCAGTCAACCCTCAGCCACAGAGCTGTGCACACAATACACTTGAACAACAGCTGCCCCCAGGCATAGAGTCACCTCTGCTCAAACTCTGGCACAGCTACACTGGAAGCAGAGGCCTTCAAGGCCACACAACCCTGCCAAGCTCTGCATTAATGCAAGTAACACAAGTGTTAGTAACTACAACTCAGTAGGAAGGTACATTTTGAAATTAAGTCTTTTCTCTTCATCATTTCTGCTATGATAGTTATAGTGATAGTTATAAAGCTCAATGAGAGCTGGAGCTCCTCTGAAAACAGGGATCAAAGAGCCTGATTCTTGCCCTGAACAGACCCCACATTTCACTGCAAGGAGCCTCCACAGTCCAACAGCCTCTCCCTGGTGTCTGCTGGAGCTGATCGTGCTAATTGCAATGTGTAAGATCCTCAGACACTGAACTCAACTTCAAACTGACTGAAAGAAATCTTCATCAGTGAATGCAACTGTCTAATATTCTTCTTAAAACACCTGGAAGGGTAGAGAGCAAGGTAACCACTACAGCTTCCTGCTGAATTGTCTGGATACTGGAATTTTGTTTGTCCCTAGCAGTTAGGTGTTTGGAGAGGGAAAGTTAAAAAATACAAAACAACAAAAAAAGAAGATAGAAAGACTGCATAGGAACTCACTTGGTCATCTTCCTCTTCAATGTCATCTCGAATACCCCTGGAAAAACAAGCGGAGAAAAACTTCCCTGCAAGTGTTCCACAGACTCAGCTCAATAGTTTCATTTGATTAGTGCTGAGCTCCAGATTTTGTGGAAGACACAACACTATCAACAGGGCAACATTTATATTCCCAACCCATGGAGTTTTCATATCTGGTGCCAACCATAGCAGTGACCCTGCAAAGACTTCTCTTTACTTCTAGTACTGAGACTGAAAGATTAGGATTCCATCTTCCCAGCAGAAACCACATCAAAGATCATCCTGGTCTAAGCTCTTGATGCTACAGAAGTCCCATAACTGAAGAGGAATATGAGCCAGGAAGTGCAAATCCAGGTCAGAACTTCCCCAGGTGGTGATTTGGATCCGGTGTTCTGTGTCAGGACCACGTATAATCTGATCAACCCCATGCAATGTAACTTCTATCAATATATCTGACATTTCTATCAAGAATTAACAGCATCATTATTTTCCTCAGTCAAAACAAATAGATAAGCTGCATGAATTAAAACTGTTTTAAACTCCAAATGTCATGTGCTATCTCATCTATCAGCTTTCATGTCTAAAACCTAGTCCAAGTCTAGAAGAGTCTCCAGTAGTCCAGGTACAGCAGCACTGACTTATTTTGCTCACATAAATACAATTTTAAGCTAAACCATTGTGATCTCTCCAAGGGTGTGGGAAGCAGAAAAACTACCCAGGCTGATCTGGAAAGTGGCAGGAGTACAACGTGTTGCCCCGATTTCTGTGACCTAGAAAGGCTTCTGGCAGGGATAACTCTCAGTATTGTTGCAGTTTGCCATGGATTCTTCCCTATTATCCCATTTTTAAGCACAAAGCATTACCCACAGCATCTCAAGCACAGGTTAATGATGTTTATTAGGTATATCCTACACTGCCTAATGAACAACCATCATCAACAAAATGCTCAGAATTCTCCGAGCACCATACAAGACACAGCAGGCATGGGAATGAGAAAAGAGAACTTACTTAACGTTCTTCTTTTCCTTGTCTTTATCTTCAAGTCTCTTCATGTCTCGAGCAGCTTGATCCTAGCAGGTCATAAAGTTGTCACATGTTAAAAAGACCAAGATGGTAAAACATGGAAGGGGAAAATGTTCCTAAATAATTAAACCATTATGTCACAGAGAAAACACTTCTTGGACTAATTTTTGTCTTGTACCATATGTGATTCTGCTAAATAAATTCTCCTACTAGTACCTTTGAATTTATATACTACTCTAAGCTTGTGACAGTGCTATTGAAAAAATAAATCCCTCATATTCCTCCTGAATCCAACTAAAAATAGAACTGTAGCTAAAAATTAGCTCATGAATACAAACAATTGCCATTTAGGTACTGAAAAACACAGAAAACCTTAGTTTGATATTCAGAAACAAGCAGAGCTCTATGTGACATCCTCAAAGCTGTTAAATAGTTAAATTACTGCAAGTCACATCCACTCTCTAATCCATTTTTGAGGTCTAACTAACACCAACCTATATAAACCACAAAGTTAAATGGCATTTTGACTGCAGCTGCCAAAGTGAGTGACATTTGCTGCCCCTGACTGCACACAGGGACAGCCACAGCAATGAATAAACATTCCCCAAGCTGGCTCTTGCCTCCACTTCAGCCATGAATGCCTCCAGAGGATCATCATCACTGTCAGAGTCTGCTGATTTGGAATGGAACTGCTGCCGAGTGGGGGAATTCTCTGCAGGAATGTAGGGCAATTCCACATTGCTGGAATCTTCCTCTTCATCCTCAAAGTACCTGAAAAAAGTGAACAACTCCCCAGTCAGCACATGGTTTATAGCACTGTGCTGTCCTTCATGGTTTCTGGTTGAGTCATGGTACCCACATGGACAATAGAAGTCAGTATGGACACAAGCAAAGATGTTGAGATTTATTTATTTACAATTATTCCTGTTAAAAGTTCAAAGCAGGGCAAAGAGATATCATAAAATTGAGTCACTCTTCATCTTTCTTGTAGGCTCCTTTACGTACTGGAAGGCCACAATTAGGTCAGCCCCAAACTTTTCCAGGCTGAGTAATCCAAACTTTTGCTGCCTTATTTAATACATTTATGCAGCCAAGTAAAGAACTGTGGAGATCAATGTTTCCCTGTGCAAAACACACCCAAATTTATCCTACTTGGCTCCAACTCTGAGAAGACCATAGAGTGAATAAAATATGTGCTCAAGAGGGGAAAACTGGAGGAGGAAAGCTTCTGCAGGCTACTGCAGCATCTCATATTCTTCTAAGTACATTATTCTCTATTTATTTATATAAATGTCACAGATACTTATATAAATAAACCACAGAAACGTTAAGCCATTAAAATCTAGAGCTACATAAACATGAGAAGTGACTGCACTTACGCATTCTCCTCGTCAAAATTGGCTCTCTTTGACCCAATTTTGTAGAAGGAAGGCAGCTGAGGAGGCCCCGATTTCGCAAACGCTGCCGAGGAGCCGGCGGTGCCGAAAGCGCTGTGGGACTGCTGAGACAGCTTGGGCTCCTCCTTCTTGCCAGGTGTTATGGCAAAGCCACCAAACCCAAAGCCTCTCTTGGTGCCAGGCCCGCCTTTATTCCAATTCATGGTGACCTGTTAAAACAAGGAAATAAATGAATGCTCTGATTCAGGCAGTTGTAGGTAATTGTCATGATTTTTCTTGTTAGTTGATCGCTTCAGTCATGACACAGGGGCTTGTGGAACTCTGAGTGATGAGAGTTTAATCTGTTTCCCAGAAGGGATGAGACTCTGGTCTTTTGTCAGTAGTATGAACATACCCACAATTCCAAAGAAGACTAAAACCAAAGTGCTTGTCTTCCAGAGCAGGTCGTGTCCTTCAAGGATTACTTAAACACATTTAAGATGTTACCTGTCCTGTTTGCAGTCTAAGGCAAACAAACCCAAGGCCAGAACTTTGAACACCAGGAGGAAAAGAGATGAAAAGACAGCTCAGTGCATATTTTGCTGCAACCCAGCAACCTCCAGAGAAATGGGCCCAGAGCAGCACAAGGCCTGTGTGAGCCCAGGCACATCTCTGCCAAAAGCCAACTCAAATTGCCTCTTAAACCACCTTCAGCCATATATATAATCTCTAACATATTTATATGCTCCCCCATCTCTGTTTTTCAAACAGTATTTTAAACCCTCCACATAACAATGTCTGCCCAGAACTTGATTTTCTAAGATGATGACTGAACTGATATTTACAGTTTCCATTCTTGAGTCATTTAGTTACCTGCATGGTCAAGCAAATCATACCTGTAAGGCAGGAAAGAGAGCAAGACAACCACTGCTTTCCAATGCTTTATAACTGACTGTCCAAAGGGTACAAGTCTTATTAACCAAATTCTCACACTGAGAATCTTCAATGAGATCAGAACTCACTGGCAAAAAAAACAACTTCAAAACAATCTGAAGGTAAATAGTGCAGCTGGTCCCTGTGCTGAACATTTACCAGAGTGGGGCTTGCTCCATAAATCTCGAGTCAAGACCAAAGCTCAGCAGTAGATTTCGGGGGAAACTCTGCTGTTCAGCTCTCCATGGCAGCAGCTGACCATGGAGTCCTGGTTTCCCTCTTGTCCTGACCATCCGTAGCTTTTACACCTGCGGATCTGTGACACTGGGAGATCAAAAACTACAACAGAGGGGTGAGAGGTGGAACCACATTTCTGCTGTCACAGCACAATGGGAATCTTGAAAAACTGTTAAAATCTGATTGAAATAATTCTCCCTCACTGTACTTATCCACCTTTTTCCCTCTTCCGCTACCTCAAAAGTAAGGCAGACCAGTTTTTATTGCCATACAGCAGCAAAAGTACAAACCACGATCAGCTCGCCCACTCGCCAGCAGCGAGCGAACAGGGAGAGGCTCCCCCAGGACGCAGAGAGCGCAGGAAAACCCCGGGGTTCGCTGCCCTGTGGCCCCGTTCCGCGGGACGGAACTCGCGGGACACGGAGCCGCCTGCGGCGCCCGAGATCCGCGGGCACGGCCGCGATGCGCCCCGGCCGCTCCCGCCGCAGGGAGGGACCCCCGCCCGCCGGGCCCGCCCTCCGCAGGGCACGGCAGGGACCGGGCGGGGGGCACAGAGCCGCGGGCAGGCGCTGTCCGGCACACCGGGCCCTGCGCGGGGCCCTTCCCGCCCGCGGAACGGCGGTGCGGGGCGGGCCCTTTGTGCGGGGCAGGCCCGGGCTGCCCGCGCCCGCTCCAGGCCGCGGCTGCGGCGGGTGCCGCCCGCTCCAGGCCCCGCAGGCCGGCTCGGCAGGACCCGCCGCCGCGGCCGGCCCGGCCCCGCTCCCCTCCCTCAGCGCCCCGCACTCACCGCAGCCGCCGCCGCCGCCACTTCCCCGGTTACCGGGGCGGGGGGTGGGGACGGACGCACGGACGTGCCCACGCACTGTGCGTGAGTGACGCGCGGCGGCCGCGCGTGCCCCGGCGCAGGCGCAGCGCCCGCCGGTGAAGCAGCGGGGAGTGAGGGCGGCGGGACCGGGCACAGGCGGGAGCGGGACCCCGGCGGCGGAACCCAGACACGGTAACGTCAGCGGCCGCCCCGGGACCGCGCTGCTTTCCCGGGGGGTTCCCCCCGTCACGCGTGTGTGTACCCGCACACCCCCGCACATGCGGCGGGCCCGCAGTGCGCAGGCGCCCCGGTAAGCGGGCGCGGAGCGGAGCGGAGGGCGGGGGCCGGGCCCGTGACTCAGGTAACGCTGCCCCGGCCCCGCGGCCCCGCCGGACGGGACTCCCCGCTCCCACCTCCCCAGGCCTCGCTCACTCCGGGGAGCTCGGTACCGGCAGGGCGCCCGGGAGGAGCCGCCGAGGGCACCGGGCGTGCGCGGCCTGTGCTGCGCCCCGCGGAGCGGGAGGAGCCGGCGGCGGGGCCGGGGGCGGCAGATCGCTGATTTTATCTTGTTAACCTTGACTCGTGTTCCGGGAAGGAGCTGGGAGCGTCCCAGGAGCGGGATAGCGAACACCTACCGGGGGTGGTGTCCCCGGTGAGGGCCCGAGCTGCGGGGGACGGGCGCTTCTCCACAATCTGCCGCCGAGCTCGGCTCTGGGCTCGGGATTTACCGAGCAAGCCCGAGCCGGTGAATGTGCAGCACAGGCAGCAGCAGCAGTGCTTGCCTTCGGGTTGGTGGAAGTAGTTTCTCTTGCCGGTGGGGTCTGGGCAGCCGGTGTGGAATGGGAGAATGAATCGGTTCATTGGAGAATGAATCGGTTCCTCGGTGGCTTGTGGGTCGTGGAGGGCCTGCCGAGGATGTTCTGCTTCCTGGAATTTGAATTTGGAAGCCCTTCTGACAGATTGCTGACCTGAGGGGGTGCTCCAGCTCTCACCCACCTCTGGTTCAACTGTTTCCTTCGAATTGGCTGCAGAAGCTTATTTTGCATTAAGTAATTTGGAATTGTTGGGTCTTCTGAGGCTGGATGTGCTCAAATAGTCTTGGAGTTCTTAATGTGAAATGTTAGAGTTTGGCTGAGCAGGTGGCTCTGTTGTCCTGTCATTTTCAACAGCATGTAAATTCTGTCCTATTGAAATAATATTTTGGGGGGGGTTTCCTGCTTAAATTCACATAAAATTGTGAGATTCCCTCACAATGTTCCAAATTCCTGGGCCTTGCAGAATTTTCCATCCTGATTAAGGTTCTGTGACTATGTTCTGAGCAGGTTTTTGCTGGAGTGAGGAGTGTTTGACAAAGGTGTTTATTTCAGTCGTCCTTGTCATTCATAGCAGGGTTCCCTGCATGAGGCACTCAGAGGAAGGCTGGTCAAATTTAGAAACAAATCATTTCTATTCTAAGTTTGTGAGAGAACACTCTGATTAACATTCAGGTTCCCACTCGGATCTGGTTGCTGGAGGGAGTAAAATGAGCCTGACAGCAGAGCCTGATGCAGCTGATCCTCTGTGCCTGGTTGTGGAGTGCAGCTGGGGGGTTCTGCTGCCTTTTTTGGACCTTGGAGAAGGTGCTCCAACCTATAGGGGAGGTTGGGACTGTTCTGAACTCAAGCAGAAGAGACAAGAAGGCAAAACAAGGGGAACTGACAAACTCTGCAGGGTTCTGGCTGATGTGGGGAGAGCTCTGGGCTTGTGAGCCCCAGTTTACTCCTGTGTTCTGGGGAGCAATGCCATACCTGTCCTCTTCCCTTTTTTTTTTTTTTGGCACAACTTCCAGCAAAAGGTCTTTGTCTCTATGCAGAAATCACGATGGGACACTGTGGGAACTTAGTTTTGAGTGTGCAGCCTAGAAAAATCACATCTGTGATTTTGGACCAGCAGAGGCTGACAGAGCATTGCTGTTTAAATGAACCAAGTGCATTTTAAGATTTACTGCTGCTGTTACACATTCAATGCTCCAACTGTGCCTAATTGCTAATTATTAACAACTGTAGACACAGAATGTGGTCTTGGAAGTGAGCTGGCTGGGAGATGCTATTGGAGAGTCAGTTTTGTAGCAGAACATCCCTGCTTTCCATCTCAGCTCATTTGAACAGTGTGGCCAGGTGTGCATTTGCTGCTGCCACAAGCACCAGAGTGCAGAACCTCTCCTTCAGAGTTATTTTTTCTTGTACCAGTACTTTGTTCTTTATAGAGATGGCAAGATCAGGCACAGGTTTATTTCTCTCTCTGGTCTGACTCGTGGTGTTTTCAGATTGTGCATTGTGGGTTGGGGGTTACTGGAAGTGTGATATAACAGAACTGACAAGGACTTTTTGCGATGATTGATTTGATTTTTTTTTTTCCAGTGAAAATGAAGAATTTATATATTTTTATCGCTGTCCTGTTCATCCCATGGAGCTTAACTTTGGCAAAGTATGATGAATTTGAGGATGGAGATGACATTATGGAATATGATGATAATGACTTTGCTGAGTTTGAAGATGTGAGTGAAGATACAGTCACAGAGTCTCCTCAGAGGATCATCACTACAGAAGATGATGAAGAAGAAGCCACTGTAGAGCTTGAAGGTCAGGATGAAAATCAGGAAGACTTTGATGATGCAGACACACAGGTAAGGCCTTGCCTCCTTCCTCAATGTGTTTCCTAATAGTGTCTCTGCACCTTCCTTTTTCTTTTTGGATTTTACTTGCTGGGCTTTGGATTTTCATGCTGTTTGTGATTTCATCCTTCAGGAAGGTGACACCGAGAGTGAGCCTTATGATGATGAGGAGTTTGAAGGGTATGAAGAGAAACCAGATGCATCTCATAGCAAAAGTAAAGACCCCATAACAATAGTTAATGTAGGTATAACTGTTGATCCAGTGTCTATTTGGAGTTTCATCATTTATTTTCTTAAGACAGTATGCCAGGAATGTCACTGGGGTACTGAACAATGAACACAGTGTGGTTTTAGCTGGTCTGTGGCTTAAGTGTCAGATTAGGACTTGTCAACTCAGTTGATTTTTGAAGCCAATCTCTCTGCCCACCCTGCATCACCTTTCTGCCTCCCAAAATTGTCTTTCACAGAATGATCAGGTGCTCAAGGTCTGCATTTTTATGGAAGTGAGTACTTTTTTTCTGTTAAGCAGGTATTTTGGGAATGCTGTTAGCAGTTGTTTCCAGGATGATTACTGTGCCCCAGTAAGCCAAGTGCTTTATGTAGGCTTAGCTCTCCCCTGTTGCCTTTGTGGAGCTTATTGCTGTGTTGGGGATGGAACTTCACTACTCTGTGTTTCCCAAATTTTTGTGTGTATAAAATCCACTTGTTCAATATGTAAATCACAGCTTCTGTTCCCTTACACAGGTCCCTGCTCACCTTCAAAACAGCTGGGAGAGTTATTACATGGAGATCCTGATGGTAACAGGTCTCCTGGCTTACATCATGAACTACATCATTGGCAAGAACAAAAACAACCGCCTGGCTCATGCTTGGTTCAACACTCACAGGGAGCTGCTAGAAAGTAACTTTGCTCTTGTTGGTGAGTTCATAATGACAAGGATCCATTTTTAGTATTTGAATAAAGCTGGGTTTAGTCTGGCTTTTAGGCTGTAGAGAATCCTTCTCTGTACTGTGGTATTGTGAACTGTAAACATTCTGCTGAACTGTGGTGTCTCAATTTGTGAGTTTAGATTGAGGTTCTTTCACCGTTGTTTTCCTCAGGGGATGATGGCACTAGTAAAGAAGCTACAAGCACAGGGAAACTAAATCAAGAAAATGAGCACATATATAACTTGTGGTGCTCTGGAAGGGTGTGCTGTGAAGGAATGCTCATCCAGTTAAAGGTAAGAATTTGGAAGTTTGCGGTGCTGTTTACATGTCACCAGTTGTCAGGTTCTAGAGGCTTTTCCATTCCTGTGTGGGCAACATGGAATCCCAGCTTGGCATTTGTGCTCACATGCAGACACAGAGTTCTGAGTACACACACATGAGCAAAAACTGGTCATCTAAAGGTCTGTACAGACCTCTCTTCTGCCCCTCAAAGGTGGCACTAAAGAGCAAGCGCTTGCAGGAAGAGAGTAAAAACCAGAGGTGTAGTGTGAACAGAGGTAACTGTAGGCTGAGGAGCCTATTTGCCACTTAGAGGGATAAATGGACCAGCAGGAATTCCAAGGAAGAACAGCAAAGACAAATACAAAGCCCTGGACCTGGGCTGGAACAGTCCCACAGTTCCTGCTCTGACTTGAATGACAAAGCCCTGAGCAACTCCTGCAATGCAGAAAGTGGGCCTGCTTTTGAGCTGTATTGGTCACACAGGGAAAACTCGGGTCAGATATTAGGAAGGAGTCTTTTAGTGTTGTCTGTTCAGCTGTTTTCTGTGTTTTCAGTTTCTCAAGAGGCAGGACCTGCTGAATGTCCTGGCACGCATGATGAGGCCGGCGTCAGACCAAGTGGTGCGTACTCAGCCCTTCACATTAGCTCTGATAAACTGTTGCATTCCTTCAGTTCTGCTCTGCTGCTTTTGATTGTTCCAGGTGATTTCTGTACTATTCCATATCTTCCAGTTCACTAACTAGTGAAACAACCTCAAAGAATTGTTTGTATTTCTTCCCTGCCTGTGAAATGCAAACTGCTGATGACTGGAAGTTGCTTTATCTGTGGATTTTATCATTCAAATGGTTTTGTGAGTCTGTCATGATTCAAGAGGTCATATTGATAAGGAGTGGTTTTACAATCTGAAATACTTAGTGATTGTTCATCTGTCTGTTCAGTCTGCCTGAATAGGACTGCTTAAACCCATATGTTGGTCTGGATATTATATTCTTAACGTTACCTTTTGCCTTCCAACTTGCTCTTAGAGAGCATAAGTACCAAGAGAGGTTACATTTGGAAGAACAGTGACTGTGTGCACTGTGAATACTCTTCCCATGCGTCAGTAATTGTATTTACTTACATCAAAATATTTAATTGCAAATTATTTTTACAACTCTGTTGTTTTAGTCACTCTCATTACAGCATGATACTGCATGGTGTGCTCAGTCTTTAAGACATACTAAAAAGCTTTAAATCAACCACCTTTTTCTTGGCTGTGTCTGTCTTTGCTTAGTCCTTGTTCTTAGGAATCAAAGTATCAAACAAACATTGAAATCTGACCAGGGCTAATAACATTCTGTTTCACAGCAAATAAAAGTGACAATGAATGATGAAGATATGGACACGTACGTGTTTGCTGTTGGAACCAGAAAAGCACTGGTGAGACTTCAGAAAGAGATGCAGGACCTGGTATGTACATGCACGTTGATAAATAATAGCATATAAGAATCTAATCTGCATATTCATGGTTTTCTTGGGAAAACCTGTGACTGACCTGTTGGAATTTGTGTGGACAAGATATTTCCATTTACAGATTAAAGTTTAATGGAATCAATAATGAGAAATGCTCCCCCCATCAGACCTGCAGGGAAAGAGGCAGTGGAAAGCAGCTTACACCTTTCTTTTGGGGTGTAGTTGGTTTAAGTACAGATTTTTGTCAGCAAATATGAGTGTCATTTCACCTCATTTCATTTGTACAAAAGACATCTTCAAGGATTGAAAAGTAAACTTAATTAGTGATATGTGATGTGGAAAATTAAGGTTTAAGTCATCTGTTTTTACATTATCATGAAATTAAAACTTTCCATATGTTCAAGCCATGAAAAGAATTGCAGAGCTTGCCCAGAATCCAGTGATAACAAGTAATGTTAAAAAAATCTTTTCTCTCAAGTAATAGCATGGTGTGTGGTTGGTAGGATGCCAGTTTTTTTTCTGTTATCAAACAACGTAATATAAATAAATGCCTTAATCCACTTTGAACACTCCAGAATGTATGTATTAGAATTGTTTTATCTTCTTCCTTAAAATGCTGACTTCTGAAGGAAAATACTAGCTTAAAGACTGTTGATGCAGTGTGCTTTACTTTGTTTGAAATGTCCCTAGCCAGGATGAGTGAATGAGTGTAGTTTTTCTTGTTTCTTTTCAGGTATTTTAGAGGCCCCTCTGTTCCAGAACAGTTCAGTCTGATGAGATACTTACAGGCCTGTGTTTATTTTTCTTTTTCTCTTTGAAACAGAGTGAGTTCTGCAGTGATAAACCTAAGTCTGGTGCAAAATATGGGCTTCCAGATTCGCTGGCCATCTTGTCAGAGATGGGAGAGGTCACGGAGGGAATGATGGATGCTAAGGTAAACTGGAATGAATTAATACAAATACTCCTTGGTAATCCTGGCATTTACAACTTGTATGTTCTAAAAAAGTTAAAAGTTCAAGGGGAAAATTCATATCTTTATCAGTGTCACTGTGGCAAGCTGGGCACAGCAATTTCCTGAGTGATATATGGAACGTAGAATGGTTTTGATTGGAAGGGACCTTAAAAATCATCCAATCCTAACCCCTGCCATGGGCAGGGAACCTGGCAAACCCCTCTGGAGTGGGTAGGCTGCAGCTGGATTGGTGTGGGGAAAAACTAACCCCTGTTTCTCTTTCAGATGATCCATTTCCTCACACACTACGCTGACAAGATCGACTCCGTCCAATTCTCGGACCAGTTCTCCGGTCCAAAACTTATGCAAGAGTACGTATAAAGCTGTCTGTCAGCAACACACAGGCAGCAGCTCTGCTTTTCCAGAGGTGCTTTAGGGGCTGCTTCACAATTGCCAGGTGGTGGGTGATGTGTCTTATCTGAATTACCACGAAGGTTTTTGCACATGCCTGTGTATTATGCTCACAGGCATATAAATAAATGAACATAAAGGAACACATTTGGATTTAAATATGAGACAGCTTATGTGTATACCTTGTACTAAAATTGTTGAGGATCTGTGAAATGTAGGCCTGAGATTTTCACATTAGAATACTGTGGGATTTTGGGCAGTGAATAAACTCTTGAGAAAATATTTTGTTCTCCTAAAATATTTAGAGATCTTTAGTGGTATAAACAACAAGGGGTGTGTGAAGCTGAAAGTAATTCAAAATACACAGGCCTTCTTAGTGCTCATGTGCCCACTTGACATTTGAGGGGCTGATGCTGTATGTTTTCACACTCATGCCTTTTCTCTGCCAGCTTTTGGGTAAAACACTTCTGGAATCTGATTAGTTTGAAACTTAACTTTTGGTTATAGCCAAGCTTTTAATGTTTATGTTTTTCAAGTACTTTCCAAGTGGCTTTTGGTTCTTGATGGCATTTCAGACGAATGTTAGTTACTTTGTATTTTGCTTCACTTTTTCCAAACACTTGTTTCTTTCCTCCAGGGAGGGCCAGCTTACAAAACTGCCCGAAACTAAAAAGACACTTTTGTTTACATTTAATGGTAAGGGCTCTGTTGTCTGTGTGTCTGGGGGAGTGTGTGGCTTTGTTTGGGTAAGTTACATGCTCACGATCTCTCACCTGTGGAAGATAATGTGTGATGAGTGACTTCAGTGCATGTAGCAGGATCACTGGTTGATAAACAGAAGGCAGCAATGCACTGGGGACTGAGCAGCATATTGTCCTGATAACAGGACACTCAGTCCTGCTGTTATTGACCTCAGCTCACACTCCTCTCTCTCAGGGTGGTTTGTTTTTAAACCACAAGCCTTGCAGTTTGAACATGCACAGGCTCAGTTGGTTTACCTGGTTTGAAATAAAAGTGGCCTGTTGGGAGAATTCTAGAAAATAATAGATCTTCAAATCTCTTAAAAATTGAAGTCTATAGCTCTAAATGAAGCTTCCTAAAGAGCAGGATAAGAGCATCTTTATTTCATGAACAGTGTGAGCCATAAGGGCAGCAAGCAGACGAGTACTGCCAGTCTGTGTGAATAAACAAGGAACTCTTTATTTCAGTGCCTGGTTTAGGCAACACTTCCCCAAAGGACATGGAGTCTTTGCTGCCTCTGATGAGCATGGTTATCTACTCCATTGACAAAGCAAAGAAGTTCAGGCTGAACAGAGAAGTAAGTAGGGCCTGGCTTTCTGTCTTCTGACATGGTGTGAAATTGGAACCATTACCCCTGGCTCCTTATGGATCCACTGGATCCTTCTGTTTCTGTACGACTGGTAGAGATCCTGCATCCTGCTTGTGGGGAAATCACTACAAACTGCCTTTGCTTCTCTCTGTGCCAAGGGTAAACAAAAAGCTGACAAGAACAGGGCTCGGGTGGAGGAGAACTTCCTCAAGCTGACTCACGTGCAGAGACAGGAGGCGGCGCAGTCCCGGCGTGAGGAGAAGAAACGGGCAGAGAAGGAGCGAATCATGAACGAGGAGGATCCCGAGAAACAGCGGCGGCTGGAGGTGAGGGCACCTTCCCCTTGCTGCAGGCTGCTGGCACATCTGTCACAGACACATTTGCTGAAAAATCCTTTCCTTAGGATTTTTTCTCCTGATAAGCTCAGGAACAAAATGACAATGGTTATCTGCTGCTGTGGAATGCAACAGGTGCATCTGTGATTGGTCTCATGTGGTTGTTTCTAATTAATGGCCAATCACAGTCAGCTGGCCCAGACTCTCTGTCCAAGACACAAGCCTTTGTTATTCATTCTTTCTTTTTCTATTCTTAGCTAGCCTTCTGATAAATCCTTTCTTGTATTCTTTTAGTATTGTTTTAATATAATATATATCATAAAATTATAAATCAAACCTTCTGAAACATGGAGTCAGATCCTCATCTCTTCCCTCATCCTCAGACCCCTGCAAACACTGTCACAGCAGATCCCTCCCGGGAGATCTCCAGGGCTGCCTGGAGGGATAGCAGCACTGGCAACTTTGATTTCTATTTGCTGCTCCTTTCTTAAACACACAAAGGCTCCCGGTGAGCTGTGAACCTGGTGCTGCAGGGCTTTGTTGTTTGGTTCTGAAAGGATCTGCTTGGTCCTTGAAGAGATCACCTGTGTTGATTCAGATCCCTGTCCTTGCCTGCAGGAAGCTGCTCTGCGGCGTGAGCAGAAGAAGCTTGAGAAGAAGCAGATGAAGATGAAGCAAATCAAAGTGAAAGCCATGTGACTGTGCTGTGAGAAGTGGCTGGTGCCACCTGTGGAACTGTAATTCACAGGGTACAAAGACCATCATAACTCCATAATCCTCTGATTCCTTGAACACTAGTAACCATTAAGAGAAAAGTTCTTGCATTGGTGTTACTTATTTAAGTATTACAGCAAAATGTGTGGAGAGCTTTGTCTCGGCAGTTCTGTTCCAGGTGGTACAAAGTTTTGCTACTTGTCTGTTAAAAAAAAATTGCAATATTCTTGAATGCTTTTTGTCATTTGTTCTTTAAAAACAGAAGATTGTAAACCTGTCCATGTGTGCTGGTAACATATTCATGCTTTGGTTTTAAACTTTGGTTTTAGTTATTGTGAGGGAAAGGGGGAAAGGGGAAAAACTTAGGGGGAGGCAAATTGCACAATAAACATTTACTGTGTGCATTTATTTGCATCAAGGCACAACACTTAGAGCCTTCCATACACAGTATGGATTCTTCAGGGATTTAAGCCCAGTAGAATAGAAGTTCTAATAGAAATAGAAGATTTTTTTATCTTCATTTTTTTTTTTACAAACAAAGGCCTGAAGCAGTATTAGGTCAGCTGTGGGCATGATTGGCTTATGTGTAAAACACAGAGATGGTTGAACCAAGGGAATGGAATACATGGACAGTTTCCTACTTGTTTGGATGCTGCAAACTTAACCCAATGTGGGATCTGTGATGTCAGCACAGTGTTCCTTCAGGAGTGAGTGCATGGTGAGTTAGCACTTCAGCCAGCTTTCCTTCAGTATTTTTATCAGTTCAAGTTTGCCTCAACCCCTTCTCTCCTGATCTCAGCAGCTGCTGCCCAGCTCACTTCAGCCAGGAGCCAGATCTAGTGGAGTACCTGCAATTCCTGATCTCCCCAAGCCAGTGAAAACTTTCAGAGGATATTCCTCCTCCTCATCTGGTCCGTTATCTCTTCAGGGTTTTGAATCTAAATGGGAAGAAGGAAGTGAATGCCCTGTGCAAGCACTTCGCTGGGAGAGCTCTGCATTTTATAAATGCTTCCTGTCCAGAAGGCATTTTATTGTTGCTTGTAACAGACTTTTAACAGTTTTGTGGGGAAACAATGTCCTGCATTTTCTTGTTCAATACTTCATGGAAACTTGGTTCTGAGGCAATAAGAATTAGCTGCTGTTGAAACAGCAATTGCTTAAACTCCTTGTTCCAGCATGGGATACTTCACCCTGATTGAAATGCAAATGTCTGTAACCTGATACATGCAAATACATTAATTTTATAATGGTTGGTAAAATTATTTAAAACCAAAACTAATGTAGATTATGTGAAATTTTAGCACTATTTAGCTTTAAAGATTAATATGTTATTGTTCCACAGAGTTCTTTGAAAGGAAATACTAGTTTGTGCTCTTTTGAGTAAGTGGACAGCTTTCCTGAAGTCCCATCCAGTTGTGGGCCATGGCAGCTAATTTTGTAATACAAACATTCAAATGAACAATCTAATGAAGAGTAAAATATAATTGAAACACTCCTGCTTTACTTGGCTTGTCTCAGTGTTCCTTTCATTCAGTAGACTCTGAAAGGCTCCTTTGTGCTGGTGAGTTTTGGTGTGGGTTGTTAGCAGCAGGAGGAGCTGGTTCCTGCTCAGGAGGGCTGCAGGAGCTGTGTCCCCCTGGGCAGGCTGGGCTCACATGGAGGATTTGCCCCGGGATTTGCATCAAAACTGGGCACAGCAGGGTCCCTGGTGGGGCACAGCCTTGGCCACTCTCCGAGGGAGCCACGGAGTCACAGGACTGATTAGTTTGGAGATCTCCCAGATGATCCAACCTGTGATGGATCCCCGCGTTGTCACCCAGCCCCACAGCACTGAGTGCCACGTCCACTTGTTCCTTGGACACCTCCGGGCATGGGGACTCCACCAGCTCCTGGGCAGCTTGTTCCAATGTTTAAGAACCTATTCTGTGGAGAAATTCCTGCTGCTGTCCATCCTGAGCCTGCCCTAGCCCAGCCTGAGGCCGTTCCCTCTGCTCCTGTCCCTGTTCCTGGGAGCACAGCCTGACTCCCCAGGCTGTCCCCACAAGGTCCCCCCTGAGCCTCCTTTGCTCCAGGCTGAGCCCCTGCCCAGCTCCCTCAGCTGCTCCTGGGGCTCCAAACCCTTCACAGCTCTGTTCCCAGCCCTGGACACTCTCCAGCCCATCGGTATCTTTTTAAAGTGAGGGGATCCAGCACAGGGGGTCAATCCCTGCAGACCACACGTTTTGACAAGCCAGGTGCCATTGGCCTTGCGGCCCACCTGGGCTCACGTTCAGCTGCCTGTCAGCCATCACCCCCATCTCTTTCCCAGTGGGTCTCTCTCCTGCCCGCCGTGCTGCGCGCCTGGATGCGGCCAAGGTTCAGAACCCTCTGAGGGCCCCAACATGGCGCCGGCTCCTTCCCCGCCGCTCGCGGGAGCTCCGCCCGTGACGTCACGCGAGCGCGCCCGCGCGTCACCTGTCGGCGCGGTGACGTCACGCGCAGCGTCTCTCGCCGGTGAGCGGCGGCCGCAGCCTGAGGGGTCCGTGAGGGGCCCGGGGGGAAACGGGACCGTGCGGGAGGGTCCTGGAGCGGAGCGGGGCCGTGCGGGAGGGATCCGGGGCGCAGCGGGGCTGTGCGGGAGGGTCCTGCGCGGGTGAGGGGCCCAGGGGTGGAACGGGGCCGTGCGGGAGGGTCCTGGAGCGGAGCGGGGCCGTGCGAGAGGGCTCCGTACGGGTGAGGGGCCCCGAGACGGAGCGGGGCTGTGCGGGAGGGCCCCGCACGGGTGAGGGGCCCGGGGGTGTCGCTCTGGAGGGCTCCGGGCAGCTCTTGCCGGAGTTACCGCTGTCCTGGGGCTGTCGGGCCCGGGCGGAGTTCGGGGGTGTCGGTGCTTTTTGAGGGGCGCTTACCGCTCTCCCGGTGCCCTCCGGGGCTGCCGGGCCGCGGTGTGTGAGGCCCTCGGGCGGCTCGGTGCTCGCCGGGGTGACGCTGCCGCTGTGCCCGCAGGTGTGCCGCCCTTTCTGCTGCGCGCGTCCCACAGCGGCGGATCCATGTCTTTCCTTGTAAGTAAACCCGAGCGCATTAGGGTGAGTGTTGAAGACCTTCCAGCTTCCCTCGTGTCTCGGTAGAACGGGTCTGGCGCTTGTGCGGAGCGGCCGGGCCTGGAGAGCACCATGAGGGCACAGGAAAACTGATTGTTAGGGTTGATGATAGGACATGGCTTAAAAACCCTGCACTAAAGCCTTTATTGCTGGCACATACACCAGAGGGGCTCTAATGGGCTTTGCAGTGAAGAGAAAGGGCCATAAAGCTGCTTATTTTCAGTCGTTCTTTAAGAAGTAGCCTCCTCACCTGTGTCACAGTTTATGGAGTTTTTTTCGTTCACTTTGCTCGCAAAGCTGAACAGCTTTGTTTGATTCCGCTTTTCAGCAGAAAATGAGGAAATGTCTAGCAGCAGAATCACTTCTGATGCATTCAAATGGTATTCTTAGATACAAGTTTTGAGTCTTCATCACCTAAAGACTCGTTGGTGCTTTCTAGGACTGGCTTCTCATGCACTGAACAGCATCAGCTGTGTATTTAACTATTTTGCTAAGTGGCAAATTCTGCCATGGCAGTGTTTGTGATTGATGATATAACCAAAATATTTGAATTCTCAGAGATACCACCTCTTTGTAAATAGTGAAAGCATTTTTGAAACCTTTTACACCTAAAAAAACAACTTTTATTTGGTTGTATGAGGGGGTTGTTGCATACTGATTATTTTTCCTGTATATGCATGTATAAAATCTTATTTGAATAAATTAAATGATATTAACTTTATTGCAAGTGCATGTTGATTGGGAATAACAGCAGCACCTGTGTGGTTGCTGGGTGCATGTCATTGGCCCAGAAAGGGAATATCTTGTCCAAAATAAGGATGTCACTGCTGATACAGCAATAAATTTCAAACCACAACAGAATCATTGAATTTGGGGCTTTTTTTCTTGTGGGGAAGGGGAAAAGAAACTTTTCTCTAGATGGAATAACTGATTATGTGGAGAATTTTTATTTCTTTCAGCGTTGGGTGTCTGAGAAGTTCATTGTTGAGGGATTAAGAGACTTCGAGCTGTTTGGAGGTAAGTTTTCCTCTTGTTAAATGACATTGCTAGAAATGTTTTATTTTAGCTGTAAAGCTTGGTAATTTCATAGTAACTTTTATCACTAAAAGAGATGATTAAATCTCAATGTAAATTCAAGCTGTCTAAGCCCAGAAATTTAACATGGAAGTGTCCAAGATGTAGCAAGTTATTTGGAAATCATTTCCATATTGATAACAGTTCTAAGATAGTTCTGTATTGCTTAGCATAGCCACTTTTTTTTTTTTTTTTTTTGTATGCAAAAGATGTTTTGGGGTTTGGGAAGGTTAATTATAATTTTTTGAGTAAAAATGGATTTTGAAGCTGCTGATGCAGGAGCTGACAGGTTTGTGCTCTGCTTCAGCATAACAAAGTTGCCCACTAGGATGCAGAATTCCTGATCAGTGACACAGAAAACAAACAGAGCATAGGAAATATGTCTAGATTTTGAGCTTCCAGGTGGAGTAGAGGAATTTTTATTACTTTAAATAGTATTAATAATTTCTTCTGTATGTAAGAGTCATCTTTGAATGTGTTTATAATCATAGAATTCAGGTTGGAAGGAACCTTTAAAGATCACCAGGTCCTACCCCCCTGCAATAAGGGACATGACAGGAGGTTAATACTTAGAGTTATAATAAAAAAAAAAAGTCACATTTCTGTCAAAAATACAAACAGTAGCACTCTGTGAATCTCTTTGATCCTGATGTGCTGCAATTGTGTGTGCAAATTAAATGTCTTCCTATAAACCAAAAAAAAATCATGTGTATTTGATACCCAAAAGGGTCATCCAGGGTCATTGACTTAGTTTTCCAGCTATATTTGAATGAGTGTCTGTTGAACACAACATAGTGAACAATGAATTTCTTTACTCCAGAGCAGCCTCTGGGTGACTCTCGGAGAAAAGTAAGTGACTTGTGCAGGCTGTGGTGCTGTGGTTCATTGCATGGAGATTATTCCTTGTGGAAGTTTGATTTTTTCTTTTTATCTTAGTTATATATCTCATCTCTGTATTTAGCTCTACAAGTGTGGAAACAGGTTTCACCCTGGAGTGGAGATTTTGGTGTGTGGTTTGCAAACTATATGTGATAACTCAAAAATTTAAACTTAATCTCTTGGATTTCTATTTGTTTGTCATTCTCCTCCCCCCAGCCCCTCAAGGGTCTCTTTTTGAGGTGATTTAGTTCTGATCCTTCAGAGAAGAAAGGAAGGAGTTTAGTTTTATGGAACTTTTGAGAAGTGTTTGTTCTGCAGGCCCTGACTGCTCACTGTTTGGTTCATAATGAGCATTTAACACATCAAATATCACAATTAACAACAGAGTATCTTAATGCAAATGATGCCCCACCTCCCCACACCACAGGTGTGCAGGTGTTGCTTGTAGTTTAAGATAATTACAAACATGAATTAAGTGTGATTTGATCATAACTGTGTCAGTTCAAGTTGCTTATAATTGATTTTTCTGCCAGTTTAGTTTACTGGCACAAAGCAAGCTCAAAGTAGGAAATTTATATGGAATGTTTTATGTAAAATTGACAGCAGGATTGGTCCCAAAAGGAGAGCAGGATTGGGCCCAAGGGAGAGCAGGATTGGTCCCAAAAAAAAGAGAGCAGGATTGGACCCTTTAGGGCAGGATTTGTCCCAAAAAAAGGGGAGAGCAGGATCGGGCCCAAAGGGAGAGCAGGATTGGCCCCCAAAAAAGAGAGCAGGATTGGACCCTTTAGGGCAGGATTTGTCCCAAAAAAAAAAGGAGAGCAGGATTGGGCCCAAAGGGAGAGCAGGATTGGGCCCAAAAAAGAAAAAAAAGAAAAAAAGAGAGCAGGATTGGACCCTTTAGGGCAGGATTTGTCCCAAAAGGAGAGCAGGAATTGGTCCCAAATAGGGCAGGATTGGGCCCAAAGGGGAGCAGGATTGGTCCCAAGGCAGAGCAGGATTGGGCCCTTTGGGACAGGATTGGTCCCAAATGGGAGCAGGATTGGGCCCTTTGGGACAGGATTTATCCCTTTAGGGCAGGAATAGCAAGTGTATATGGAATGTTTTATATAAAATTGAGAGCAGGATTGGGCCCAAGGGAGAGCAGGATTGGTCCCAAAAAAAGGAGAGCAGGATTGGGCCCTTTAGGGCAGGATTTGTCCCAAAAGGAGAGCAGGAATTGGTCCCAAATAGGGCAGGATTGGTCCCAAAGGGGAGCAGGATTTGTCCCAAGGCAGAGCAGGATTGGGCCCTTTAGGGCAGGATTGGGCCCTTTGGGACAGGATTTATCCCCTTAGGGCAGGAATAGCAAATGTATATGGAATGTTTTATATAAAATTGAGTAAATTCACACCTTTTTTGAAATTATTGAGTGTTAGACATGCTTGGATGGAAGGAAATTGAGATTAGCATCTGTTTTGGTTTGGTTATTTCCAAGGGTTTTCTTGGGATTTACACACCTGCTGATTCTCATTTTGATCTTTTTACATTTAATAAAAGCCTTTTTTTTTCACCAGAGCTGTAGAGAAAGGCACATAATTTGGGGAGGGGGGTGGGAGGAAAATTTTGTTGCTTATGCTGAAGTGAGGGAGGGAGTGAGGAGATGGAGGGGAAGACAGCAGAACAACACTGATATTCCCTCTTCCTAACTCAGATGAATGTCATTTGGCAAATGCAGATCCTTGCAAGCATCACATAAGTGATTGTGTTATGGCATTTTTAGTTGCCTTTCAAAGATTAATTTTTTTTTAAATCTACCTCAAATTAAACTGGACTCCCAAGCCAAAAGCCAGCTCTAAATGAATGTCATGCCATAGAACTGGTCATATGGGACTTCATTTTGCAGCTGCTTTTGACCATACACCAAAAATTGTCCTGTGTGAAACCACTGAGGAGCTTTTTTGCAGTACCTCATAAATGACATTTCAGTTGAACTTTCTTTTTTTTAAACTGTTGTATGATGTTGATAAATCTCTGGTTGAGCTCCTTTTGCATTAACTCTGTTATTGGTCACTGCTAACACGATGAGAGGTGAGTGAAGACCTCAAACTGGAAGACTTTTCGATAGGGAATTCACAGCATTTTTTTCATTACTGCACAGCCTACACCATTAATATTAAATTTATTTAATTTTTTGCATCTGTTTTGTTGGCTTTTGCTCTCCCTGGAGTGGACTTTTAATAAAGCAAACCACTTACATGTTGCTCAGTGTCTCACCAGCTGTCACTGCTCCATGAGTGCTTCCAGCTCCCTGCTTCCATCCCCTTGGTGGTGCCTTTGTGCTTCAGAGGTTTCTATCTGCCTGTGTGTCTCTCCTGGCAGTCTTGCTGTTGCCAGGACTGTGTGAAATTGCTGAAAGAAGTCATGAATGGTAAAGCTGAGATCAGAATGGACAGGCCTCTTCAGCAGGAGTTAGAAATCCCGAGTGGGAAGTTGCTGCCAGTTCTGAGCCAAGAAACAGCACTGTGGTGTTCATTAAAGGAAAGGGTTTGGGAATGCTGCTCCCAGGGCTTTAGCTGTGCTGAGATGGGACTGAGTTGTTTGTGCTGAAATTATACCAAAGCACCACAAATCTTCATTTTTGCCTTTTTTCTTAATGGAAAATGCACCTATTTTAAATGCATCTATTTTAAAGGTAGGCAGGTACCAAAACACCACAAATCTGAATTTTTGCCTTTTTCTTTAATGGAAAATGCACCTATTTTAAAGGTAGGCAGCATGCTCTTCGAAGCCAGTTGAAAAGGTAGAACATAGGAAGTGTGGTTTTAATTTACTGCCAAAGTACACTTAGCACCCAGAGGTAATTCTCAGCAAACTCCTGGCTGTGCTCTTTGCACTGCATTTACCCTGGGCTGAGGGTAGAACAGCAAGTTCCCTGTTTTTCAGCTGTCACTGTGTTGTTTCCAGTGATGGAAGTAAAGAACAGAGTCTGCTGTCATGGTAGGAAAAGGCACAAACTTTTTCTGCTTCATGTACCATGAGAAAGGTCTGATAAAGGGCATTTGCAGTTGATGAAGAATGAGGTGGAAAAATTGAGCTGGTGTTCCAAATGCCAGGAGGAGTTAATGTGCTGGAAATTGGAGATAACTAAAGACAATTTTAGATACCACATAAATTTTAATCCCCTTTAGATCACTCTCCTTGTGACTTTGGACATTTGAAGGTATAAAAGAACTTGCAAGAACACTGAAGTTTGTCATCTGCAAAATCCTGCAGGAGAAGATTTCAGTGTGTGTAAATGAGGCAGAAAGCTTTATGTCAGATGGAGTGAGGGAATGCTGCTTCCCTGTGTGATCTGGGGGTGCTTTTTATCCCTTTTTTTTTTTTTTTTATTTAGAAGCACTTATGCTTTGCAGTTTTTGCTTTCATTTGGAGCTTGTTTTTTCACGTGTGTCTGATTTTCTTCATCACTTGTACCATGCAGCTAAGCAGCTTCAGCTGTGCTGGGCTTATCCCAGGTGAGCAGCTGAAACCTGCAGCATCCACCAGGAACACCAAGTGTTACAGTGCAGAGAAGGGCTAAGAACAGCTTCCCTTGGCTCTGGCTCAGGCCACAGGGTGGTGGCACACAAGTTTGTAATTATGAGAGAAAGGCAGTGACTGTAAAGCAGAGTTTAGGCTGTCCTGGGTAATAAAAATTGGCTTTATCAAAATATCCCTGAATAAATTCTCACTTACAGTGATTAAAAATCTACTTGTTACGTGTTTTGTAACACAGATGTCTGGATCTTCTGAAATGAGGCATCTCCTGAGTTTCAGTTGATAAATTTAAGATTATTTTGACAGCAACTAAATCCTCTTCTGTATTCCTGTTATTTTGAAGTGTGTGATAATGTGGGGCAGATGATTTTTCCAGCAGGTGATCTGTATTTCCTTTGACCTGACTTCATTTTCTTTCCTCAGACAAATGAGGCGAGCTCCGAGTCGATAGCTGCTTCCCCTAAAAGGGACACCATGAGCAGCTTCCTGCCAGACAGCAGCTGCTATGAGTTGCTCACTATCATAGGTAATTCTTGAGGACTAGGGGATCAGAGTCTGCTTTGTAAATAAAATAATTTCTGCAGGTTTGTCCTTTTCTTGATTGATTGCTTATTTTTGATATTGGATGTCTGCGTCTTTGGTTTTCAAGTGAGATGCCAGTCCTAAAGGTTTTCACCTGAGAGGGACATGTAATGGGTCAGTGATGCTGGGGGTGCAGTACAGTCAGCAGAGGCAACCTGTAACCTGTGCTTGGTGCTCCTAGTCACTGTTCTTGCCTCAGTCCTGAATTGGAAGGACAGGATAATTCTGCTGGTTAGGAGGATTCCTCTCAGTGGGATCCATGCCAAGGAAGGTGGTATGGAAAAATTACTCTTTTTGATGGAACGATTACTCTTTTTTACAAGGTGAAAAGTAGTGAGGGTAAAGATTGCCCAGAAGTGTCAGGGGCTGGAGGAGTTCTCTCAGTGATTCCAAAAGCATTACTGAAGCTTTCTTGCTTTCTCTTTCAGGCAGAGGCTTTGAAGACTTGATGGTTGTGAACCTGGCCAGGTATAAACCCACAGGAGAGTATGTCACAGTCAGAAGAGTGAACTTGGAGGCCTGCACAAATGAAATGGTCACATTCTTGCAGGTAATCCCACTCATCATGCAAGCTTAGAAGAAGACAGTGAGAGCACTGCCTGTCAATATGCAGTCATGTTTCTGCATTTACTAAATTGAATCTAAATAACTTTTATTTTAGGGAGAACTTCATGTTTCCAAACTCTTCAACCACCCTAACATCGTGCCATACAAAGCAACTTTCATAGCTGACAATGAGCTGTGGGTAGTGACTTCTTTCATGGCCTATGGTGAGTGGAGAGGGGGTATCTTTTTCTGACCCTCATGTTGTGTGAAATGAAATTGAAGAACTGAAGTGTCCTTGGGGCTTTTGTTCTGACAGGTGGTGTTTTGTTTCTTTCTAGGTTCTGCAAAAGATTTAATCTGTACCCATTTTACTGATGGGATGACTGAACTGGCCATTGCTTACATTCTCCAAGGTGTCTTGAAAGCACTTGACTACATCCATCATATGGGCTATGTGCATAGGTATTGAAAAACACGTTGGTCATTTTCCTTCTGGTGGAAGTTCTTGGGAATAATGCTCAGAGTAGAGCAGAGGATGAATCAGGAGACACAGAACAGCATTAAGTTTTGTATTACTTTGCTGTTAGAGCCAATCAGTTTGATACTCATGGAAATGACATCACTGATACTACTAAGCTGCATGAAAGTCTTGGTGTGGAGCAAATTTATCCCACATTCCATAACATTTAGTCCTGCATTTCTCCTCACCACAGAAACATTCTTTGTGAACTTGCAAAGGTGATGAATAGAATCCTGTTAATTGATTTTGCCCAGCATCCAAAGATGGTTGTTAGGAGTCTCAGCCTCCTGGTAGGAAGCTGATCAGGTACTGCCCTGTGCATTGAGCTGTTCAGTAAAGGCCAGGGAAGCTGAGTGTTTTGTTCTTTTTTCCCCAGGAGTGTTAAAGCCAGCCACATCCTGATCTCTGTGGATGGGAAGGTGTACCTCTCTGGGCTGAGGAGTAACCTGAGCATGATCAACCATGGGCAGCGACTCAAAGTTGTTCACGACTTCCCCAAATACAGCATCAAAGTGCTGCCTTGGCTCAGTCCTGAGGTTTTGCAGCAGGTGTGTTTAATGATGTGTTCTATCTGTAGAATTTTGTGAGCTCTTAGGGCATGTTGGAGGGGTGTGGAATGGGAGACATGAGAGAACTTGCAGAGTTGCTTTCTTGTGATGAGCTCTAGCCCTAGCAAGGGGAAGGGTACATGAGTGCAAGGAAGAAGAACAGGGAGAGGCTAAAGGAAACAGATTTGGGGTGAAAGGGCAAGTGGGTAGAATTTGATCTAGTTGACTCAACAGTTAAATTGTAGGCACCTGTACAGGTTGTCTCATTAACAAAGTGTTACATCAGATGCAAGTTACCCAGGGCAGATGCCATCCCTACAGGCTGGCTGATTCCAGTTACATAAATGTTACTCTTAAACCAAAAAACCCTCACCACTATAAGCCAGTGTATCTGTGGCTTGTGCTGTTCCTGTTTTAAACATTGGGTTTGTTGACTTGCAGTTGAAACCATGGGTATTGCCCATTCAATCACATCCAAGTCCCTGAAGCTAATTTTTCTTTTCCTTTTCGTGTAGAATCTGCAGGGTTACGATGCAAAATCTGACATTTACAGTGTGGGGATAACAGCCTGTGAGCTGGCAAATGGACATGTTCCATTTAAAGACATGCCTTCCACTCAGGTAAGGTTTGCAAGCTCATTTCTCATCCTTCATCCTGGCACCTGGAGCTGCTTTCCTGCTCTGGGGCGTGAGCACAGAAGGGTGTGCAGCCTGCATGAACGGGAAACCTTAACCGTGCTGTTGCTTGTGCCCCACCTGCTGTTGCAGATGCTGTTGGAGAAGCTGAACGGAACCGTTCCCTGCCTGCTGGACACTACCACCATTCCTGCAGACGAGCTGACCATGAAGACGTCGCGCTCCAGCGCCAACTACGGCGTGGGGGAGAGCACGGCCGTGAGCAACGCGCGCAGCGGCCAACGGCGAGCCGGCCCTGCACCCCTACCTCCGCACCTTCTCCACCTACTTCCACAACTTCGTGGAGCAGTGCCTCCAGAGGAACCCTGATTTCAGGTACAGCCCTGTGAGAGCTGCTCTCCCCACCTGTGCTGTTCTAGGGCTGGGTAAACTCTGGGAGTTAGCAGATATTGTTTATAGTTTTCTTTCCTAAAGTGGAGTGGAGTGAGGATGTGCCCCGTCTGTTGGGGAGAGCAGTCCAAGTGTGTAGAATGAGCAGTGGTAACACTTTGAGCACTTCTGTGTGAGAGCCTGAGGAATTCCTCTGCAGCCTTCCTTGGAGGATGAGTGGTGCTGCACATCAGGAAAATAAACAACTTCTGTTTCTGGCCCCTGTGGGACAGTGTTTACCCAGTTCCCATCACTGCAAATGGCTGCTCTTCAGCCAGCAGAGAGTATTGATGGGAAGTGATCAAAGCTGCATTTTTCTTTGTAGTGAGGGCAATCTGTAGCCATGACAGACTTTTCAGGGGTGCCCCACTGCTCAGGTGGTCCTTGGCCACATGTAGGGGGTGCAAGTATGTAATTTAAAGGTTAAAAGAAGGAGGTTGAACTCCTTACATAAAATATTACATGATTGTAAATGCTTACTACTGCCGAAAACAGGGAGATACCTGACAGCTGAGAAATAGGAGAGGCAGGAAGGACCCTGCTCTTTTCTTATTCCCACTACCCAATTTCAAGCACTGACTCACATTCTTGTCTTCTTCCCTCGTTCTTCCTCCCTTCCACAGGCCAAGCGCAGGCACTCTGCTCAGTCACCCCTTTTTTAAGCAGGTAAGGAACTAATTTAGCTACAGGGAAATGCTTGGCTTTGTCTTGCTGTGAGGGTGGGGATGTTGAGTTGCTGAATTTCCTATGATCAGGAAGATTAAGTCAGTTTTCTGACTATTTGTAGTGCAGGGTGGGGATTGTCACATCTGGGGAGGTGCTTAGGCTGTTCTTGAGGCATCTCTTATCTAACAGAAGTTCTAAATCTGCCTCTTTTGGGAGCCACAACAGCTCTTCCCCTGCAGGCTGCTGAGTTCTGGGGCGAGGCAGTTCCAACCTGCTCCTTAAGGAGTCCAAAGGGTGCCCTGTGCATTTCCTGTTGTTTCTGCCTGCAGAGCTGGGTGTGCAGCAGCAGCTGAGCATTCCTGTGTCTCATTCTGTCCTTCCTGTGCAGATCAAGCGCCGCGCTTCCGAAGCACTCCCTGAACTCCTGCGCCCTGTCACCCCCATCACCAATTTGGAAGGGACACTGCCCCAGGATCCCAGTGGCATTTTTGGGTTGGTATCAAATCTGGAGCAGCTGGATGTGGATGACTGGGAATTCTAGAAAAACAGGGACTACACTGAGGAGGAGCTTTCTGGACATTGTAATTTATTGGTCCTGTTCATAAAAGCTGATGAATATTACACACAGAGGAGTTTACAGGTCCTTGGGAAGGAACTTCAGCTGCCTGTTTACTTAAGAAGTAGCCTGGATACAAATGGACAGACCTGAGCTGGAAAAGGATCAACCCAAGGAGCTGTGGAGTACTCCAGAAGGTGCAGTGCCCAGGGCCCCCATTCTTCCAGCTGAGCTCTGGTAGAGCACTTGAGGGTGTTGAGTGAGTCTGTGTAGTTATGGTCTCTATTTATGTGTTTCTAACAATCACTGGCTTCCTCACAGTTGAGGCTGCATGTCCCTGCCCTCTTTGGTTCTTTCTCTTTTAAGGGTGCCTTAGAGTTGAGGGGAGGTGGGCAGCTTTTAGTTTTGGGCATTCTCTTAGAACTAGTCAAGTTCCTGTAACAGTGTTGTCACAGGGCAAGTTTTAAGGGGGCAAAAAAGGGATTATATTCTTAGTTACTGCTTTGTGATGGAAAATGGGAGATCAAAGACAAGCTGATGCCATTCCAGGCACTCCTGCTGCACTGGGCATTCCTCTGCAGCACTGGATCCTTCCAGTCTGGAGAGGGCTTTTGATGCTGAGCACTCTGAACTCTGGGTCAGACAGGGCCTTCCAGCCTCCCCTTCCAGCTTCCTGGGTCACCAGAGCAGTGTGGATGCCTGGGCAATGTACCAGCTTTTTTATCCCCTTCAGTTGAACTTCATGTTAGCTGGGCTGGTTTCACAGCACGAAACACTCTTGCCTGCCTGTTCTCAGTGACTTACCCTGGCACAGAGGAGAAGTGAATTGATTTTCATGCTGATCCTCTTGCTCACAACTCCTGTACAGAATTGAACTTTAACCTCTCCATTACCATTGCTGTTCTGCCTTCCCTCACTGACAGGTAAAAGCTGCTCACGTGGCTCCCTGTGATTCATGGCTGTGTGACTCTGCCCTGCTGCTGTGGCAGCTCTCCCCCATTCCGTGGTGTTTGGTTTGTTTGGAGGTGTATTTAAGGCTTTTAGTTTGACTTTTTTTCCAAGGACCATGGTGCTGAAGGTCATCTGCTCTTTACTGAAGCACTGAGAATCCTTGTATAGGTGCAGTTGATGGGAGTAGTGGTGCTGGCAACAGGTCCTTCTTGTGTTTATAAATTGTACTTGAACCCAGATAAAGTTTGTTACTCTAGTTTTTTTTTTTCCAAAACAAATAAAATATTTCTGAAGTTGTTTTTTAAGTCTGCTGTTTGTGCAGGATGATGGAATGAATCACAGAGGGTGACAGGCTGACTGTGCATGCTTGCTTTACCTTAGTTTGATACAGCTCACCAGTTTATGGCAACTGCCTCATGCTTCAGAAACATATTTCAACTAAAGCAACAAGCTGCACACACCTGCACTTGCTCCTTTCTGAAAGTTTCAGTAAAATTCTCCCAGTTACAGGAATATTTGTTAAGGCCAGGCCCAGTTCTGCTTCCTCCCTCTGATCAGGTTTGGCTCCTGATTTAATCTTACTGTTAGTAAGAAGATATTGATTTCCTGGGCTTGTTAGGAAGTCTTACAAACAGGGCTTTATTAAGTTATGTACAAAATGTATTCTGCTACTGTGGATCCCCTTCTTGGTCTGACTGTTGCTCCTCTTCTTCCTCCCCTTTGTGTTTTTCCAGTTTTGCCATGAGCTCTGAAAAACAGAACAGGCACAGTGAGGCTCCAGGTGCAGGGGCTGCCCCAGAGCCAGGGGTCCAGGTGCTGTGAACACCCAGGACCAGGGCAGCTCCCAAAAATCCCTCCCGCAGAGGCTCAGCTTGGAGCCCCTCTGTTGGCTGAGTCCAGGCAGGAGCTGTTGCAGTCATTCCCTCAGTGCTTTACTGACCACACAAGCTGCTGCCTCTGCTCTCCAGCTGCTCCCCAGCTTCCCCACCTGGGTGAGCACAGATGCTCAGGTTGCATCCATGATTCAATATTTCCTGACCTTAACTGTGAATGCAGCTCAGGGCCAGGCCCAGCACCAGGAAGGAGCTGCTGCCTTTGGTGCCCAGGTGCTCCCCCAAAGCCCCCCAGTACCTTTGGCAGGGTTGAAGACCCCGTTGGTTTGCTTGTCGCAGACGTAGCAGCGCTGGGATTTGCGGTAGTGCTGCAGAGCACAGCTCTCACAGAAGTAGTGCCGACACCTGTACGGACACTGAGAGGTCACTGCAAGTCCCCAGACACAGCCACTGTGTCCTGGAGTCAGAAACTGCTCACTGCTGGTCACAGGAGCATCAAGGCTGAGAGCATTGAGTCCAGCCTTTCCCCAAACAGCAACCTGTCACCCAAACCAGAGCACTGAGTGCCATGTCCAGTTGTTCCTTGTTCCCCGGGGATGGGGGCTCTACCAGCTCCCTGGGCAGCCCCTTCCCCTGCCTGACAGTTCTCTCCATGTTCCCCAAGGGAGGCAAAAGTGAGCTGCAGGCATCCCTGTCCCCATGGAAGGTGTTTCAGCATTGCTTCATTGATGTGTAGTGACAGCACAGAGCCACCCATGAGCTCTTCCAGACACAGGACAGTGTTCAGAGTGAGAAAGGGCTGTCTTCAGCCTCCTCCTCATCCTCACCAAGCTCCTGGCTTCCCCATGCTCACATTTCACTGCTCAGGCAGTGCAGCTGCCATTCAGTGTCAGGAGGAATGATGGTGTGAAAACAAAATCTCAAGGTTAAGGGGGAAAGTTGAGGCAATGAGGCAGCATTTGTGCAAATCTAAAAAGTGCTTGAGTAAGTGCTTGGGATCCCTTCCAAGGGGATGCTCCAGATGCAGCTGTGAGACTCCCTGGCTCTCAGGATTCCCCCACCCACCCGAAAGCCAGGGCAGACAACAAGCAGGTTCCACCCACAGCCTGTGGGCTGGGTTTGTCTTTGCCTCAGTAGTGAATGAATGATTCCTGAGCTGCTTTGACAGCACACATGGCTGCTGGTGCCAAACCACCACTTACTTGGTGACCACGGGGTTCTTGAAGGAACCTCTGCAGATGAAGCATTTGAAGGGCATGTCCTCCTCATCGCTGCTCACCTCGTAGTTCTCGTCATCTGCAGAAGAGAAAGTGAACCAGAGTGGAGTGAGAGAAGAAGCCAGCCCAGCCAATGTGTGGGGCACAAAATAATAAATAAGGGGAGAGCACAGCAGGTGGGCTTCCATCTCTGCTGGAAACAACGGAGCTCTGGCATCTGGGTGTTGCTGATGTCAGTAACACGTGTGGGACTCTGCTATAATTAGGGCTAATGAGCCAGCAGGCCTGTTGCTCATCTCAGGAGAAAATTCTTTTCTACTTCACCCACTCACTGCTATAAAGAGAAACATCCTCCAGCCCCCTCCTGTTTTTTTAGACTATCTTCCAAACCAGCTGCCACCAAGTTCTGGCTCCAACTGAGCAGAGAACAGCCACCATTTGCACAGCAGCGCTCATGAGCCCTGAGTGACAAATGACATCCCACCTCCTGGGCATCAGGGGGACAGACAGTCCCATCTCCCAGCTCCACACAGAGAGCCAGGGGCTGTCTGAAGGCAGCAGCTCTGCTCAGCAGTGTCAGTGCTGCTGTCCCCAGCTGATCCTGCAGCAGGAGCTGCAGTTTTGAGCAGTTCCCCCGTACCGTTGACGCCGTAGCGGCCCTCGTCCAGCTCCCGTTCGATCTGCCAGCCGTGCTTGTAGTCCGAGCGGTCGTGCAGGAACTTGCAGCTGTCTGAGCAGCACAAACAAAGAGCAAGTAAGAGACAGGCTGCAAGGGCAGAATGTTATCAGGACACCTAATTCCAGGGCAGCCTGAGCTCTGCCCAGCAGGAGAAATCTGATTGCTCCATCTCCAGGGCAGCACTAAGCTGCTGGAGCAGGTACAGGATCCCTCAGTGCTGACAGGCTGTGAGTATCATCCTCTCTGTGCCACAGGGATGGTTCCAGCAGTTGTGCACATGGGAAGTGGGATAAGGAACAGGAACACCCATCCCTCACATGGTGCACACAATACCTGTAAGAATGTGGGTCACTGGAACATCCCAGAGGTCCCTTCCAGGATCCTATAACCACTAATTAGAGGCCCTGGGCTTTCAGAAGGGATGGCGCGAATGCCAACGTTACCCAAACAGCTCTGCACAGAAAGGTCTGTGGCTCAGCACCCCACACACGGGGTCACAGCTGGCCTGGATGCCTTGGCACGCCTGGTGCACGGGGCACTCACCCCCGAAGCCGCAGAAGCCGGTCTCTTTGTAGTCCTTGCAGATGTCGGGCTGGTAGTCCCAGCGCACCGTGGCCCGCAGGTGCTCCGGAGCACGGATGGGGCCTTTCCTGAAGGGGGAAAAGAGGTTCAGCCCTCTGCCAAGTGGCCCTGGAGCAGGGCCCTGGCCAGGACCACGCACCACACGGGTCAGGCAGAAACTGGCAGTGAGAGCAGAGTTCCAGCCCCACACGCTGCCTTTGGGACGGTGCCTGAGCTCCTCTGTGGTCACAGACCCCGAGGCTCGTCCCAACCCACCTCACCATTCCTGAGGAGGCATTTCCCATCGATGTGTCCTTGGGCTTCACATACTTCTGGTAGTTGTTAATGCCACGGTAAATTTTATCATCCTCCTTTCCTCTCAGCTCCTAGGAGAGCAAGAAGAGATGATTAAGGATCAGGAGAGCTTCATGACATGAATTAATTGCCACCACTCCCGACACCAGTCTTCCTTCCCACCTTGCCTTCCTTAACACCAAGATGCCAATAAAGGCACAAAATTCCCTATTTGCAAAGGTTACACTCCTGAACTTCTAGGGAAGGTGAGACTCTAACTCTTCTAGGTGTGCAGAAGGGGATGAGCAAAGCACAGGCTCTCCTGCTGCAGAGCAGGAGCTCCTGAGGAACAGGGCTGACTCACCTCCTGGATTTTCTGGCTGCGCTCAAAGATGGCCTGAGCATCCTTCTCCTTCTCCGTGTCCAGTTCATACACTGCTGTGGCTCCCATGTCTTCTGGGCCAACAGGTTTCTGAAAAGCAAGGAAACTTGTAGCAAGAGTGGAGGGAACACCTGGACAAGACAGAGAGCTCCTGTCTACCTGGAGGGTTGTCACAGAGCAAGAACTGGACACATCTGCTTTATCCCTTGGCATTTGCTAGGGAGAATTCACCACAGGCTCCAGCCAAAGATGGTCTAACGCTGAAAACACAAACCCAACAGCTGAGCAAACCTGATCCAACTGCTCCCTCTCCTGAAAAATCTCTGCAGTGTTGGGAAAGTCCAGTGGCATACTGGAGTTTTAACTCCCACCTCTAAAAGGGAAATACCAACCTTTGATGGCCTCCCATGGAGGGAGGGACTATCAGAGTAAACCCAGCACAAGGTGCTTGGCTATTAAGAGGGGATAAGGAGGTGCACTGATAAGAAAGAATGTCCAATCCTATGTTTGGAGTGGCAGATTCTGTCTGTGAGGAGTGGGATCCCCAGCCCCACTGAGCTGACACTCCAGCCCCCCTGCTGCCTGTCCTTACCGCCGACCTGGTGGATTTGTAGGTAACCCCGATCTCCTTGGCAGGATCCTCATCCTCGCTGCTGCTCGGCGCGTAGTCCGGCCTCTCCCTCGTGCAGCGCCTGGTCTGGGGGGAAGCAAAGGCTCCAGCGCTGTCCTGGCCGAGCCTGGCAGGCCCCCGCAGGCAGCCCGGGGTGGAGCAGGAGCCCTCTCGGGGCTCCCTTACCTTCTGGATCATGGGGTTGGGAGTGTCCCGCCGCCGCTCCTTGCGCACCACGGTGCTGCCCTCCTCCCCGCTGCTCTCTGCGGGGAAAGCCGGGCGTGAGGGCACAGCCCGGGCCTGAGGCAGCCGCGGCCCCGGCGGGCTGGGGACACCCACGGAGACCCAGCAATGCCACCCTGGCAGCGCTGCCGAGCTCCGGGAGCCTCGGGGCCGCGACCGTTCCCTGGGAGCCTGGGCAGTGTCCCACCACCTTCCAGGGGAAGAACCTTCTCCAAATACCCAACCTAAATCCCTGTGACACAACTGCAGGGGTCCCTCACGCCCTCGGGCTGGGAGGGCGGCCAAGCCCCCGTGCGGGCAGCGCTGTGGGCTCCACCAGGCCCTCCCTCGCCTCCCCGCTGCACCGCACCGGCTCCCCGCGCCGCCCGGGTCCCCCAGCCCTCACCCCGCTCCTGGTCGCTGCCGGGCCGTTTTCGCCGGCCGCTGCCCGCGGCCCGGACCCGCTTCTTGAACACAAAGCTGCAGACGCCGCTCTCCTCCGCCATCCTGTGCCGCCGAGACTGCGGTGCTGCACAGAGCGGCGCCGGAGCGGCCGGCGCGGGTGGGTGGCGCCCCCTGCGGGCGCGGAGGACTCAGCGCCCCGGGCGGGGCCGGGTGTCCCGGGGGGCTGCTCCGGACCCTGAGCCCGGCTTTGAGCCCGGACCTGAACCCAGCTCTGAGTCCCGCTCTCTGCACAGCCCCTGCTCTCTTTACAGCCCCTTCTCTCTGCGGTGGCTGTTCCACCGCTGGTTCACATCTGGAGTGGAATTCCTCATTTATTTGCACTCGATGGCAGCGAGCCTCCTCAGCACAGATGCTCTTTGGGCAACGCAGAGTGACAGAGGTGGTAAATCACGTCACTGCTGTCTCCTTGTCCAGTAATCACTCCCGTGAATTCCTCAGTTGTGATTTTTGTACAGGGAATCACAGGCAAACTGCACACAGAACACCTGTCTCTGCAGCTGGGCTCAGGCTTTGGGCCACCTCCAGCCAGCGTTTGGCTCTTTGCAGTGGCACCACACTGTGTTCAGGAGCCAAACAAGAATATTTGTTCCAGCATCATCATTTTCAAAGATGTTCCCATCACTCCATTGTATATTTTCCTCCATTTATGGCCCATTGGAGGGCTTTGAGAGCTTAAGGTAAAGTCCTCAGAGCTCCAGGTTATTGCTGCCTCTCTCCTGACCCATGGCCATTCTGGCTTCCTCAGCTGGCATAAAACCACCTCCATGTTTTAACTATTAAGATTTATATTAATTTCTGATGTTTTGCCCTGTTTGCGGGGAAATCCCAGCCCTCCAAACACCAGGGGAAGATGCCTTTATAGTTCAGGCAGTGCTTTTGCTCAGCCCACAGCATCCTGCTCCAGCAGATCCACCACTCCCATGCTTGACTCATCAGCTCTCCGTGGAACAAATCCTGGGTTTCTGAAACCACCACAGATCAGTTTTACCCCCCTGGAGGGTGAGAAGTGGGGAGCACTGGAATCCCCTTTCCTGCTGCTGCCTGATATGATCCTTCCTATGCAAGCAGTGTGCTGAGGTGTGGGAAATGCAGCTTTTGCAGATGCTGCAGGGATGGATCCTTTGGGATGCTCCAGGATCCCTTACAGGAGTCAGGATGGATCCTTTGGGATGCTCCAGGATCCCTTAGCGGGGTCAGGATGGATCTTTTGGAATGCTCCAGGATCCCTTAGCGGGGTCAGGATGGGTCCTTTGGGATGACACAGGATCCCTTAGTGGGGTCAGGATGGATCTTTTGGAATGCTCCAGGATCCCTTAGCGGGGTCAGGATGGATCCTTTGGGATGCTCCAGGATCCCTTATGGGGGTCAGGATGGATCCTTTGGGATGCTCCAGGATCCCTTAGTGGGGTCAGGATGGATCCTTTGGGATGCTCCAGGATCCCTTAGTGGGGTCAGGATGGATCCTTTGGGATGCTCCAGGATCCCTTACAGGAGTCAGGATGGATCCTTTGGGATGCTCCAGGATCCCTTATGGGGGTCAGGATGGATCCTTTGGGATGCTCCAGGATCCCTTATGGGGGTCAGGATGGATCCTTTGGGATGCTCCAGGATCCCTTATGGGGGTCAGGATGGGTCCTTTGGGATGCTCCAGGATCCCTTAGCAGGGTCAGGATGGATCCTTTGAGATGCTCCAGGATCCCTTACAGGAGTCAGGATGGGTCCTTTGGGATGACACAGGATCCCTTAGCGGGGTCAGGATGGGTCCTTTGGGATGCTCCAGGATCCCTTATGGGGGTCAGGATGGATCCTTTGAGATGCTCCAGGATCCCTTATGGGGGTCAGGATGGATCTTTTGGGATGACACAGGATCCCTTAGTGGGGTCAGGATGGGTCCTTTGGGATGCTCCAGGATCCCTTAGCAGGGTCAGGATGGATCCTTTGGGATGCTCCAGGATCCCTTACAGGAGTCAGGATGGGTCCTTTGGGATGCTCCAGGATCCCTTACAGGAGTCAGGATGGGTCCTTTGGGATGCTCCAGGATCCCTTATGGGGGTCAGGATGGGTCCTTTGGGATGCTCCAGGATCCCTTATGGGGGTCAGGATGGATCCTTTGGGATGCTCCAGGATCCCTTACAGGAGTCAGGATGGGTCCTTTGGGATGCTCCAGGATCCCTTATGGGGGGTCAGGATGGGTCCTTTGGGATGCTCCAGGATCCCTTAGTGGGGTCAGGATGGGTCCTTTGGGATGCTCCAGGATCCCTTATGGGGGTCAGGATGGATCCTTTGGGATGCTCCAGGATCCCTTACAGGAGTCAGGATGGGTCCTTTGGGATGCTCCAGGATCCCTATGGGGGTCAGGATGGGTCCTTTGGGATGCTCCAGGATCCCTTAGCAGGGTCAGGATGGATCCTTTGGGATGACACAGGATCCCTTATGGGGGTCAGGATGGATCCTTTGGGATGCTCCAGGATCCCTTATGGGGGTCAGGATGGGCCCTTTGGGATGACACAGGATCCCTTAGTGGGGTCAGGATGGGTCCTTTGGGATGCTCCAGGATCCCTTATGGGGGTCAGGATGGATCCTTTGGGATGCTCCAGGATCCCTTACAGGAGTCAGGATGGATCCTTTGGGATGACACGGGATCCCTTATGGGGGTCAGGATGGATCCTTTGGGATGACACAGGATCCCTTATGGGGGTCAGGATGGATCCTTTGGGATGCTCCAGGATCCCTTATGGGGGTCAGGATGGATCCTTTGGGATGCTCCAGGATCCCTTATGGGGGCCAGGATGGATCTTTTGGGATGACACAGGATCCCTTAGCGGGGTCAGGATGGATCCTTTGGGATGCTCCAGGATCCCTTATGGGGGCCAGGATGGATCTTTTGGGATGACACAGGATCCCTTAGCGGGGTCAGGATGGGTTCTTTGGGATGCTCCAGGATCCCTTATGGGGGTCAGGATGGATCCTTTGGGATGACACAGGATCCCTTAGCAGGGTCAGGATGGGTCCTTTGGGATGCTCCAGGATCCCTTATGGGGGTCAGGATGGGTCCTTTGGGATGACACAGGACCCCTTAGTGGGGTCAGGATGGATCCTTTGAGATGCTCCAGGATCCCTTACAGGAGTCAGGATGGGTCCTTTGGGATGCTCCAGGATCCCTTACAGGAGTCAGGATGGGTCCTTTGGGATGACACGGGATCCCTTACCAGGGTGGGTGAGTGCCACGCAGAGAGAGCCCAAGGCCGTGTCCAAAGCTTGGGGCGAAGCCAATCTGCACACGCAGCTCATGGGAGAGAGGCTGGAGGAGCTAATTAGCGGGGGGGTAATTGCACCCTGTGCCAGAGAGCGGAAGGGTCGCCCCGGGGCCGGCGCTGTGGGCTCGGGGAGGCTGCGGGCGGCCAGAGAGACAGAGCTGGGAGCCGGGGGAGCGGGGAACGTTCGGGGTTAGAGGTTGGCTCCACACAAAGGAGCGAGCGGCTGGAAGCCGGTTCGACGCCGAGAGCCAATCGCTGCTGCGGCCCCGCGATAAAAGGGCTCGGAGCCGGCGCGGGGAGCGCAGGAAGCGGCTCCGCTGCACGGCCGCGGCCTCTGCGGGGGACACGGGCGGCAGAGCCCCGGGCACGGCACAGCACGGTTCAGCACAGCACAGCACAGCCCCGGGCACGGCACGGCCCCGCCCTGCGGACCCTCCTGCTCGGCGGTGAGCTCGGCTCGGGGGCGGCGGGAGGCGGCGGCGGCGGCGGCGAGACAATGCCGGCCCCGGCAGCAGGGCTGAGGGGCTCGCCCGCACCGGGGGTCCCGGTTCCCGAGCACGCCGGGCTGGGGGGGCCGGGGCAGGCGGGGATGGAGAGGAGCGGGGAGAGCCCCGGGGAGCGGCTGCGCTGCTCAGGAGCCGCCCCGCACTCGGGATCGCCCCCAGCCCCGCTGCACCGGCAGCTGCTCGGCCTCGGCGGCGGGAGGAGGTTCGGGCTCGGAACGGGGCACAGCAGAGCCTCGGAGCCGGCGGGGGATCGGGGCTGAGGACCGGAGGCAGCGCCCTGTGCCCGCGGAGCCCCGCAGAGGGGCCGGTAGCCGTGAGGCGAGCAGGCCCGGGCTGGCCGGATCCGCTCCGGGGGTGCACTTGGGGGCGTATTTCGGGGCTCACGTTCCCGTTCGAGCTGTAGTCCCCTCTTTGTTGTGTGCTGCAGTACATGCCGGAGGGCGGCTGGACAGATCCGTTTTATTGAGCTGCTCAGAAAGAGCAGAGATGGAAGAAAAACCTGTTAGATCCCGACTGCCTTATCCCTCTCGGTTAACGCCTGCCAGTTCCCGATGTGTGTCTCCTGCCGCCTCATCCAGGCTGCGTTTAAACCTTTCCAGCGACAGGTCTTTCATCACTTCCCTGGGGAGGCTGTTGCATGGCTGTGAGATTTAATAACAACACAAATGCCCTGAGCTCTGACATAACCCCGAACAGCCAGGGATCTCCCAGGGCTCCACAAAGGAGAGCAGCTCTGTTTCCGTCGAGGGAAGGGGGGAAAAAAGGGAACAGGAAAAATGGAATTATTTATCCACTGCCGCCCAAAATTAGCAGTAGATTTAGGAATCAAGCCCAGGTCTCGCAAGTCCCAGTCTGGTGCTGTAACTACTGTGTTTTGAGCCAGCCTGATCTGTCTAATCCCCTTGGATCACTTCAAACAAGCTAAGATCATATTTATGATCAATTTTCTGCTGGTTTTTTTCATGGTGTGGGGTAACAGTTCTGGAAAAAAGTTGATAATCCAGCCTTGAAAATTGGGCTTTGTCCACCAAAGGCGTCGTGTGAGGGCTCTCACAGGGAAGACATCTGGTGCCTCAGCTGAGCTGTTGTGTGTTTAAGGCCAGGAGTAGCACATCTGCAGCATTATTAATGTCGATTACAAAATAATTGCAGGGCAATCGACCAAGCTTAGTCTGACACAGCCCCAGTGTTAATGTCCTTTTTAAATGGGAGTCCTACAAGAAGCAAATTCCCAGTTCCAAACTGAGGGTCTGTCAGAACCAACCTCTTGGGCTTTGCAAAGTGGTGGAGGCATCTTCATTCTTAAACAGCTTAAATCCAGGTTCCTGACCTTTTTTGGGCAGCAAAAATCCCAGGAGACTTCTCATTAGGGAAGGGAATTTCTCTTCTGGTTTCCTTCAGTGGGTAATTCCTGAGAGTCTTCAATGGCCCCTCTGGTCCTGGAGGGTGATGAAATTTTTCTTTTCCTTTTCTCCCACCTTCAGCTCTTGCAGGATTTTGCCAGTCAGCTGCCATGTCCCCACCAAGACATGGCTGCTTTTCCCTGCCAGTTAAGTCATTTTTATCTGCCATCTGGGGGTGTTGCAGTGCTTACCTCGCTCTTAGCAAAAGCCCTGGGATGGAAAACATTAAATCTGGACAAAAGGATTATTGCAGTATCAATGTTAAGCACACTTTAGACATATTTCTCACTCCTGTGGTGTGCCCATAACCCTCTCCATATGTCCAGCTTGGGGTTTTCAGCGGTAAGATCCCTCAGCATCCTCTGATGTGCCTCTCCAGGGATTACTTTTCCTGGTACACTCATTGCTCCACTGCAATCTTGTGGATTTCAGAGAGCCAGATCCTATCCTGGGCTCTATGGCACCTTGGATCCTAAAAGGAAGGAGAAAGATGAAGGCTGAAAATAGCTGAGGCAGCTCAAAAAGAATATTTGGAGAGATTTAACTACCAATATTATTTTAGTCATGTTTTTTTCTTATACAATCTGCATTTGGACAGCAAACAGCAGTTTTTGTAGGGTTTGTGTGGAGGCAGGGACCACGGAAAGGGGTTGTGCTGTGTTTTGGATTGCCTGGAACTGGACCCACTCCTGCTCTTGCTGCATCTGAAGCAGCAAAAGCTTTTTGTGGGGTCTCTGGGGGCCCAAGAGATGGGCTCACCCCATGGAATCAGAGAATCCTTCAGGCTGGAAAAGCTCTCTAAATCATAGTGTCCAGCCATTCCCACAGCACTGCCAAGGCCATTGCCAACCATGTCCCCAAGTGCCACCTCCCCATGGCCTTAAACCCCTCCAGGGATGGAAACCACCACAGGAAATGCCAGTGCAGAGTCTGTGAGTAACAGGTGATATTCCAGGAGAGGAAATCAGCCAAGGCAGCACTGAGAAGTTGTGTTGGAGGAAGGAGGAAATTACAGGCAATTACAGCTCCATTAACTGGAGCACAAGGAAAGGTTGGTTTCTAGACCAGGTTCTGGGAGAGTAATCAGATGTGCGGCTGGGAAGCAGAACAAAATTCTGGGTGGTTTTAACACAGGTTGTGTCTTCCTTGGATATGATGAATGGCTTCTGAAACAACAGGGCCCCAAGGAAATTATTATTTTAGGTGGAGACAGGGAAAAGAGAGCAAAATGCAAGGAAGACCCTTGGATTCTTCTGCAAGGAGGGATGTAAGGACAGAGGTTTTCAGGGGTGCTGGAGTTTTGTGTCAGAATACCAGGGTCTGAGATCTCCCAGATCAGAGCTCACCCGTTTGCATCAGGCCATCACAGTGGCTGTGGCCACAGAGAGCTCATCAGGTGAGAACAGCTGAAAAGGAATCTGCTTCTCCTGCCTCTCCGAGGTGCCTTGCCGTGCTCTGGGGTCATTTCACGTCCTTGGAGGATGGAGGAGGAAGAGGCCCGGATCCCCCAGGCCGTGCTTTGCCTTTGGGGAAGCCTCCTGCGATGGAGCAGCGATGCCTGCAGTAAACAAACCCTTCCTAGGGCTGCTAATGGGAACCATCTGGCAGAGAGGGGCCCCTCGCCCTCTGCACTCGTGCTCCTTCCCTGCCAGAACCCACCGGGCCGGGAACTGCACCGGGAACGGGCTGGGAATGGGCTGGCCTGGGCTGGGAACGGGCCAGGCCTGCACCGGGAATGGGCTGGGAACGGGCCGGGCCTGCCCCGGGATCCAGGCCTGCACCGGGAACGGGCCGGGCCTGCACCGGGATCCAGGCCTGCACCGGTTCTGCACCGGGAATGGGCCGGGCCTGCCCCGGTTCTGCACCAGGAACGGGCCGGGCCTGCACTGGTTCTGCACCGGGAACGGGCCGGGTCAGCGCTGGATCTACTCCGGGATCCAGCCCTGCTGGCCCCTCTGGAGAAGGGAACGGGGAAAGGCTCCCTGCACCCTCGTGGCTGCAGGAAACCCGGTCCTTCAGAGGCAGGCTGAGCTTGGGGACTGCCCTGGGGCCACCCCAGATGTTCCCTCTCCCTCCATCTGCCCCAGGGTCAGGCAGGAAGGTGAGGGGGGATGCAGGAGGCTGGAGGGGAAAAGCTCAGTGATGGAGCAGCGTTGTTTTCCTCCCCTGAAACTCCTCCCTGCTTGGAGCCATCAGTTGGGACAAGGAGCAGGATGAGAGAGGCTGGAAGGCAAAGGGGTTCTCAGCTTGTCCTGAGCCAAAACCCTGAAACTGCTGGCATGACCTGGAGAGGAGGACAGTCCTCACTCCTGCTCTTCCCAGGCTGTGCCGCTGGCTGAGGACTTTAGGGAGCAGAGGTTTGGGACAGTCAGATCTGGCAGTTCTGGTGCCAGTCTCCTCTGGCTTTGCCACACGTGCCTGCTGTACCCTCAAATCCAGTGAGCCCCGAGGCTCCCCGAGCCCTTGTGAAGGCTTTGTAGCATCAGTGTGGCAGCGTGTCCTCAGGCTCTGCCCGTGTCACCACATTCCCCCTCTCCTGGAGGCTGCTGGTGGCTGCCTTGGGCCCCAGCCCCAAGCTGTGCTCCTGAGAAGAGCCATGACAGCAGCCAAGAGCCTCCAAGAGTCCCTCTTGCAGTTTCTCACTTGTTCTGGTTCCCTTATCGCCCCAGCACACCCTTCCCCTTTGAGATTTCTGCTCTTGCCTCCTGCCCTGCAGCAGGAAGGAGCTTTGAAGGCTGAAGCTGCAGCGAGGGGCTGGCTGGAAGAACCAGAGGGTCTGTGCAAGGTGGGCAGAGGGGCTGGGTGGGAAACATCCCTCCATGGGGGGGGGTAAAGTGGGTGGAATTGAAGGGAAAGGGGTTTGGGGACATGAGGAGCAAAGAAACAAAGAGTGGGTGGAAGTAAAAATGGGTTTATCAGAGAACCCCTGAATGGTTTGGGTTGGGGGGGACCTTAAAGCTCATTTTGTCCCACCCTGTGCCATGGGCAGGGACCTTCCACTGGGGCAGCTGCTGGGGTGTGGGGAGTCTGGAAATACCCAGCGAGAGAAGGTGGCTGGGTTAGGGGAGGAAGATGAGCTGCAAGGGAAAGGCAGCTGGGGGAGGGCAAATATTTGTAAGACAGGCTGGGGTGAAGGTGAAAATCAGGTGAAAAGGGGAGGGTTGTGTGTGTGTCAGGGGTGTGTGTGGAGTGGGGACACCACGTTTTGGGGTCCCTCACGTTCCCTGCAGGGGCTGTGCTGGGCTGCAGGACCCCACAGACCCCAGAGGCACGAGGAGAAGGTGCTGTCCCAGGAATGGGGGGCAGGGAGGGGCTCTGGGGGTGGCCCCCAGCAGATGCTGGGCTCAGCAGCAGCTGCCTGAGAGCAGGCTCGGAGAGCAGGAAATAACAAACCAAACCGCAGCGAGACGGGAAATGATGCTGATAGAGCAGGGCTGGGCCTCAGCTGGGGCTGGGAAACCTTTGCAAGCAGGGCTGAGAGGGGCACCCACCAATGCCCAGCACCTGGGGAAATGCTCTTTTCAACTCTGACAGCAGCCATGAATTTTAGGTGCTTTGCTGATGTAACTCAAGCCTGCTGCCAGCTGCTGGGGGTTCGGCAGCCAAAGAGCCTCCTAAAGCTCAGGACAAGTTTGCAAATGTCCCTGTGAGGTGGGCATTGAGGAAATGCCCCTGCCCCAAGCCCTCCACCCTGACCTGGCTCTGCCCTGGGGTTTTCTCAGTGTCTAGCCCAGTCCTTGGGCAGCAGGAAGGTTTTTGGGGTGGCAACATGAGGCCAAGGGGGTTCAGTAGGGCAGGAAAGCAGCTCCAGGCAGAGGCAGGTGCTGGTTTTCCAGCCTCTAACTCATCCTCATCATTGCAGAGCCACCCCTTCCCCCTGCGTTTCTCTGCTCTGCTCCTCCCTTGGCAGCATCACTCAGCCCCACAGCTCTGTCCTCTGTATTCAAACCAGGGCTCGTCTTTCACGGGTGTTTTGAGGGTAAAGTGTGGTGGGGAAAACCCCTGAGGAGCTGTCAGCAAGCACCTTTTTAGCTCTTTTTTTACCAAAAGGGGTGATTTGCAATGCTGGTGTGTTTTTCCTGTGCTGGTCCCAGCCCTGTCACAGCCTCATCCTCGCAGGCACATCACAAGGGCTCAGCCTGAAGGCACCAAAGACAAAATCCCCATCAGTGGCTCTGCTGAGCTGGGATCAGCAAGACTTTTCTGGGCTAAAATTAGACTAAAACCAGAGTCCTTCCTCCATCAACACCATTCCTTGAGTGGTGCATTAGTGAAACAGGGGGTGCTGGTTTTGCTGCCTTGGTTTGGGGCCAGCCTTGCTGCCAGTGGTCCTTGCCTGGCAGGTGCTTCCACCCGTGGGTTTGGGGTAGAATCCATCCCATCACCTTCCTGCTGTTCAGAGCCCCAAGCCCTCCAGCTGCTATCCCAGTGTTCCAGAGCTGCATCTCCCCTCCAGTTCCCTGTGCCTCAGTCTCTGGGAAGGGCTGATCTGAGCCTGGAGGGAGCTTTGAGCACACCCCAGCTCCTGCAGGGCTGCTGGGGTCGGTGATGAAACCAGCCCCGCTCCTGATGACATTTCCTTTCCAGGTGCTGCAAGAGCTCTGTCTTTGACACCTCTGCAGGGAACCTCGACCCACGGCCCTCAAGCTGAGGATTAAACAGAGGGAGAAGGGGAAGGAGCCATGTTCCAGGCCACGGGAGCAGCCAGCCCAGCCCCAGCCCATGTACGAGGGGTTTGTACCCTGGGGTTTGTGTGGGAATTTCAGCTGGGTTTGGGTTCTCAGGGGGGAGGGTTGTACACAGAAGCTCTGTTCCTGACCTGACGTTTCAGGGTGATCAAAGGCACAGCCACAGCGACTCAGAGGGCAGAACTGGGGGCAGGAATGTTCCAGCAGAAGGTGCTGTTTGCTGAGCACGCTGGACGCCAGCCTCAGGCTCTGCTCCATCCCCAGCTCCTGGAGCTGCTGTCTGTCTGTTTGTTTGTGTTTCCATGGCTTTCCGTGATCACAATTGAGAGCTTTTGAGCAGGAGTGATTGGAGATGGAAAAACATCAAGGTTCAAGAACATCTCCTGCTGGGACAGGATACGGCCCTTCCCCGAGGGAAGATCTATCAGATATGGAGTGGAGAGCGTGCCGGGCTGGCCAGGAGCTGCCGAGAAGTGACAGCAGCCCTGGGCTGCTGCAGCCTTGGGAACGGATGTCTCAGCTCCAGAGAGGCAGCTTTTCCTCAGCCCTGCTCAGCTGAGCCTGGAAACAGCACATTAAACCCTAACCCCAGGAGCGCAGCTGTGCTTGTTCTCCCAGTGCCAAGGGATGCAACTGGTTTTACACAGCCTGAGCCTCCCCTGCCCACGGCCCACTGTTGACTTTGGCCCCTGCTTCCAGCCTCGTGGGACTGGGAGGAAAATCACAAAATCGTGTCCCTGACCTCAGGCAGTGAGAGCAGCTGGGAAACCTCTGAGGAGGCAGCTCAGAGGCGAGGGGAGAGCTTCCTGTGCCTCCCTTGGACAAACCGTTTCCAAAAATACGAAGGAGAAGGGATGGGGAAGGACAGGGCAGGAGGAGCAGGGGGTGGGGATCAGCCTGGGGGCAGAGAGGGGCAGTGCTGGGCAGGCAGAGCCAAACTGGGTGACATCCTGGGGCCACACTGCCCTGACCTTGGGAGCAAGGCATGAGGGGATGAGCCAGCCCTGAGTGCTCACCTCGCTGGAGTGCCCTTGGACCCCGACTTTGGGCAGGAGGGAGCACTTCCATCGGTGCCCAGGAGGGTGGAACTCCTGGCGTGGCTGTCAGGGACCCAGCAGCTGTGGGGTGGGGGCGGGATGTGCACTGGTGAGGGGAGATTTGGAAGGGATGAGCTGTTGCAGCTGCAGGGACACAATGCAGAGAGACCCTGCCCTGAAACCTGGGGCACGGGTAGAGGCTGCTCAGCGCTTTGGGCTGTGCCCTGGTGCTGCAGGGCTGGGCAGCACCTGCCCCAAAAATCACACAGAGCTCTGCCCTGTGCCCTCCCCACACCCCCAGGCACTGAACTGTGCCTCAGTTTCCTGAACAGCCCTGTTGTGAGGGCTGAAGGGGAAAAGAGGAACTGGAAACAAAACCCCAGCCCCAAGAGGCTCTGGGACAGCGAGGGGCACCCAGCTGTGCCCAGGGGGAACAGGCCAGTGCCCCCTGAGCCTGGGCATTGCCCCCTGGGCCCTGTGCACCTCCAGCAAAGGAATTAATGATCCCCTCCAAGGGGCAGGAGCAGAGCTGCTGTGTGGAGCTGCATGGGCCACAGGTGGTGGTTTACAGGTGCAGGCACAGAGGGGTTTGATCAGGGTCTGGTGCCAAGCTCTCATTTTGCTTTCTCCTTTTTTTTAGGAGGCCAAAAGCAGCTCAGGAGGCAGCACAGTGCAGCGCTCCAAGGTACCTTTGCTTTTTCTACACCATAAATCATCCCAGAATGGCCTGGGATAGAATGGACCTCAGTGCCCACCCAGTGCCATGGCAGGGACACCTTCCACTGTGCCAGGCTGCTCCAAGCCCTGCCCAGCCTGGCCTTGGGCACTGCCAGGGATCCAGGGCAGCCACAGCTGCTCTGTGCCATCCTGCTGGTTCTTGGCAAGGCTGGAAGGGCCAAAAGCCCCCGGGCCAAGCTCCCACCCAGCCCAGCATCAGTGGAGTGGCCCAGGGAAGGTGAGGGAGATGGGCCTGCCTCTGCTCCCCAGGGCTCTGGTGAATGGAGGGCAGTGGAGGGATCCAGGTTGTCCCAAACTCCTTCCTCATCCTCTGTCTCCCTGTGCTCTGCCCTTGGCCAGTCCTTCAGCCTGAAGGCGCAGGTGAAGGAGATGTGCACTGCCTGCCAGAAAACCGTGTACCCCATGGAGCGCCTGGTGGCCGACAAATTTGTCTTCCACAACTCCTGCTTCTGCTGCAAGCACTGCCACACCAAGCTCAGGTGAGCCAGGCTGTCCCTGTGGTGGGACAGGAGCCACTGCAGCTCTGCTGAGACCCTCCCAAATAGTCCCTCCCGTCATAGCCCCTTGTTTGGCCTGTAGCCAAAGCCCCCCAGCCCAGCCACCACAGCAAAGGTTCATCTGCACACCTGGGCCCAGCTAAACCCTGCCTGCTATGGAAGGAGAGATGTTCCCCATGAGAGCAGCCCCAGGAGAGCTGAAGGAGTCAGAGCCTCCTTCTGGAGGACTCAGAGCCGAGCTGAGCTCCCCTGGGACCCCCCATCTCTGCTCACAGCAGCCCCCAGCAGCCTCTGCTGGTGGGAGGGAGCTGTTGGCCCTAAGGGTCCCCTCGTGCATGTTGTCCCCTCTGCTGTCCCGGTGTCCCCAAGCCCCCCTAAGCCCCCCCAGTGTCCCTGCCTGGCTAACCCTGCCCTCCCTCCCCAGCCTGGGCAGCTACGCCGCGCTCCACGGGGAGTTCTACTGCAAGCCCCACTTCCAGCAGCTCTTCAAGAGTAAAGGCAACTACGACGAAGGCTTCGGGCGCCGGCAGCACAAGGAGCTGTGGGTGCACAAGGAGGTGGAGAGCGGCCCCAAGTCGGCGTGAGCGGGGGCCAGCCCCGCCCCGGAGCCCCGCAGAGCCGGGGCAGCTGAGCCGGGAGAACTGAGCTGATGTAGAGCAGGACCTGGGCCCGGGCAGAGGGGGAGCCCCTCTCTGGGGGTGCTCAGAGGCTGTAAGGGCAGGGGTGAGCAGGGTGCAGCCCCCAGACCTGGAGCCCTCTCTCTGCAGGCCCCTCTGCCCAGTGAGATCAGAGCAGGAGCAATGCCCCCCATGGGCCCCCAGTGAGATCAGAGCAGGAGCAATGCCCCCCAAGAGCCCCTCAGTGAGATCAGAGCAGGAGCAATGCCCCCCAAGAGCCCCTCAGTGAGATCAGAGCAGGAGCAATGCCCCCCATGGGCCCCCAGTGAGATCAGAGCAGGAGCAATGCCCCCCATGGGCCCCCAGTGAGATCAGAGCAGAATCAATGCCCCCCATGGGCCCCCAGTGAGATCAGAGCAGGAGCAATGCCCCCCATGGGCCCCCAGTGAGATCAGAGCAGGAGCAATGCCCCCCATGGGCCCCCAGTGAGATCAGAGCAGAATCAATGCCCCCCATGGGCCCCCCAGCCCTGCTGATCCATGTCAGCCCTGTCACCATGGAAAAGGGATGAGCTGGGGGCTTCTCCAGCTTGAGCCACTGCAGAGCTCCCAGCCACACCAGCCCTGCCCTGCTGGGGCTCTGCATGAGGAGGGTCCCTGGTTTACATCAGCTCAGTTCAGCTGGGATGGTTCAGCCTTAAGGTTTCACAGTGTCTGTTTTTTATATTTGCCTTCCACTGGTACGTTCTGCGCTGGAGCCTCGTGGCAGCTTCGCCCGCGCGCCTTTATTTTTGTAATACAAGGTTTCCCAGCCTTCCCTGTCCTGTCCTGTGTTCCCAGGGGCCTGGGGAGGGGGTCAGGTGTGCCTCTTACTGCCCAGGCAGTGTGCAAAGAGCTTGTGTCCTTGTGGGATCAGCGAAATATTCCCTAATAGGAATATTTCCATATTCAGGGAATAGGACACGTACCCTATTCCCTGGATACCTGAGTGTGAGTGAGGCTGGGGGAAAAGGGGAGGCAGGGAAGGGAAGGCAAAGAGGCAGCCCTGCCTTCGTTGGGGAGTGCTCAGAGGGGTCCTGCACACCAGGAGGACAGGGCAGAGGTGACCAGGCTGCAGGCTCCTGACCAGAATCCCCCCTGGAGCCCCCAAGTTTTTGGGAACTGAACCAGGATTTCAAATTCCACATCAGTGTTGCCCTGTGAGCTGCACAGCCCAGCTGGAACCTTCCACCAGCTTCCAAACGGAGCCCAGGCCACCCTCAAAAGGCATTCACCAGCCTGGGGATCCCCCAGGACCAGATCCACCCCTTTGCCCTGAGGTGTCTCACCCTCTCCTGTGCTCTGCCAAGGGCAGGATGGGATCAGGGCTGGGCTGGCCTCACAGGTCTGCCCTGGACCCACCCCACATCCAATCCCCTGGTTTGGATTGCACAGTCCCTACAAATTAATGAGCCCAGCAAGCCCTGCCAGGCTGGAGACACAAATGCAGGAAAACCAGAGAAAGTGGCTGAGTCTGGTTTTAATTATTATTTACCTCTTTCCTCCAGGCACGCTTTGTACAGCTGTGCTCAGGAACCCCAATTTGTCTTTCAAATTCTACAGGAATTGGGCTTTTCAGAGCCCCCACACAGAGCAGCAGCCTTGATATCAACATCCCTGACTGATCCCATCAGCTCTGCCGAGCACATCCTGTCTGGGAGAAGCCAGACACAGCCATGGAAACAGGAGATAAGCATGAAAGAGGGAGGAAGATGGGGATGGGTAGTCCAGAGGAGGAAGAGATGGCACAAATAGCCCCTGGTCTCTGTGGTGCTCCCCCTGCTCAGGACAGCAGCTCCACAGTGACACAGGTGACATCTGGTTTTGGGGACAGCACTGGCTGAGTGACCACAGGAGCCTGATGTTGGACAAGTTCATTCTCCTTTCCACTAAAGGTCTGTTCAAAGGGCTCCTGGGACACACAGCCACCACAGGGACTGTGCACACAGACCCTGCCAAGGCTCTCATAGGGCTTTTGGCATTTCCACCCCAAAAAAGCCACCCTTGAGCAGCCCTGCTGAGGGGCTGTGATGCTGCAGGCTCGGGGCCCCTTCCCTGGCCCCTTCCTCCTTCAGAAGGCTCAGAAAACGAAAGCAGAGCCCTCAGTTCCACTTCCTGCCTCTGGCTGGCCTCACTTCCCATCCCCTCAGCTGCCAGGCTGCTGACGAGCAGCATTTTAACAGTGCAGGAGGATTTTAGGGGGGTAGGGAAGCATGGAGCCCCCAGGTTTTTAAAGTCGGGTTTTCAGTTAGAAGGAGACCATTAAACCAGAGAAATAATGATCTTTCCTTGCCTCCTCCTCCCTCTTTGGGAAGAACTCCTCAAAGTGAAGGGGACAAGGAGCTCCCAAGTTGCTCCTTTGGCAAAGGCAGGAGCTGTGGGCTCTGACACACAGGGGGGTTCTGGTTCCAGGAGAGATTTCTGGTCTGACACAGCTGCACCTGATGGGTCTCATCTGTGCTGGCACAGCCCCAAGGGTCACACCTGTGCTTGGTTCATGGGCAGGGTTTCTCCTGTATCAGCTGGTTCCTCCCCTTCTGATCTGTTCACGTTTCACACTGACAAATATTCCAGTGCTACATCCCAGGAAAAGGTGACTGGAGGCTGCTTGTGGTGAGGGCTGGGGAGGCCAGCTGCTCCTCAAGGGACAGAGTGGCACCCAAACATTGATTAGGTGACAGTGACAATGAAGAGAGAAGCTGCATGAACAGGAAAAAATCAGCCTTTCAGCAAGGAGAAGAGATGAATTTTATAGCAGCACTATTCTGGTTTGTTCCTAACACAGCAAGCTGAAAAAAAATCAGACCTGGAAGTATTTGGAGATGTGGTTACCCATTCTCCTGCCCTACTCAGGGACAGCAAATTCCAAATCACTGGTACAGTCAGTGCAAGACATCCAGATTCCTCCACTTCAGCTGGAAGGGAGCTCATAATATCATCCACTTGTCTGAAACACAGAGGCTTTGCTTCTCCAAACTGTCACTTTTTAAAAGGACAGTCACAAAACCAGGCTTTCATATAAATGATAATTTTATTGTAAATAAAATGATACATTGGCCTGGCTTTGCACTGCAAGCCCCCGGTCGGTAAATAGAGACTACTGGGTCAAGGTCTTCTGCACAATCCAGGTTAAAGCCCTTTCTCCCTGCTTTGCATCATTTATGGTGATGATAAAAATCCTTTTCTTCCTTTTTGAACTGCTCCTGGCACACCTGCCTTTTCCCTCCTGCTCAGTCTATGTTGGTAACTGGTGCCAATGGGAACTCTTTGGAGCAGCTTCCAGTCCTTTGGAATATTATTCCAAATTAGGCAAAAAAAAAACCCCACCCCAAAACCCCATCCAAATTGATGCAACCTAACTGCCACAGAATGGGCAAAGATGGGATTTTCTGGAGAACAAGCAAATAACCTGGAATGCACAGAATCGTCACACCAAGACCAAAATGTCACTGCTTTGTTTCCTCACTGCCTCAGGGACAGCCACATTCCCCCAAGCTCCTCTCCAATGGGAATCTTGGACATTTTTCTGATTAGTTTTAAATGTTTCAGGACATTGGGACTCTGATAAGAAATTCTTTGTCAAATATTCTCCATTTCTGCAGCACTTTCCATCAGGGATCCCAATACTCAATATTCCCTATATATCCCTCCCTGGAAGGAACAGCAGGAAATCCAACATGACATTTGGAATTGACACAATAGCTTATTGTCAGCCTGGCACTCTTCCTCCACTCTTGCCTAAATGAGTTTATTCCCAGTTTTTTCCTAGTCTGCCAGGATAAAGAGGCCAGATATAATTCAATTCTGAGGTATAATTACATTTCTGTCCACTTGAAACTCTTTTGCTGCCAGGGCTGTTAAAAGCCTCTGGTATCAATGTCAGCCCCAAGTTATTAATCAGAGCAGTGGACTCAGGAATCCAGATCTTCCTTTTCCACAATCAAGAGGGCTTTGAGGAAACAAAGAGGCATTTTGGCTCAGCTCTACTCATTATAAACCATCAGCAAATTCTCTGCAAAACCAGCTGCTTTTTTTTCCTTTTTAAATTCATAAAGGCGTCAAATTTATTTCCCCACCTCCCCCCCCCCAACCCCATAACAGTCGATATATATAAAAATCACCAAATATGATCTTTTACGATATAAATTAAAAAAGAAAAAAAAAAAAAAAACAAAATAAAATGAGGCATCACCGTTTACATGATGTAAAAAGAGCTAAAAAAGAGCGATATAAACTACATTCATAAAAGTGCATCTCCAAACATACAGGCAATGCTTTGGCTTGTTCCTGTGCCGAACGCGCCAGTCCGAGCTGGCCCCGTGTTCTCTGTCACTGTACAGGGGGTGCTGCTCCCTCTCCCTGCCAGCCTGGCACAGAGGAGGCACAGCCAGCCCAGGGCAGGGCTCTGAGCCCTGGGGACAGCACCGAGCCACCGTCAGTCCTGGCTGCTCCTGCTCCTGCTCTGCTCTGCTCTGGAAGCGCCTCCCGGCATGCGGGTGAGGTAAAAGCCACGACAGCTCCTGAGGATTGAGGTGCTTGGACAGAAGTTCTGCCCTTTCCTCACGCCCTGTTCTCTCCCAGATCACAGCAAGAGGAAAAAACCAAGGGAGAAGGCGTGGGTTTGGTGAGGACAAGCCAAGGACAGAGGGATGCAGATGTCATGGTGCTCCTGATTCCTGCAGGTGATGGGCAGGGCATGAAGACTCCAATCTTTGGTATATTTAGGATGCAAGGCTTGAAGAGCTGGTGCTGATCCCCTCCTTTTGTCATGCAGGCTGCAGGGATGGCCCCACACTCCCAGCAGAGTGGTGGGAAAGCTCCCCAGCTCTGAGCTGCAGTGTCACAGCCTCACCTCCCCTCATGGCAACACTGAAGTGCAGGCCAGAAGTCAGGCCAAGGGCCTGGACAACTTGGAGTCAACTTCCTGGGTGGGAAAAGATCAGTTGAAGTGCTCTCACTATAATTAAATAAATTATGGAACAAGGGCTTTCATAAAAGGGATCCCCTAAGTGCCCACAAGTGGGACAGTGCATCCTTGGAGTAGTGCAGGGAGCCTGGAAAGGAAACCAACACCAGTTTTTATTGGCTACACTTTGCTCTGGGTTTGGCACAGAAAAAACATTTCATATCGTTAAAGCTTTTCAGGACTTTTGGTTGGTTGGGGCTTTTAGGGTTCTTTTTTTTCCTCTTTTAATTCAACACAGTATTCTTCATGTGTTGAAGGAGCTTGGTTTCATTAAAACTTGCCTTATCCTGCTATTAGTATTCACTTAAAAACTTAATTTTACTGCATTATGAAGCAATTTTCAATTTTTTATGGGGGAGAACAGTGGAGGTGTGTGGAACCTTAATATGGTTTCCAATACAAGAGCAGAACACCTTCAGTGTTGCCCTATAAAGCAATATTTTAGTTAATTAACATTTGCTTTTCTTAGTTTCATTCCTCAGAGATAACTTAGAATCACTCCATGAATCCCCAGCACTTAAAACCTGCTGGTCTTTCATGAGTGAAATAAAGATAAATTAGTGCCCAAATCAGCACAGAGGATCTGAGGCCATCAGTCCTCTGACCTGTGCTGTGTTCCAAGTGCACAATCACTTGGATAAGCTTTGCTGGTACCTGCATGGGGATCTCCAGGTAATTCTAGATATTTGCTACCATTTAAAGTGTTGTCTGAGGTTCTCTGTTTGACTCGAGTCCTACAAAAGCTTATTTAAGTTAGGCCATAACATTTTCATGGAACTCTTAAATGATCACTTGCACACGTGTAATTCAAACAATGCACAGCAAGGCTGAGCTTGATTCCAGCTCCCTGTGCACAATACAAGTGTCCAGGTAATTCTCCCCAAGAAACCCTCAATTTTCCATTTTCCATGTGCTCAAAGAAACTCTGAAGTAATTTCCTGGGTACCAGACTGACTATCTTTGGTTAAAAGGATGGTAAAAAGTTACCAGCCAAAGAGACAGATGCAGGAGGAAGCTGAATTCCACTGAATTCCCTTCCAGAGGGGTTTTGTTTGGACCCAGCAGCCCCAGAGAGAGGAAGCAGGAGCACAGATTTGTTTGGTATGACACAAACTAAGTGGCACTGTCTGAATGCTGGGACAGATCAAACCTAGCTCCAGATTTTCCAATGTTAATGGGAGAGCCCTTCCCTCAGGCCCTGGAGTGATTGCATTCTGCTGAAACTTGTCTGATTATCCTGACATTTAGCTGGAAAGAACTCCCTCACCCCCAGCGCCAAATCCATGGGTTCATTATAAAATAACACTATTCACATACTTTTGAATCAGTATCTTCTGAACACCTTCAGATGCTGAATACTCAAGAAGAAAAATATACCATACTATAGTGGGCATGACACATGGCTTTTTGCTGGATTCAGGTACTGGAGACACCTCTGGAGCCCCAGGAGAGGAAAACCAGGGACTCCACAGGCAGAGCTGGTCTGGAGGCTGGTGCACGTTTCTGTTTTAGACAGAGTGGAGCTCTTCTAGCTCCCACATGGGTTCAGATTTCTCCTATGTTCAACCAGTGATGACACTTGTCAGGTTCTCCTTCCTGCAGAAAACACACAGCCAGCTGCAAGGTCACATCCAGATAACAAAATTTGGGCAAAAATGCAGCTCTGCTTGGACAGCTGTCGGCAGGACGAACATTAATCCAGCACAAGAAGGAATCAGGCACGAGAGCAGACCCAAAGTTCCTTGGCAGAACTTCCCAAAGGACTAGGCCTAGCTGAGCTGGCATTCTGAAAATGCAGCACCACAAGGGGCAGTTGCAACTGGACAAGACAGGGCACGGCGAGCCCGGCAGGAGCTGCGAGCGAGGGAGGTAATTCAGTACTGGAGCTGTGCAAACTGGTGTCTGAGCAGCTCCTCAGCAGAGGGTCTGTGCCTGGCTTCCACAAAGATCTGCTTTAGGAAGTCCCGGCAATGTTCTGATATGTGGGAGGGCAGCTGGGGGTTGGTGGGCTGCGTGGCGATTTTGAAGATGGCTGCCATGGCCTCGTACTCTGCCCAGGGGGGCTTCTCTGTCAGCATCTCCACCACGGTGCAGCCCAGGCTCCTGCAAAGCAGACAGGAAAAACCAAATGAGAATTCACTCAGTGATGCCCGGTGCCCAGAGCCAGGGCTGCCAACAGCTGCTTTCCCTGTGCCAGGAAAGTGCCATGTGTCCTCTCCCCTTTGCTCAAATCCTCCTCTCAGGAAACATTTGTGTTAACAGGGGACAAGAGGTGCCAGTGGGACGTCCCTGAAGGCACCATCTGACCTTGCTGGTCCTCCAGGTGCTGCTGCTTCTGTTGTACCTCAAAGGCACTTAGAGAATCACAGAGTCACAGCATGGGTTGGGTTGGAAGGGACCCTCAAGACCATCCTGCTCCAACCCCCTGTTCTAACCACCTTCCACTAGAGCAGGCTGCTCAGAGGCTCAACTTGCTGAGTTGCGAGGTAGAACTTCACAGTTCTTTTTAACAGACTTTTTAACACTCAAGGTTCAGTGAATCAGAGCTTGCTGACCCCACAAAGCCATTTCAGCAAAATCCCTTCTCAGTCACAGCCTCAAAATGCCCACGTTGGGGACAAAAAAAAAAAAACCTAATAATATCTCCACAAGAAACCAAGCATCAGCCAAAACATAATTGAAGTCGTAACAGTTCCAAAGTGGGAAGGCAGTAAGTTAAATCCCTGTGGGACAGATGCATCATTACCTTAAGGAAAAATTCCTTGTAAAGTTAATGGGGCTCTGCAGGCTACTTCAGGGCAAGGACGTGATTCTGGGGACATGGCTGAGCCACCTTTCTGAGGCAACGTGACTCCAACACCTTCCAGGGAAGATGGCTGCTGTAGCACTGCACTGACTGGGGTTTATTCAAAAAGGATTGATTGCTTCCTCCAGGCCACAGATTAAGTAAAAGCCATTAGTGAGTTTTTAATAGCCAATCCTGTGGTTTTATCACATCTTTACATTAAAAAGGCAAAACTGCCTCCTCTACCTTAAAACTAAACCTTCTTTTGAGGTGAAATGCAAGGAAAAGGATGTTGAGAGGCAGACTTGCCTCAACTGCCAAGATTAGGAGGAAAGGAATTAAATGCAGTGAATATGCAAGAACTGATTTCTCGACAAGGTTTAAAATCCAACGTGAAAATTTTACAGTTTTCCAGCCATTTCAGGCTTACTAGAAGAGAGTACAGAAAATGCAAACCATGTGTGCTGAAGTGCTGGGGGTTTGCTCAAAAGCAAGCAGGGATATATTATTGTTTAGACTGATTTATACCGTTTAAGCAGATCCGGTTTCTTTAAGATATTCAGCAAACAGCAGGAATGTTTTTCATGTCAAGTCACTCCAGCAATAACAAATAGCTCACATATTCTGCTATTTAGGAAAAAGAAAACTGGAGAGGGGCCTGCAGCAGTGGCACAGAGCCAGGTGGATGGATTTGTTACGTTTCTGAGCCTCTGGGCCATACACATCCACCTCGGGAGCAGCGCTGCACTGGAAAGTTGTGACCCCCCCAAAATAATGATTGGGATTGTAGGAACTGGAGTCTGGCCAACAGCAGCGACTCTTTGATGGGAATGGACCAATGTCAGCACCAAGAGGAAATCCACAACTGCACCAGCCCAGGGGGAAGGGCACGTGCTCCACTCTCTCCCCAGCCATCCCAACTGGGAGAGTCTGCAGGACTTAACTCTTTACAGACAAGACAAGTTTCAGCTGTGTTTCCACTTGCTGCTTGTACAGGAAACAGGTCCTGCTTGGCTGTGGAGGCACAACCAGACCTTTTGTCCCTGTTGTTTACTTAAGGTTTACAATCTCACCTTTTTAAGGCCCCCAAAATTAACATATTGGCACAGGATCATTTTGCTCTTTTGAGAGAGGCTGCTCCTTGGCTATGCCAATAATAGCACAGCTACAGTTTCCATTCATGCAGATCACCTCTGATCTGACCTGGATCTTTTCTGTTATTCCAGGTTCGAGCATCTTTCCTTTAAGGCTAAAATTCTATTAATCTCCAGTACATTTAAAGCATAATTCTCATTTTATATCTAAATGAATGGGCTTTCCCTAGACAACTTTCAGTTGTTCTTCTAAGGGATACCATAGAATCAGAGTCTCTTGTGTTGGAAGGGACCCACAAGGATCATCATCCCAATTCCTGGCTCTGCATAGGACACCCCAAGAATTCCACCAAGTGTCTGAGAGCTTGAGAAAGATGAAAACATTGCACCAGCCAGAAAGCAAAAAAACAGCTATCAGTTTGAGCGAGGAATGAGTGGAAAAACAAAATGTGTTGTTGGGTGTTAACACCGCCAAGCACAGCCGGCAGAAGATTACTGAATTCAAACCAGCAGCTTCAATTTTCTTTAAACTCCTCGTCCAGACAAGGTGTGAAGCTGGATGCTCAGATGGCAGAGGGTGCTGTGTGTGCAGAGATCTGAGGGCAGCGAGGAGAGGCTCACCACACGTCCGCCTTCCTGCCGTAGCCCTCGCCGCTGATCACCTCCGGGCTCATCCAGTACGGGGTGCCCGTGACGGAGCGGATGCCGGTCCCCGACATGCAGATTGTCTGCAGCCTCTTGCTGGCCCCAAAGTCCCCGAGCTTCACGTTCCCAGCAGAGTCACGGAGAATATTGGCACCTGGACAGAAGCAAAAAAAAAAAAACCCAGGACAGCTGTTTTCATGAGATCCAGCTGTTGGATCTGCAGCCTACAGAATGATAGCCAAGCACAAATACCCGTGCTCATGGTATGGCTCTTTCCCCATTAAGCCTCAGGTGACCTGCTAAACATCATTTCTTTAATTCAGGTTGTAGACAAGCCAATTGCTAATGGCTGTAAATGGGAAAAACTTCAGGGAAAAGCACAAGGAAGTGAAGGGGGAGGGAAATGAGAGCTGAGTCAGCACCAGCATTGTTACAGTGCCTGTAAACAGCTCGACCAGCCTAGCAGGGCCCCCAGGCCAAGGGCTGAGGGAGAACAGAGCTGTGTAGAGAAGGATTTTATTGGGATGCTGCTTTGTGAGTGCAAGCATTGCTTTCTGGTCAGCTGGACAACAGATGTAGCTAATTAAACCCCTTTGAACTCCTACAATAAACAAGTCAATCTCCACTTGGTCCTGAACATGAAACACCACGGAAAAAGCAAACTTTAGAGCTTAGCTTTTGTGTGGACACAAACTGAGGTTTAGACACCAAAACCAATTCTTCCTCCAAAACTGCAACGAAATCAAGAACCCCACTGTTACCATTATCTGGAACATGCCCACATGAAACCCTTCTGCTCTTGTGCTGGCGAGCTCTCCTGGCCTGGCCCTGCTCTCACCCTTGATGTCCCTGTGCACGATCATGTTGCTGTGCAGGTACGAGACGCCCTCGAGGATCTGCCGCGTGTATTTGCGCGTCACGTTCTCCGTCAGGGCCCCGTACGCCTTCAGCTGGTCCTTCACTGACCCCTGCCACGAAGCAAAGGGAAAGAATTGGCAAAGAGGTGGCAAAGCACAGACCCTGCAGTGTCCAGTCAGCTCCCAAAAGCCCTGGGTGTTACACACCAGCTGGCCCTGCAATGAACTCTGCCCTCTGCTAAAGGCTTTCTATGAGCATCTCGCCCTAAGAAGCCTTTTTAAGAACAGCAAGGCTTCATGGCAAAAACAGCCTAAGGAAGTTCTGTCTACTGGTACAACTTGTTGTGAAGACAAGCAATAAAATAGCTCAGCAGACTTATCTGGGTCAAAAGCCTCGCTTTTGGAGAGTCAGTTTTAGCCTTGCTGTACCATGATTCTGCTAATTCAGTTACCAGGATTTCCATGTTGGCCCAAGTCCTTTGGGGCACTTTGGTAGAACAAATTTAGACTGAAGAAAAGAACTGTCCTTAATGACTGTCACAGAGAATGTATTTCAAGTAGAAGACACTTAAGGAAAAAACCCAAGAGGTTATTTGGGCATAAATAAAATGAAAGTGGTGGCATTATGAGCGTGAGCAGGCACAGCCCTAAGAGGGTCTGAGGCAGATGACGTAGTCAGAGGGATCACAGCAATTAATAAACCAGCTAACAAACCCAGCCTCCTCCCCTTCTGACTGTGCTGCTCTTACCCCTGGCATGTACTCCATGAAGATGGTCAAGGTCTTCTCTGCTCGATCCCTTAAGCAGCCATAATACTGCACAATACGGTCGTGCTGGAGATTCTTCAGCAGCTGAATTTCACACTCCAGAGCACTCACCTCCTGTGGATGGAGGTGAAAATAACATTGCAGCCTCAGGAAATATAGAATAAATATAAAAAATAATAAATTTGTCATGTCACTGGCAGGATGAGACCACTACTACATTGAGAAGTGTAATCCATGACATCACTTTATCTGCTTCTTGGAAAAGGCAAACATTACCAGGGCTTGCTGTTCATTTTTATTGCCTTATCTGCAGGTATTGGTGTGGAAGCTTTGATAGAACACAGGCAGTATCATACATGGATTTAGCACCACAAAAACTTTACTTCTTGCCATGATTCTGTCATCTGCATGGTGGCTGAACGGATTCTCCACCCACAACACAGGTAAAAGCTCACTTCTTTCACTAAGCTGTGGGCAGGGAGTGTAATTATGAAGCAGCTCTGAAAACAGTTACAGAACTGGAACTTCAACCCACTGGAGAGCAAAACAACAGGTGCTGAGAGCTGCTAAGTTTCTGTCAGCCAGTCCTGTTCTGATCACACTGATGATTTACTGGAATCAAGCCCTACAAACAGCTTCCTCTCCTATTTACTTCAAAGAATCTGCAGCTCTGCACATGAAACTGATCTTTTGCTTTGCTCTTGCCACAGACAACAGGGTATCACAGTGCAAAGATGTTATCCAACAATTTCAGATGGAATCACAAATGTTTGCTGCTCAGGAAAAGTATCAGGTTCTTGCTGAATCCAGGGATTGAACAGGACGAACATCAAAGGTACATAAGCATGAGGATTTACAGAAAAAGGAATGTTTTCTCCCCAAATTAGTCCCATTTTTACCTTTCCAGCCCTGCCATGGGAAGGTATCAGGTTCAGCTCTCTCACTCTGGGAAAGGATGCAGAATCTTAGAGCAAGAACCTGGGTGTTGTAGGCACACATGGAACCAGTGGAAGCTGCTTAATCAGACCAAATAATAGTGTAAGGTTTGGAGTTTCAGTGCCTTTAAAATATATTTCAGCCTGTTCCTCCTTGGCTCAGAGTTACTGTCTGATTTACAACACAGACATAGTGGAACTTCCCAATTTAGGATATATCTTGGCACCAATATCCCATAAAAAATCAGAATAATTAAATCTTCATGGATCAGTTATTCTAGCTCAAAGTGAATTTGTTCAATATTGGTAAACTGGTACACTGTTAAAACACAAGCAAAGAACCCAAAAGCCATTCCAGCAGCATCCCCTGTGCAGGAAGTTGAGTGCTGTCCCCTAATTTCAAGGTGCCTGTCCCATCTCCAGTGTTGTCACATCACCGTTCTTGATTCATTTACACCCCACAGCTCTATTTGTTTTTAAGGACACAGAGAATTCAGAAGTGAAAATTGGTAATTAATGCACTTCATACAGGGTGCACCATATAAACCCAGAAGTGGGTTTTGCATGTGCAAGCAGCTTTTTTTAGTTCAAAAAAGAAAAAAAACCTACTCTTGCTGGATTTAGTTTAATTCACATCTATGTCTAACCAGGAACATAGGGCAGTCTAGTATTCCTCAAGCAACCTGGCAAAAACCCAAAAAGCTGAGAAAGCAGAGCCAAGAATGAAGCAAGAAAATGGATTTTAGTTTCAAGCTGAAGTTAATAACACAGAAAAGTCATTTTTAAATGACTCCTATTCTCCTCCACATGACTCGAAACCTTCGTACGAACTAAATAAGATGCCAGCTTCCAAGGACAGACAGAGAGGGACATTGTGCAGGACCTCAGAGGGTTTGAGGAGCTGAGCTGAGAATTACCTTGCTTGTTTCAGGGCTCTCTGGGTCAAACTGGACCTGCTTGGCTGCCAGCTCTCTGCCCGTGTCCACGTCGTAGCACAGGTACACGCGGCCGAAGGCGCCCTGGCCCAGCAGCTTCCCCCGGCGCCAGTTCATGGGAGCACTGGGAGCTAAAAGGGAACAGCAGTCATTTCTCCTTTCATTGCACTCTTTAAAAAAAAAAAAAAATGGGTTTTTCAAGGACCAATCTCTATTATACAGGACTGAGGCAGGTATTCTGTAGGTGAATAAACATGAGGTGCTCTCCCAGAGTAAGGAGTCAGTTGTCGCAGACAACTTTTATGAAAAATCCTTTCCTTAAGAATTTTTCCTCCTGAGAAGCTGAGAAGCCTCAGGAAAAGAATGTAAACAATGGTTATCTACTGCTGTGGAATGCAACAGGTAGATCTTTGATTGGCCCATCTTAGATGTTTATAATTAATGGCAAATCACAGCTGGCTCAGAGAGAGTCCGAGAGAGCTGCCTTTGTTATCATTCTTTCCTTTCTATTGTTAGCTTAGCTAGCCTTCTGATGAAACCTTTTCTTCTATTCTTTTAGTGTAGTTTTAATGTAATATGTATCATAAAATAATAAATGAAGCCTTCTGTAACATGGGATCAGATCCTCATCTCTTCCCTCATCCAAAAACCCCTGTGAACACGGTCACAGTCAGTGGCAGAGCTCTGAACAGAATCCAACCATCCAGACTCTCACAAAACATTCTGCAAATGTGTTTTACAGACCAGTTATTCAATGGGGTTGGTGAAATTTCATTCCACCAGCAGGTGGATTCTACAACATCATTACTTTAAGAGATGATGCAGCAACTAAAGAGCAGCTTCCAACCCTTGATCTGAAGTTATCACATGCATCAGATGAAGAAGAGCTGGATTAGCCTTGCTAAATCAATCCAGCCAGCTGGGAATGACTTAAGCTTCTGGGACAACTTGAAGGACATTATTCTGAGTTTCTTTGCCAAGCTAGTTTGGGGTTAACCTCTGTGGGAAGGATTTTACTGCAAGGCTCTCTCTAAGTCATGATTACCTACTAGACATGGATAAAGTAGGCATGTGTTAGCACAGTGTGGCTATCTTTACCTACTGAACAGTTAATAAAAATACCCATGAGACCCAGGTAAAGCAGCATCTCCAACAGCCCAGCAGGAATTTCCATCCTCAGGGCACTGGGAATTCTCACATTCATAAGCAGCAGTCTCCTGACCCAGAGATTAATACCTGAGCCCAGTTATTCAGACTGCCCTTAATCCCAAAGCATATTACTCAAAGACAAGTGCTCTAGCTCCAACTTTGAAAGCAACACTACCACACTCCTGCAGTTCAATTCATCCAATTATGGTGGATCTAACAAGAAACTCTAAAAACAAAGACAAGAACCAGCCATCTGAACAGTGTGAAAATATAGAAGAGCTGAGAGATTTGCTTTGACATTTCTAATTTAATCAGATTTACTGCCAGGCAGTATTTTAGTGTGTTCCTTATTCTTCATTTTGATCCTTAAATTACTGTATGGGATATACAAAGTTCTTCAATAATGACTTATGTTCCACTTATTTTTTATTTTTATAATAGAAAGCTGTCCAACAAAACAGCTCAAGGATGCCATTAATATAGAAGTAAATCCTTCTACTAAGGAGCAAATGAAATACATACAGAATAACTGTAATCCTGACTGAAAATGTTAACATAGCAAGAAAATAAACAAGCTTGTCTGTCTGTTTTAAGAACCCTGTAGATCATCTAGATCAAGCAAATTTTTACTTCTTAGCTGAATTTGCAATGCTTTCTAAAGGAAAGAAGAAGAAATCTGAGAAGAAAAACACTTGTGGGTGTGACAAACAAGTCCCAAAGCACAGCCAGGGCACGAGTGTGACAGTGTTCACAGGGGTCTGAGGATGAGGGAAGGATCTGACTCCATGTTTCAGAAGGCTTGATTTATTATTTTATGATATATATTATACTAAAATGATACTAAAAGAATAGAAGAAAGGATTTCATCAGAAGGCTAGCTAAGAATAGAAAAAAGAAATAGAAGAAGAAATAGAAGAAGAAAAAATTATAACACAGGCTTGTGTCTTGGACAGAGAGTCCGAGCCAGCTGATTGGCCATTAATTAGGAACAACCACATGAGACCAATCACTGATCCACCTGTTGCATTCCACAGCAGCAGATAATTACTGTTTACATTTTGTTCCTTAGGCCTCTCAGCTTCTCAGGAGAAAAAAGGATTTTTTCTCCTAAGGATAAGGATCCTAAGGAAAGGATTTTTCAGGAAATATCACGGCTACACAGGAGGTGGTTGGAATGGCTTGTCACAGCCAGGACACACCATGGCTACACACGGGGTGGCTGGAATGGCTTGTCACAGCCAGGACACATTATGGCTACACAGGAGATGGCTGGAATGGCTTGTCACAGCCAGGACACATTATGGCTACACAGGAGGTGGCTGGAATGGCTTGTCACAGCCAGGCTGTGGCACTGCACCGGCTCTGGAGCCCTCCCTGTCCCCAGAGCCCAGCCTACACTTGGTGGCCATGTTCCTCTCCTGCACTCCCAGCGCGTTCTCGCTGTCGGCGCTGCGCAGGCGGCCCCGCGGCTCCAGGTACTGCAGGGCCAGCCCCAGGTTCTCCCCGTTGGTGCTCAGCGAGCGGCTCGAGGGCACCAGGGTGAAGAGATTCCCTTGGTGACGTCGGATCCGGGGAAACGTCCTCCGGCCTGGGGAGAAGGAACATCCTTAAATAAATGTTTGCGATGGGAGGTGATGGCTGGGGGCTGAGCAGCGGGGAGAAGGGAGAGAAATCCCAGGTTCTGCTCTGTTCCCATGGAGCAGAATCTGCTGCCAAACAGATGAGGTGCAAAAATATAACAGCTCAGGGCTGGTGCTGCCTGAGTTCAGTACAGCCCTGGATCATTCCCAAAGCAGAAGGCAGAGAACACTTTGTAATGCCCTCAGTGCTGTAAGATCTAAACTTACCTTCCAAAGGAAAAATCTGGTTTACAGGCTCCGAGTTTTGTTAACAACTACATACAAAATGACTTTCTAGATAACGGACTTGCAAATGACTTTCTGTGCCCGGACTTGCAAATAAAAACCATAAATAAAGATTATGCCAACTTGCACCTCCTGAAATTTTGAGAGATTATTTTGCATAAAGCCATCTGATTGAGCAGAGATGCAATTCTTTAAGTCCCTGCTATATTTAAAAGACCCAGAAGCAAGTCTGCAATGCAAATTAGCAAAGTATAATGAATCTCTGTGGTAGGAAAGTACTTATATAGGGCCAAGTCTAACAATTATGTCCTCAATTCCCTACTCAGCCTGGATAACACCAGAAAGGACAAAGAACTACAAAGTAAACAAAGAATTACAAACAACAACCATGAAAACGTGGCATCATGCAGCATGAGTCTCAGCACTAATTGCAAGGACCAGGCTCACCAAATAGGAGATACCCTTGTGTAGAGGTTGCCACTGCCTCACCTTTTCTCCCCAGCCTGGAATGGGAGGTGTGAGACCAACTGTGAGACCAACTCACCATCGTTGTAGTCCTTGTGCTGCATGGAGACGTTGTAGCGCCGAGGGTAGGTGCCACCTTTGCCTGCCTTGTCATAGATCTGATTCTCACGGTCTGCCAGGAGAAGCAAAGACAAAAGTGAGGCTCCTTCAAAAAAAATGTAATTTCTAACAACGGAATTTTCCTGTAACAGCAGGTTCTTAGGAAGGGGCAATAAATAACTTCAGAGCCTTTCCATCATCGTGTCCCCACTTCTTCTATTTATACAATCCCAGCAAGCAGGGAGGGCGGCCAGCCAAGAGCAGAAAGTGTCTGGGTCAAATAACCTTTGTAGCAAAGACATACCTGAGAACTCCTGCCTGTTGTCAGGAAAGCTCTGTGCCCTTGACATCCGTGACTTCCGAAAAGAAGGGCTAATAGAGAAAGAAGACGAGAGTAAGTTTTGCTGTTGTTTGGGGTATTTTTTTTTTGTTGATTTATTTTCTAAATGAACAAGTAGAGCCTTGTCTAAAAGAGATTTAAATACCCTGCAGCCAGATGCTCTCAGAGGGGCGGCTCCACACAGGCTGCTCGCTTCAGAACTTTGTATTTATAAGTTAAAGCTACTGAAGCACCAGTTTGCAGGTCTGTGGTTGTGCCAGAAAATAACACAGCCTTAAGACATAGTTAATGCTCTTGTTAAAGCTTTTGTTTCCCTCCAAGAAAACGTATGAGATAGAAAAGAAGATTTTATGTAAGTACAACTGGCATTTCCACCTGAGCACCCACGTTCTCACCAGTTTGTACATTTGTACCTGGCTGCTCACCTGTCCAAGGACTGGCAGCTTCCTGACACTGAATTTTCAGCACTGCTTAGAGGGTCCAGCATCTGCAACACAGAAGAAATCACACAGCAACATGAGTGCAGTTCAGGAGAGGCTGTGACAGAGAAGCAGAGCCCATGAGTGTTTGCCTGCAGGATGTCCAGCTGAAGAAGGGAGTCTAAGCCTATTTAAATGTATAATTTTCCTTTATCTCCCACAGAAATTAGGTTAATATAAAATTTGAGGAACTGCTTTAGTTTTTGAAGGACTCTGCTGTGAAAAATACAAGCTTTAGCAGCCTTGTGCTGCATTTTGATCCCAATTGGCTCCAGGAACGGTCTCTGCTGGTGCTGCTGCCTCCACCTGCAAGTCGCCCTTTGGCCTCACTTCCCACTTTTCTGAATGGAGAGCAGAGTTTCAAAAGCAAGCGGGTCACACAAACCTGGTAATAGGAAACCTTATCACATGTGTGACAGCACCAAAACTGCTCAGTCAGAGCTGGAGGGGCAATGCCCAGAACAGGGAACGGCTTCTGGCAGCCCAGCAAAGGCTTTGAACTTACACAGCTACAACCTGAAGCTGTTTAAATGCACAAAGCAGCACTTTCATAAACCCAGAATGGTCTGAGTTGGAAAGGACTTTAAGGGTCATCCAATTCCACCTCCTACCATGGGCAGCGACACCTTCCACCAGATCAGGTTGCTCTAAGGGATGGGGCAGCCACAACTTTCCGGACAACGCGCGCCTCACCACTGAACGGTGTGGATGCAACCAGAGCCAGTGAATATTTGGGAGAGGAAAGGAGGGCCCAGATGCCAGCAGGACCCTTGGCAGGTGGGTACTCACGCACTGCTCGCTGGTCTCGGGGATGAACTCGCCCTCGCTGTGGATGCTGGTGTAGGAGCCCTGGCGGGCGATGCGCTGCTGCCGCTCGGGGACGTAGCCGGGCGGGGGAGAGCTGCGGCCCGTGTTCTGGGAGCCTGTGACAGGGACACACTCAGCCTGCTGCTGGGGCACTGCTGCAGCAGCCACCCCGCCACAGCACAGCCCTATCCCCCCACAGGAACTGCAGAGTGAACCCCACAGCCTGGACAGACACGGGACCAGGGAAACCAAACTGTCTGATGTGCACCATCCCCACCACAGCACAGCCCTATCCCCCCACAGGAACTGCAGAGTGAACCCTACAGCCTGGACAGACATGGGACAGGGAAACCAAACCGTCTGATGTGCACCATCCCCAGTGCCTCCACACCAAACCTCTATCTCTCACAGTAACCGCAGAGTGAACCCCACAGCCTGGATAGACACGGGACCAGGGAAACCAAACTGTCTGATGTGCACCATCCCCACCACAGCACAGCCCTATCCACCACAGTAACTGCAGAGTGAACCCCACAGCCTGGACAGACATGGGACCAGGGAAACCAAACTGTCTGATGTGCAGCAGCCACCCCACCACAGCACAGTCCTATCCACCACAGTAACTGCAGAGTGAACCCCACAGTCTGTGAAACCAACCTGTCTGATGTGCACTATCCCCAGTGCCTCCACACCAAACCTCTATCTCTCATAGTAACTGCAGAGTGAACCCCACAGCCTGGACAGACACGGGACCAGGGAAACCAAACTGTCTGATGTGCACCATCCCCAGTGCCTCCACACCACACCTCTATCCCTCCCAGAGTGAACCCCACAGCCTGGACAGACTGTGAAACCAAACTGCCTGATGTGCACCTGTACTGATGTCTTAGATGCTAAGTAATTATTGCTGAAGCTCCTGATAAAGCAGCCACCTATTTCTAACCTCTTCTGCTCAACCTTCTGAGCATAATTCCAGTTTAATCGTCTGTTAGTGGCACTAAAGAGTTTCTCTTGTGCTACCTACTGAGAGAAACTTCACTCTTAGGGTTTTTTTTTTCCTTGCAGATCTCAAAGAAGATGAAACTAGATACAGGAAGAAAAAAACCCTTTTTTGCAGTGACCTATCCACCTGCAGCTGCCACCAATTCCCACTGTGAGCTCCAAGGACTGCTGTGGTCCAGGCCAATCTGCTCCAGGTCACACATGAAGCCAGAGGCAGCAGGTGGAGATCAGCCCTCAAGCTGTGCTCCTTACAACACTGTCTTTAATTAACTGTGTGTACTCAGGTGCTAGGAAAGATGGGTAAAGATCAGCAAATATTCTCCCAAGGAAAATATTTTCTATAGAAGTTGTAATAAAGAGCGAAGGCGAAGAGCTGGGAGAAGTGAAGAGCACAAAACTTTCAGGGGGCTGCAGAAGGAAAATGAACAATGCTGGCATGGCTTAGAGTGCAAGAGGGAGGAATTACATGAAAAAAAAAGGGATTAATAAAATCATAGGATCATTAAGGCTGGAGAAGACCTCCAAGATCACGAAACCAAGATTGTCAAGCGCACAATCCATTGCTCAGAGCTACCACCTGCTGTCCCAGGCAGCTCCCAGGGCTGGTGAGCCCTCTGAGCCCTCTGGAGGGGTGGGCTAAGCCTGGCAGTGCCTGGGCTGCCCCAGCCCTGGAGCACTTTCACTCCTTCCGACAGATGGCACGGGCAGAGCCAGCCCGGCCCGCTGGCACCGGCCCAGGGGCTGCTGTGGAAAGGCCCCATCCCTGGGCAGGAAAAGGAAGTCGGCACTAAATCCATGTATATCAAAGGAAGTGAGTGGAAAAAACACAAGCCCTGCCAGAATGCTTAGTAACTTTTTTTTTTTTTTTTTTTTTTTTTACTTTTATTTAAAAGTTATCGTTACTTCCAAAGCTCTGAGCTGGTGACAAGAGGCTGGGGCTGTTTGGAGCTCAGGAACCACACAGGTCCCTCTCCTGCCTGCAAAAAGCTTTACTGAACAATGCTATGGACTTTAGTTGTGTGACATGGTATGAGTTGGAGAATCTCTACTAACACCAGCAAACAGGGCACCTTCCTCTTCCAAACCAAAGACAGGAAAGGAGAAGGAAGAAGAAATTGATGCAAACCAAGCTATTGCCAAATTACCAGCAGACCTCTGACACAACTGGAACTCTTCTGGACCTCTCATAATGTAACAGCCTGGTACTCTGACACGTTCAGAAAATAAAAGCAAAGGTTTCCTGACTGATGAATGACAAGTTATTCAGAAAGCATCCATAAGCTGGGATAGGAGGAAAGAGTGTGAAACTGGGGCCCCTTATCACTGCACAGTTCACCCATGACAGACACTTGCTACACACTGTTGGCTTTGGCACCATTACCTGGATACCTCAGAACCTCTTTACCTCAGTAAAGAAAAATATATATAGATATATTTTAAATGAAATAAATTTGGCATTCAATTTGTTTGTTATAGAAGAAACATGGTGTTCAGACATGCATGGATACCACTTCTCAGGACCAAGGAATGTTGCTCTTTTTATGCCTATTAACTTCAAACTAGGAAGGATAGTAAAAGTCTTCTTGTCCCTGTTTCAGTCACGTACTTCACAAGCTTTCAGTACTTTGTTTGTTTGCTGCTTCATAAAAGCAAATTGTGCAGAAGGGGATCAGCAAACTCTCCACAGGTTACAAGCAGGTTTGTTAGACAAGTCCCACACCAAGAACCACTGCTCTGGTTCACAAGTCCTTCCCTTTGAGCTCACTCACTGTTACCTCTGCTCAGAGCAGTGTGGATCCAACTCTGGTTTGGCCTCCCCAGTATGGAGATTGTTGTGGTTTAAGCTGATTTATTAATTAATACTTTTAACTGATCTAAAATCGTGTAATAACTCTGCCTCAAGTTCAGAGGCAGAGTTAATGAAACTGAAGCACTCCTTTGCTACAGTGAAGAACTTGCAAACAAAACAATTCTGACATCCCCAGCTCCTGGCACTGCCCTGTGTGACTTGCATCACTTGTCCTCAGGCATTAGCTGTGACAAGCCCCAAAATAGCTGTTGTAACAAACAGAGTCATCCTCTGCTTCTGCTTCCAGCAAAATTTACCTTCTCTCCTTTCTGAAACAGAAATAGTTTATGCAGAGCAGCACTTCAGGCTCTGGCCTTCACACCCTCACCTTCCTCCAGCACCTTCACTGCTCATGGAGCCTCACACCAAGGAGTCAAACCCTAAACCACAGACTTTTCTGGGGTTTTTTTGGGGCCCATAAATACTTGAAGGTGTTTTACATGTTTTAGTTTTTCATATAAAGGTTAACAGCTTTAAGAATCGTTCAAGAACAAATCTGAATTGTGCTGCATGGTTAGAGTAGGTTGTAACACAGAAATTGGGAGAAATCAGACAAATCTGCCAAAGATGGAAGTCATAAAAACTACAGAAGTCTTACATGCACCTTTCCCCCAAACAGGAATTCACTGGGCTAACAGAAACCCAAAGAAATGAGACAAAGGTACATATTACTCTGATTTTTTAAATTATCTTTTGTGCACTTCTGATTTTGTCTTGTGCTGATAATTCTGTAAGTGAAACTTGAGGCAACTCAGAATGTAGGACACTAGCTGGATATGCAAGAGTAACTCCCAGCAAAATGCTTGATTGCAGGAGTCAGGAGAGATTTCAAAGCCCAACATTAAAAAAAATCAAATCTAGGTTACGTGAACTGAAATTGCCAATCTAAATAAAAAGCTTAATAGACTCACATCAGCTTTCCAAATTTCTAACCACAATGGCTCTGGCTTTGGGACATCCCCTTTAGCAGCTCCTCAGCTGTTCCACAGTTTAGCAAGGAACTTTGAAACATTCTACTGTAAACATATTAAGAGCTTTTGAAAATGAACTGCCTTGTCCCAGAATAACCTTTCAGTTTCTCATGGCTCTCCTAAATGCTCTACCATAAACACTAGTGCCCAAAAGCTACATTTCAACAAACAAAAACATGTAGAAGTGACAAAAATACTCACTGACAGACAGATGCCTGCTTCTGGGTTCTGGCTGCTGGTAGGGTGTGCTCACATCCCCTACAGATTGGGAAGTTTTAATCCTGACTTGCTTGGGCAGTCCAGAGTGGGGTGAAGAACTGCTCTGTTGGGTAAAATGGAAAGAATAAAACAAAATAAAGTGAGAAGAAGGAGCTCAAGTAGTCCGGACACAGTTAAAAAAAAATATTATGCTTAGTACCAAGAAAGTGCTGAGCAACAGTTCTAGAGCCTGAAATCTTATTAATTCAGAAAATACAAACAAAAAGACAGCAAAAGAGCCAGGTTTACAATTAGGGTGTAAAACAGGAGTCAGAGAACTAGAACAAGTGCAGCTCAACTCAAGTGCATGATTTGCAGGTCTGTGTCTGACATTATCTGAGGGGCTCCTGTCACCCCCTGAGACCAGAACACAGAAGCACCTCAAATTTCCATCAGCCACCTTGGCCAGCAGAGATAAATTCTGAATCTTGCACTGTTTCAGAAGCAACCTGACTCCCCACAGCATTTAAAAAGTAAATTCATAACTCAGACTAAGTAAAAATAAATTCTGGAGAGTTTAACAGCACCAACAGTCAGGAGATGCCAAGATGAATTTATTCATCCTTCTCCTGAACTTACACAGATATTATCTAATTAAAGATAATTTTTCCACAGAGCTCTCATCTTATTCAAAGCAAGAAGAGGAATGAGACACCTGAAACCTTGCCCAAGCCACTGAGATTCTGTGTTAAAGCAGGGGCTCAATACCTGCAGACACTTTCAATTTTAACCTTGACCCAACACACCTAATTTTACAAGAAGGTGTAATATTCCCCTCCTCTTGAGCTACAGAATTTATCTTATTTGAAAAGAACATAACCAAAGACACCTCAAGGGAATAAATTCTGACTTCCGAAAATTATTTGAACATGACAGGCAAAGGTGCAACAACTCAAATACTTTAATTCAATATTAAATTACTGGGAACAGTGATGTTATAATCCCTGTCACACTCAGTTAATGCTGCCATCATGCTTCAGAGTCTTAGGGTTAAACCCCTTGATTTTGCAGTCCCAGAAGTTGTTACCCACATGGTTTCTGTCCTGGGACAGCAACAGTATCCTCAGGCTTTTCACATTTGAGCTCCTGTCCAAGAGATCCACAGCTTTATCCAGGTCATCTTGGTTTTTCAAAGGAATAGAGAGCTGCACGATAAAGAGCATGGAAGAAAATCATTAGAAAATACAGAAAAAAAACTCTACTTCTACAATGGGTTGTTTAAATACAATGGGTATTTAAACAAACATTAGAAAAACACCAGACTGTCAAACAGGATTCTGATTGCTCAGTTATTCCACAAATTTTCATCCCAAAGCTGTCTTAATGTCCTTTTTAATGAGGTTTTCCTCCCAAGTCAGAAATAGCTGACCCTAATGCAAATTCCTCTAAAGCATCACCCACAAAATATGAATTGCTACCTGGATTTGCTGTTTGCAAAGAGCAGAGACTTGTCAGCCCCTGACTTTCTGATGAGAAAATGGTCTCAGAATACTTATAAATCCAGAACTAACGATCAAGTGAAAATTTGGTTCCATGTAGAGCGTCCTAAGCAACACAGAACAAAGGAACAAGATGCTGATGTTTGTACAACACACCCATCAGTGAGATGCTTTATCAGGATCAGCACATTTGCCTTTGGATCGGGGATTCAACAACGGTATGCATTAAAGAAAGACCCCAAAAATTAAATTTCCATGTGGGGAATTTGTGCTGGGGAAAGGAGGTGTCACACAGAGAGCCCCGAGAGCTCAGTACCTCGTTGTTCATGTAGTGGAGGTCCAGGGGCTGCCCAAAGGCTGTTTTCACTTTCTGCTGCACGTCTTCGTAGCGCACGGGACGGACAAACGGAATAATCCTGGGAGGGAAGAGAGCCACTGCCTCATCCACAGATACACTTGATAATGCAATCAAATCACATGGCTGAACCACTGAAACCACATCTGAATGGTCTCCTTTCATCCACAAGCAAGTAGGGAACCTTTCAAATTTAAATTTATATGTATTATTTCAATAAGGAATTATTGATCTCTGGCCCGCTTCCATACAGTTTGTCAAAATGCAATATTCAGCTGGAGATTTCAAATAGAATCCTTTGTCCCTGGGCAGAAAAGAATCCTTTTTTTTGAATAAATGTCTTTCACATAACAGGATACAAATGCCCTGTGCACCTTGGCTTAAAAAATACCACCTGCTCTGGCACAGATGAGATTCTGCCACAAAGAGCTGGATTGTGAGCACCAATTAACAAACCTGTCACGAGGCAGAAATAACAGGATACAACAAGGTCTCCCCTGAGCCTACTCTTCTCCAGGCTAAACAATCCAAGATCCTTTTCACACATGAACTATTAAAATATCTGGTTATACTTTTTATCCTCAGCTGGAAGATGAGTGTTCTTTCCGACGCGATTTCTGCTAGTTAACTTTCAGAAAAAAAAAATCTTTTGCAATGAAAAAAACTTTCAGGTTTTTTATATTTCTTTTGCTACATCAGCACACTACAAATGATCAAGGGACTGTTTGGACTTCCAAGCTACTGAATGGACCATGGAAACTCAAGACCTGTTCTTGTCCAACTCAGTGAGACCCTGAATTATCTCACAGGAGATTGTGGGGAAAGGGAGGGAGAGGGGCTTTGTGTAGGGGCCAGAGAGAAGCTGTGGATGCCCCTGGATCCCTGGAAGCATCCAGGGCCAGGCTGGATGGAGCTTGGAACAACCTGGGACAGTGGGAGGTGTCCCTGCCATGGCAGGGGTGGCACTGGGTCTTTGAGGCCCCTTCCATCCCAAACCATCCTGGGATTCTCTGGCTCTGGGATGAACCTGTGCTTTGGAGAGAAGGTTTAGTTTTCCCAGTCATCCATCCACACAGCCTCATCAGCCCTGGGTATCATTTCAAGAGATGCAGCTTTTGTTTGAAATAACCCTTGTGTTCCTCAGCCCTTCCCATGAATGGTTATTTTACCACCAGACCTACAACATTCAGCTCTTTGGAAATAATTGTCCTTGTTAAAAAGCTGCCCACAATAACATTTTCTACATATTCCTAAGAAATTCATACAAGAAATCACAGTGCTCTGGCACCACACAAATGCCATGTGGCTCTCAGACCCTTATAAAGGCTCCCATTCTACACTCAATGCTTTCAAAAGCAGAGCTGTTCTCAGGTGCCACAAATTTTATTAGTTTAAAAACTCTGTGCACTCCTCTAACACAAAATCCTGGACTGCAGGGTTTAAGGAGCCCATTCCTGCCTGACCACCTTAAATATTTGTGGTTAGATCTGGCAGCTCCTGTGAAACCAAGCACACACACTGACATTCTGGTGCAAGCTCCCTGTCTGGAACTGCACACTGTGCTGGGAGCAGGGAATTCAGGCGAGCACAACTGCATAATTACACTGACACACAATCAACCTTTTCATTTCAGAAATAAAAAAAAAAAAAACAGGAGAAAACCCTTCTGCCCCCTGGAATGCACCCAGCAGACAGGCAAGATGATAAGCCTGTGGTGACAGCAGAGTTCCCCTGGGCTGACACAGTGTGACAAGGAATTGTGACATGTCCCACTGTGCCTCTGTTGCTGTCCCCACAAAGCCCCTGACACAGAAGAGTGCTGAGCAGACCTGGCTGACAAAGCAGGAAGCAAATCCCAGTGATGATTACCTGTAAAACTTCTCCCGCAGCACAAGAAGTCACTGACAGAATTCCTCACACAGGATTTCAGTGAAAGAAACAGCTCAAGTTTTGAGGAAGAGTAGAAATTATTCCCCACAGCCTGCTTTGCCAACAAAGAACACTTCTGCTTTCCTAACAGAAATCCCAAAATCTGACAAAGGAGGAGCTTCAACAACCTGGCCAATAACCTCTGCTAGAACAGGCTGTGTGGATCACTACCAACAACCTGTCCTGTGCCATTGACATTAAATTTACATTTTATGATGAAATTGTGAACTACTTCATGATGGAAATACTGCCTGGCCTGAGAGAAGCCATCTCCCAAGATGGTACACACATTCATGCTTACAACCCAATAAATATCTTCCAAAATATGGACACTATAGCCCAGCAGCAAGATGATGTTTTCCCTCAATGAGAGCAGACCCAGAGACCACAGACAAGCCTGGAGCCCTCCTGAGTTCACACAGCCATGAGCCATTAAATGTTTCAAGAGTTCCTCTTGAATTGATGGCAAATAAGAGGATTTTTGGGACCTACTTTGAAATATTTCAGCAATTTTACCCATTGTAAACAATGCTGTAAAAAATGAAACTGCTATTTCAGTTATTTGGTTTTTTTTCCTTGTAAAAGAATGTCTCTCAAAACCAAATATCAGAGGAAATAACAAAGAAGCTTTTACACCAATGAAAAATAAAAATCTTTCTTTGCTGTATCTATTGCTCAATCACAGCAGGGCAGGGATAGTGACAGGGCATCAGGAAGTGAGAAATTAGAAAAGAATGATGCTGATTTGATCAGCTTCATTTGGTTTCAGTTAAATGAAACAAAATAGGAACATATCTGAAGTAAGACTTTCAGGCTGGACATCTTTTAAAAATGCTGCAGCTCACTTACAAATAAATGTTATGGAAATAAATCAGTGTTTTATGACACACTGATCTCTAAAAATAACCAAGTTGTGTGTGAGCTGTTTGTTGTTGCCTTCACTGTGTGATTTCCATTCAGGAAAAAGGAAAGCAAAGCCAACAAAATATTTAAGCTAAATTACTGATGACTAAATTATTCTGCCAAGCAAAGAATCAAAGCAGTGAAGGCCAACTTACCGTCTCTCCCCATTATGTTCAAACTTTATCCTGACATCATTCTGCAGGAGAAAGAACAAAAGGTGAGCTCACAATCAAACTCTGGCACACACAACAGCACACAAATGCACCATATTATGATTTTAGTATTTTAACTTTCCCCATGGAAGCTGAAGCAGACTGTGGAAACAAGGGGCTGATACATGAACACAGCACGTGAGGAATGGAGAAACTGCTGAAAGAGAAAGACAAGGAAAGGGGTAAAAACAAAGCTGTAATTTTTGTAAACTGACACTTAAACAGAGGACATTGAAATAATATTTGAAAAAAAATAATCTATCTTTAACACTGCATGGAAAAAAATTGAAATTCAGTCCTAATTGCTTATTAATGTGAAGGCAATTTTATTTAAGCATGCTCAAAGCATGTCAAGAAACAGAGAGGGAACGTGCTACATTTTTTATTCCTACTCCTATTTCTGAATTTTTATTCCTATTTATTATTCCTTATTCTTAAGACATGGACTAAATCTCTGCTTTTGCAAAAATGCAGCCCCTGAAACTCAGAGTTACAAACAGGCTGATTCTGTGTCACCTTTTAAAGTTCTAAGGTTTCAGCAAAGGGATCATCACCACCATCTGATAGTTAAAAGCACTGACTGTGCAACCTGTGCAGTCACTGTAAACTCAGAAGATGCTGGGTGGCATGCAAGAGTCAACAAGCTGAACTTTCAACTCTGGACGTTGAAGTTCAAATCCCAATTTAGGTCAGAAAGATAAAAATAAAAGGGAAAAATCTACTCTTGATAAGACTCCATCATTTCTGCTGCACAATTTATGTGATTGGAATAGATTAAGCCATCTGTGAAAGCCTCAGACAATAGGCAATCATACATCTAGGAACTTCAAAAAAAAACGTGGCCAGGAAATGCTCTTTAGCTGGAGGAAGTTTCTGGCAGGCCCAGTGGTCAAGAATGCAGCTCAAAAGGACCCACGGAGTCCCTGGGAGCACACGGAATTCCTGCAGTGCTGGACCAGGGAAAATGAACTTTCCCAATCCCAGCAGTGACCAGCTGCAGCTGGGGCACTCACATGTCACTTTTAAAGAGTGGTTTTTACATGTAGGAAGAGAAAAAACTTAGTCTAGAATTACTCCAAAATGAAAAAAAAAATAAAAATCAAGAGAACCCATTTAATTGATCAATAAAGGAACAATGCACAAAACAGCACAGGAATAACATGAAGTCACTGCACAAAGACATATTCCTAATTTATAATTGCTAATAAGGAAATGAAGTTGGTTTTCTTACCGGAATTTTTTTTTCTTCCACTGCAGAGGCACACTGGTTCATTATTGCAGGGCTGCCCAAGAGGGGGGGACTGCTGGCATTGTGTTTTTTCTTTAAAAAAGAATAAAATCACCTTAAAAATGGAAATATGACTGTGAAATCAGAGAGTCACTTGCTAAGTGTGGCTTACCAATTTTTAGCTGTGCAGACTAAACCGCATAAAAAATACATATGGGGAGTATGCAGTATACATATATGTATAATGCAATATATATTAAATATTTTATTAAACTACATAAATGTATAGCATATATAATATACACAGTTTATATGACATGATATTCATGATATTTTTATGAGGCAGACCAAGCCTCATAAAAAATACATATGGGGAGAATGCAGTATACATACATGTATAATGCAATATATATTACGTATTTTATTAAACTACATAAATGTATAGCATATCTAATATATACAGTTTATGCAGTATACATACATGTATAATGCAATAGATATTAAATATTTTATTAAACTACATAAATGCATAGCATATATAATATACACAGTTTATATGACATGATATTCATGATATTTTTTATGAGGCAGACCAAGCCTCATAAAAAATACGTATGGGGAGGATGCAGTATACATACATGTATAATGCAATATATACTAAATATTTTATTAAACTACATAAATGTATAGCATATATATGATATGATATTCATTAATCTTATATAAAAATATAAAAGCTACCATATTTGCCACAGCCTGAGCAGGATCAAGGAGCTACTTCCCATCTGATGCTTTGGCTGTTGGAAGCACAGGACACAGCCAAGGATCTGAGCCAGTCAGACCCCCTGTGCACCTGCTCTGTCCCTCCAGTCCCAGGTGACCACTTGAGGCATTCACAAACCATTTTACCTGTCTGTTGGAGTGAGCAGTGTCCTTATTCTTCATGGTGTCATACCCGGGCAGGCGGTGGCGCCTGCCCATCTGGAGTGCCACCAGGTCCTTCATGATGGACTTCAAGGCCTCTTGTTCATCTGTCATGCACAAGAATTTCAGGAGTGAGTTGTCTGGGTGAGCACCAACCATGACATTTCTGCAGCTCTGGCACTTCTACACTGGTTTTCTGCTGGCTCATAGAACAGCAATCCTTTTTATGATCTTTGCAAATTAAATGTGATTTGATTTAGTCATAAAAAAGCCCAAACTTAAATGAATATCATGACAGATAAATGTTAAGTCACTCGTCCAATATCATAGAAGGATCTGGGCAGAGTACAGATGAGAATGAATATCCCCAGCCCCTAATTCTGTTCAAAAGTCTTCACAACAAACAGTAAAACTTGGACAGATCTGCTAGACCATCACAGGTCATTTAGGAAGGGCAAGCTGATGTGCTTCTGCCAAGGAAAACCTGGGAAAAGTCTGTTCTTTCCCATTTTATGTCATGTTAACTCTGAATTCTTGCCTGCTAGTGGAACAAACCACGGCCAGCAGAAAGAGAAATGAAAATCTGGACAAAGATTCATCTTGGAGTATCTGTGAACACAAATCCACTTGCACTGATTACCCCAACACGTTCCTCTCCTCCCTCAGAACAAGCTGATGGAATAAAATTCAAACCATTTTATGAGATTTCAAGATCTGCTGAGCAGGTTCAAGTTGTCCAGCACTAGGAACACTGTCTGCTGGCACAGTACAATGCAGCAGGTTCAATTCAAGGCTTCTTGCCTTGCAGCAATATAAAAACACACATTGATTTTTTTTTCCTTGTATGTTCCACTGACTAAGAATTACCTTCTGAAGATTCCTGATGTAACCAATTTAAAATATTCTCTCCCACTGCCTGTTTGCTTTGAGAAGTGGTATACACAGCAGAATTTTGTGCTTAAGAGATAAAAACAAAGATGTAAAAAGAGGGAAATGCAGAGTAGCTGTGATGGATGGTAGATGAAGCTATGGAAATTAATCCTTTCCTTGAGCAAGGATGAGGACTTTAAATTCCTTGATATTGCAAAAGGTGAAGGAAGCTGCCAAGTGCAGTTCTGTCCAAAGTGGGACTACACTGGGCACACCTAACAAAGCAGCACCTCAGGCTGTCCTGGCACGCTCCTGCCCTCTGCACTGCCTGGCTGCTGTCTCACATTATCAAGACTCTAAAAGGTTTTAGGGATAAAGTGTTGTTTCCTTGGCAAATAATACACTCAGCTAAATCCTTCCTGATATTAAGGCATTACTTAGGCATGGAATTTGAAGCAATGATTTGATCAGCTCTGGACATGCCAAGGAGAATCTGCCCTTTCTAAAAGAGTTTGGGAGGACCTGAACCCTAGATTTGAAAGAAAAGCTTTTTTTTTTTTGATAATTGGGATTTTTGGAAGTGATGTGAGCCAGATGAGGTTATCAGTTATCACAGTCCCTCCTTTCTTCCCTCACTCTGTCACTTTGAGAAGTTCAAATTGAAACGAGCATTTCTGAAGCAGATTTGCAAATAACTGAAACTCAATTTTAAGAATCCACCATGGCTACACACTCATCCCTGATCCATGGCACTGGTTTGCTAGGTAATCACTTGCATTTGGAAGAGCTGTCCTGGGAACAGCTGCTGAACATCAAAGGATGGACTGGCTCACACTGGTACCTCCCTGTAAAAGGGACTCAGTGGGACGATTTGTTTCTGCAATTTTGTGTCGTGCATTTGCTCACTCTCCAAAGCAGTCAGCTCATGTTTTATGCAGAAGACTGGCTTCACAATGAATCAATGTCTGAATAACAAACGAGATTTTCGCAATGCTTAAAGATGACAGATGTGGGACACATACGGCTTGTAAAGCACGCAGGGAGCAGATCCTGCTCAAAGTTAAAAGCAGAATGGGAAAAATACACCTCTTTGTAAGGAGGAAACAGCTGAAGTCCCAGTCAGAACAGAAGTCACACTAGGATTATCTTTGCTAAAACCAATAGTTTCTGCCCAGGTCTGTTTTAGCTTTCACAGGATGCCAAAATGGTTTGGGTTGAAGGAGATTTCAAAGCCCATCCAGTGCCACCCTTGCCATGGCAGGGACACCTTCCACTGTCCCAAACTGCTCCAAACCCTGTCCCACCTGGCCTGGGACACTGCCAGGGATCCAGGGGCATCCTCACCCTCACAGGGAGGAATTTCTTCCCAACATCCCATCCATCCCTGTCCCCTGGCACATTCCCTGTGTCCTGTCTACTTGTAAAGTCTCTCTCCATCTTTCTTGCAGGCTCTCTTCAGGCACCGGAACCAAGTCCTAGCTTGGTCCTGAGAGCACCCAACATCTGAGATACATCCACTGTGGACTCCACAGTCTTACACCAGAAACATCAAGCCTAGACCAGATCATGAAATAGAAGGAAATCTCCCAATGCATCTGCAGAAGGTGTTAATTACAGAAAAAAAAAAATCTTTAAAAAGGAATGCAGAGCAGAGAGTATAAAAAAATCCAAATCAAAACCCAGCAAATCTCTGCTGTCCAAGACAAGCCAAATGAGACAATAACCACATTGTGGCAGTGGAGAAGGGAGAGCACTCCTGGACATTCCAACTGCATGTAAAAGAAGCAAGTGGTGTAAGTAACACAACCAAAGCAAGAGGCTGCTTTTTGAGAAGCACATCAGCCAAAGGAAATAAGTGCTGGGATCTATCTCAGCACTAAGTAACCCCTTGTGGGATGAAAATGGGAAGAAACAGTTGTGAATGAAGCTAAAGTTCCAGGTAGGCAATGGCACAACTTTTTCCTTTTTTTTTTTTTTTAAGTTTCCAACTTTACAGTTGAACATTTAACCTTTTACCTTTACCGGAGTGTCTCCAATTTGCTGGTGTTCTTTCCTTCTGATGGTATTAAGAACAGCCTTGGAGTCACCTGGCAGACAAAGGCTGAAACTGCACAATAAAAATACTACATCCTATGGGCTGGAACATCCCTGATGTTCCTACCACCCAAAACACTCAGGGAAGAGCTGGGATACAAGTTTTCCACTACAGTGCAGTTTGGGTTTGGCCAGATACCAGGAGGATGAAGAAGAGCTTGTCTTGGCAGAGTTCCTTTGGGCAAGAAGCAAACGAGCTATGAAAGCAGTTTATAGCTGAGGGCTGATGACAAGAAATCAAATCCATCAAAGAATAGGTCTGAGGATAAGAATTCTGCTCAAAACAGCATCATCACTGGAAAACAAAGATCAATGGTTGGCTGCAGGTGTTCTAGCCCAGGTTCCAGGCTGTGTGGAGACAGCAGCCACTCACTTGTGGCACAGAGGACACATCCAGCCAACTGTGTGCTCTCTATTACAGATTGCAGCTTGGCTGTGAAGTGAATTTATTTATTAGCTGAGGCAATCTGTGAGTTTACAACACAAACTCTGAAGGGCAGCATCTGGCAAACACCGGAGCTCAATGCTCTCAGGCTCAGGGTGGGATTGCTGGGGTGTCCTGAGCAGCACCAGGAGCTGGACTCATCCCTGTGGGTCCCTCCCACCTCAGGATATTCTACAAACCCCTGCAAGCTCTGTATCTCACTCACTGCAGTCATTATAACACCAGAATATTATTTGTCTTCATAAAATGGGAACACAATGTCCTAACAAAGGGGATGGAAGAACTTCAGCTGAGTTTAAATCTTATTATACATTTTTTAGCAGTCTTACACTGAGCTGTTGGTTCCCTACTACTAAACCATACATCCTGTAATTCATCCCTATGCTGATGAGGTAGAACATGACAGAGTATTTATCTCTTAAAAGGATAAAATAAAGTCAAATACTGACCTGAGCTTGCACAGGGAAAATGTGTACCTGGTGAGGACAGCAGTGTGATGGATTTAATCCTGAGAAGCATGAATATTCTTTAGATCCATCCCAACAGAGCATTTCCATAGACTGACTTGGAGAAGCACGTGGAGCAGCCTTACATTAACTGCACAATGCAGAAGCTGCTACAAATGAAAATGAAGCAATTTTTGGAGCACTGAGAGACCCTGTTTTGCCTGGTCTCCAGTAGGTCTGGGAAACACAGTTCTGCTTTGTGCGGGAAAGATGTTGTCCAGGAAATGCTTTTCATGTTTTAAAAACTAGACTCAAGGATTTTTATAACTCCGATAAAAGCGAACTGCTGCTCACAGAGAAAGCTGTTCCTCCCCACAAAGCATTTACTTCTACCAATCCCTGGTTTGTTACACAGGTCTGAACAAGTCGGAAATGGAAACAGTTTAGAAAAAGAACAAAAAAAAAAACCACAAAGTTAGAACAGCAGAAGTATCTGCATATGTCTGTGAACCCCCCTAGGCCAGGATCATGTTTTAGATGGTGTCACAGTGGGACACATGATCCCATATCGTGGAAAAGAGAAAGAAGTGAACACATCTGTGTGTTTGTTATCTACCACCACAACAGCAAAGCTGGTTTGGGTAAGTGATTGGCAGATCTGGGGGCAATGAGGAAATTTTAGACAAATTGTGTCCATGTTAGAGGTCTCAAAAAAAGCATTGAAAAGAGCTTCATTTTGAGTCCTTTGCTGTGGGCAGTTTTAGTGGTACCAAAATGCTGCTGTGTGCAAGCTTCAGGAAATCACCAACAACCTGGTTTGCAGAGTGAGAGGAAGAATCAGAGCTCTCCATGAGGCACATCACTGCAGGATATATTCAGGGTCCCTGCTCTCACTCACAGGTTGAGGGAAGGGCTGGGATTTGGGATTTGAGCCGGGGCTAACCTGCAGGCTCAGCCGCGCTCCCTCGGTGCGTGTGAGCCAAGGGAAGGAAGTGACACAGGCAGGAAAAGCTGGCGGAGGGGAAGGCTGCAGGGAGCAGGGCCTGCTCCCCAAAGGCAGCCCTGCACACCCCAGGGCTCCGGGTCCCTGCTCTCCAGCCCACCAAGGAGGGGAAAAAACCCTCAGGGATTGTCCAAAATCCGCTCAGGTGAGCGCCGGCTGCACCGCTGAGCCCTGACACCAACACCGCAAACCCTGACAGCAGCACTCACACATCCTTCAGGTGGGCCAAACACCACGTCAAAGAGAGTCAGAGCATCGTGTAAACCCATCACCCGCTATTTAATCAGATTATTTGGTCACAGCTGCTGAATGAATTCAGGTTTTGCCCACTGCAAAGGGAAAATCTGCTAGGGGAAGGCTGCAGGGAGCAGGGCCTGCTCCCCAAAGGCAGCCCTGCACACCCCAGGGCTCTGGCTCCCTGCTCTCCAGCCCGCCAAGGAGGGAAAAAACCCCAGGGAATTTTCCAAAATCCGCTCAGGTGAGCGCCGGCTGCACCGCTGAGCCCTGACACCAACACTGCAAACCCTGACAGCAGCACTCACACATCCTTCAGGTGGGCCAAACACCACGTCAAAGAGAGTCAGAGCATCGTGTAAACCCATCACCTGCTATTTAATCAGATTATTTGGTCACAGCTGCTGAATGAATTCAGGTTTTGCCCACTGCAAAGGGAAAATCTGCTCGCAGCTCTGCCATGGTACGCACAATGCTATGGCGGAGCGGTCCGTGAAATTGTATTTTTTTCATTCTGTGCTCACATGTTTACAAACACAGGTCCAACTGCCATTGGAAAACGCTTTCATGGAAACCCAAGTTCCTACTTCTAAACCATTTTAAGTTTATGAAGCACCCTGCTGCTCTAAACAGAGTGGATTACACTATTCCTCTTTGTAGCAGAGAAATCTAGCAATGGTTTTGCATGAATTTGTGGTATTTACCAAATCAAAACACAGTAAAGAGATACTGAAGTAGCTGTAGAATAACATTTGCAATGCTTTTTGATTTTAAAGTATAAAAGTTAATTATGTACACAGACTAAATGAAGGAGAGTCTTAGAAAACCAAATTTGGTTGTGGGGAAGAAACATTTAAGTTGTAGCCCATGAAACCATGAAACTCCAGACTTAGAAAAGCAGGAATTTCCTTGCCAATATGCAAATATGAGTAAGTTCTGGTTTAGAGTAATTCAAAGTTTAATTCTAGCACCTCTAAGTTGAAAAATAATTAGGAAGCACAAGACCCCCTCCATAAGCAGTTCTTTATACAGAACATACAGTCCAAATCCAAATTATTTTGAATTAATCAATCCAATTCAGTCACGGCAGCTCCTCATAACAACGTTTTCCTCTTGAAAAAGAGTTCTTCCAACTTCTCTGCTTGTTTTTACATGTTGCTGTCTGGGCTGAGAATGGCAAACGAGAACTCGGGGGGAGCTCCATAAAGGAAAATCTATTTTGATGGACTCCCAAACTACATTTTAATAACAGAAATTTCCCTGATTAAGCTCGAGCAGAACAATTCCCGTCTCAAGCAGAGCCGACTCCTGGAGGCTGGAGGAGCCCCCTGCGCTCAGCCCGGCCCGCTGCTCCCGCCGGTGCGTCTGGCCAAGTTCGCTACCGACCCGGGGCACCGCACGTACCGGTAAACACCGATTTTCACCATTTTAACCAAATCCTTGAAAATCCACCGCTCCCCGCGGCGCTGCCGCTGCCGGGCCCGCCCGCGCCGGCCCCGCGGCACCGACAGCGGCCCGGAGCGGGGCCCGGCCGAGCCCCCGCCGCCCCTTCCCGCCCGCAGCGGCCCCGGCCCATGACGCGGCCCCGGCTCCCGGGGCTTCTCCGCCGCTCCTCACCCATGTCTGCGGGCGGCGGCCCCGCTCACGGCGGGCGCTGCGGGACGGCGCTGTCACCGCCGCGGCTCCATGGCGGCCGGGCCGAGGGGGAGGGCTCAGAGCCGCCGCCGCCGCCGCCACATTCCCAGGCCCCGCGCCGCCGCCTCCTCCTCCCGGCGGCCGCGCTCCGGGAGCGGCGGGCGGGGGCGGGAGGGCGCAGGCGCTGCCGGTGCGTCCCGGAGCCCCCGGTCCGTGCGGGCCGGCCCCGCCGCCGCCGCCCGCAAAACAAACCGCTCGGCGGCCGCCGCGCACCCGCCGCCTCCTGCCAATCACAGCGGCACCCGCCGCCGCCCGCCAATCGGCGCCGCCGGGGCGCGCACCCGACGGCGCGGCTGGCCAATGGGAGCGCGAGGAGCCGCACCGCCCGCCCCGCCTCCCCGCGGAGCCGGCTGTCAATCACGGGGGCCCATTGCGCCGCGGCAGGGCCACGCCTCCCCGCCCGTCAGGAGGCGGGCTATGGCAAACCACGCCCCTTATTGCTGTCAATCAGTATGACTGACGTCGGCGCGGCCCCGCCCCGAGCAGGCAGCGGGGCCGGGTCCAGAAAAGAGAATAGAAAAGGAAAAATGGAATTTTGTCCTTCTGCCCGTTCTGTACCGGCAGTAAAGCACCTCCGGGAAACCTGCCACAGGGTGAATGAGAAGAAATGCCCCCTTCAAACGAACTAATGAATTAGAATTAAAAAATCATGCTAGATTGCATGATTGCATGTCTGATGCAACTGCTGGGTAACTCCGTTCACACACCACCATGTGCTGCTGTCATCACCCAGTCTAACCCAGGAATTCCACTGAATCAGGAATGCTTTGGGTTGGAAGGGACCTTAAAGAGCATCTCATTCTCCTGGTGTTTTAATCAAATTATACCTTTTAAACGACACCCAGCCTGCTCTTTCCCCATGTGTGTCCATCGCACCTGCAGGATGGCATTTCCATGGTGTGTTTTCCAGCGAAGAACCGGCAGAAGGGGTTTGTTGTTTTGGAAAGGAGCCCAGCCCTGACTCCCCGTGGTGGCCAGGGCTGCCCTGCAGCTGGGAACCCCATCTGGAGCAGATGTTCCAGCTGCTGCTTCTCCATCTGCCCAGTGTCTGGGAGTGGCTTTGCTCACAAACAGCACGGCAGCAATGTCAGAGGGGTCAGGGAACCTGGATAAGACACATGGAGAAGAAAACTAGACTGGAAAGGGAAATTGCTCAAAAGTGTGAACAAGTGCAGGAATCAACCTACCCATCAGGAGGGATCTGGGACTTAGTCAAAACATGACAACATCATCTGTCACGTAATTTATTTTTATTTTTTTTAACTGTCAAGGTAATAAAAAGCTCTCAGAGTGTCATACCAGGTCGACACAGAAATAGGAAAAGGGATCCACACACCCAGCCACTTCCCCTTCTTAATACAAGTCTTGTATTTGTGGTATCAAGCTGGTAGCTTTTTGTCCCTGCTCCAATTTGAATTCCTCTCTCATTTGACAGCATCACTATTGATCTTGGAACCACTTTTTGACATGCTTTTTCACAGCTTCATGATGGCTTATCACTATCCTTTACCAACCACTACATCTCAGTTTCCTTTCCTCACTAATTTCCAATAAAATACTCCACAGATTTCTCCTTGTCCATAAATTCACATCCTTGCACTCTCTGCTGCTACATTTAATCTCATCTCTATTTCTCACTCTTCAGTCCTCCAATCTCCAAGACACTCCAGTTCCCTCATATTATTAAAGCCTCCCACTTTGGTTCATCACCAAATTTGATTTTAATGCTTGCTCTTTGTGCCAGGATCATTATAAAAAGGCTTTTCTAAGAGAGGTAAGATCCCACTCCATGCCCTGGGAGGCAGAAATTCAGCATCAATTCCCCACTGCACCAGCCCTGATTTCAAACCACTCCATTTGCTATTTTTGCCTATCTTGTCCTGCTAAACGAGACTGATTCCATGTCCTTTGTGCAGAAACTTGCTTTGCTGAGTCCAAAAGATATTGGAGCAGCGAGTGGCAGCTTGTGACAGGAGGCAGCAGCTCCTGGCAGATGGCAGGGACACCCACCCTGGTGGAACTCACTCCTCCCATCTCCCACTGCCCAGCGTGTCTGGATTCCACTGAAGCTTCCCTGCACCTTTTACCAGATTGAAAATAGAATGATTTGTCCTTAACAGCTCATCACTTCACCCACCTGTCAAGCCTAATGTGTAAACCAACAGATTTATCTCCTGGTTTGTGGTTTCCCCATTTTACAGACATTCTCACATCACTATCTACATGCAAGTGCCATCAGGACTTTTTTTGGACCACTACAGACCCTCACACTTTTTTTTTTTTTTTTGTCCCTGACAAGCTGGTGAATCCTTCCTGAACTAGAATCCAACTTTCTACCAAAATAAGTACCCCTTTTTTGTGTAATTTGAGAAAAATTAATAATTCCTTTCTGACTTTTACTGTGTACTTAATGTTGTGCTGGAATCACAGAATCCCAGAAGGGTTTGGGTTGAAGGAGACTTCAAACCCCACCCAGTGCCACCCCTGCCATGGCAGGGACACTTTCCACTGTGCCAGGCTGCTCCAAGCCCTGTCCAGCCTGGCCTTGGGCACTGCCAGGGATCCAGGGCCTGCCCACCCTGCCAGGGAGGAAATATCCCATCAAATCCTTCTCTCTATCAGTCTGAACCCAGTTCTCCTCGCCCTGCCATTACAGTTCCTGATGAGGATCAGGTTATTTACTTTATATTCCACGGTTTTCCACCCTGATTTGTCCACATCCTTCCAAAGCTGCAGCTTGCCAGCAGAGAACTTCACTCCTGTAAACAGCAACTGCAGAACAGGCTTAATTCTTGAATTTATTCATTTAACGTGAAATCATCAGTAAAGATATTCACAGAGACTCTCCAGGAGCTCCTCTGTTTCCAGTCAGCCCATTTGTATTAAAGGAACTTCATAAGGCCCAATTCTTTAACGCTGTCACGCAGCATCAGCTAAGGAAAGGAAGTGTAATCCCTATTTTAGGGACTTAAGGGCATTGCAGAGAGAGACAGTGACTTGTTAGAAGTTACACAGGAAGTCTGGAGTAGACCTTTGGGATTTAGCTCTTGGCACCTTTTCCTAGTGTCTTAATCACTATGCCATCATCTTATTTTCTATTTTGGTAGTATTTCCATTTTCTGAAGCATACCTGACTCAAAGAGCCCCTTTTCCTTGCTATCAGATGTACTATTTCTTCTTTCCTTCCTGCTTCCCTTCTTGTTTGGGTAGACACATCCTTCCTGGGGAGCAGAGCAGGCTCCAGGCCGAGCCTTGTCCCGTGCCAAACCTTCCTTATTCTACATCTTGGACTCCAGAGCCACAGCAGGGAGTGAGGAGGAGAAACCCTGTAAACAGAACCGGAGAATCCTTGAATGCTTTGGGTTGGAAGGACCTTAAATCCCATCCATGCCACCCCTGCCATGGCAGGGACACCTCTCACCGTCCCAGGGTGCTCCAAGCTCCATCCAGCCTGGCCTGACATTGCCAGGGATGGGTTATTCTACCTTCAAATGATGCATTGAAAGGTTCTGCACTGTCTTCAGCAGATGTAATCTCATTAATCCCAAGCAGTTCTGCCTCTCCTAAAAATTCCATGTGGTGCTCTCAGCTTTGAAAACAAAAATAATGGAACACTGTCATCATTACCAAACTCTAGGACAGCATGGCAGGATAAATATGGCCTCAAATGCATCTCTCCCCCAGCAGAGATGTGAATCCTGTGAAAGTCCTGTAAAACACACCTGCAACAGCCTTTCCCAGCCGGGAGGAGCAGGTGGGCACCTGCACCTGTCCTGTGGCCCAGGGCTGGGCCTGGCTGCCAGCAGCATTCCAGCAGAGGGGGCTCTGAAGCTGCTGAAAAACCAGAAGCTGTTCTGCCTTTGGAATGGCAAAATTAGAGAAGGAAGGGGAGGAAGAACGTTAAAAATATGATATGCTTTTAGATCCTCACTTCCTCTGAGCTGACAGTCTGGACTGTTTCTAAAACAGCACAAATGAAAAAGCTGAAAATGAAATGCTTCTTCCAGTCACAGCCCCAGAATAATCTCAGAGGCCACTTTTTCTCTACAGCCATTGCTGTAGAGAAAAGACCAGAGGGTTTCTTTCAAGTATTTTCAAGCCTGATTGATGATTAATTTTTCATTCACAGCTGGTCTCAGCGCAGGGACTCTCCCACAGTCACAGAACAAAACAGCTGTGCCAGATGTTGGCTGGTCCATAACATTTACAAAAGGCAGACTCCCTCTCATCTTTTTTTCTACCTACATTCCTCTTGTTTTGCCACACTGACAGGCAACCTGCTTCACCCATTACCCACCAGTTCACCGCTTCTTGCACTGCTCCAATCTGCACAAGCTGCCTCCTTCCACCATAGTGGGAGCTGAGAAGTTTCTCTGGAGTGTTCCAAAGCACAAATCCAGGGACAAAAATAATCTGTGAGGATGCAAATGCATTTCTAGGGCGAAAGACAAACAATTCTTAGAAAGAAAGTATTTTTTTTGAGCAGGAGTTACTAACACAAAGTCCATATATAGCTTAAAAATCACTGCAGCATCTTTGCAGGCAACTCTTTCCACTGTGGTCATGAAGCTCAATAAGCTTTTATTTCAAAGGCAGTACACAAAGAATTAGAAAAAAAATCCAAGGGTTTAGTTGAACTAGATTGAATCTAAATACTTAGGGAAGTCATCTGTCCTGCTTGCCAAGGCCCAAGGTATAAATGTCCAAGCTCTGCCACAATGTTCTCCTCTTGGCCCCAATTCCAGACACGACAGCAGTGACTGAGAGTGGAAAAAACCCTTTAAGAGAGGTCACCCTGCCCAGGAGAGAGACTTAAAGCTACAGAGGTGCCCAATTGCTTTGTTTACACTTTGCGTATATTCAAAATCCCTCAGAGACTAATTATTTAAACTCTAAAAAAAAAAAAAAAAAAAAATTCCCCCTTCCCCTCATCTTAAAAACAAAACCACACAACAGATAATTCCCATTTTTTTGAGCAGGGAACAAACAAATGTTGGAAAACATGAGCAGAAACAACACTGGGATACACAGACCCTGCAGCAGATTTTTAAGAAAGCAAATATTTAATGTACAGCTGCATTAACCATTCTGTTGCAGTTCTGTAGTGACTGGGTTCCTATAATGTATTTGGGGAAACTTGCAATTTAAGGGTAGCTGGAATTATCAAGTTTGTTTGGGTATTTGTAGGATGAGGGATCAATATACCTCACCAGCTTTGCAGAGGCAAGGCAAAGCAATCAGCCTCCTCTTCTCCACACAGAAGGAATGAAGTGTCTTTGTAGTTTTCTGCTCCCCCCAGGTTTTTACTCATCACACAGGGAACTGCAGTCAATCTACAAATGTTCCATTTTTATTACAAAGTATGAAAGGCAGAAAATACTGTACCTAATACACAGGAGGCCGAAACTTAGAAAGAAGGTTAAAAAATCTGAATAAAACTACATAGGAAGCAGGAAATAGCATAAAAGGATGCAACATTCCACTTTCAAGCGAGTTCAGAAAATTGCCTTAAAATTTACAGTTTCAACAATATGGTTCCATGACTCAGGTGTTAAAATCCATTGTAACAAACCCTTTTATATTTTCTCCATAAAAATAAAGGAATATAGGGACACTGCAGTTATCCATGTCAACAATATATGTCTGTTGAATAGCAGGATACTGGGACTCCTCTAGGACAGAATAGTAGCAAAGTTGCAGGTGGAGAAAAGGACAGAAGTAAAATTACTATTGCTTTAACATACTCTAAGTGAGAACAAGAAGTCAGGAATCTCATATGGATGTTTGTACAATCATGCTACAAAGATTACACCTTCAGGAAATTACCACAACAGGACTGTGAATGGGAAGAGCAGAAGGGAAAACACACCTAAAAGTAGAATCTCCTACTTGGCTACTGGTAACAAAAATGCTTCGGCGCAATGGATTTAAATTACATTTTACACTGCTAGCAACCCAAGGGTTAAAAAAAAAGGTTCTTTTTAAATAGTAATTTCATAATTCCTATTTCCCAAGTTGTGAAAAAAAGCAACATACCTTTTTCCAGCTGCACTGGGACTCTGTCCTGCTCTGGTTTTTGCTTTTCTGCCTTGCTAAGACCCCACAGACCCACCCTCAGCACTAAGAGGGGCTGGAGTTGCATATGGAAAACAAACTCCAAGGAATGGGAGCTGGACCATGGGTTTACAGCTGCACATGGCCACAATATTTTGTCAGGAAATAGCCTTTTTCCTTAATTTTGTTAGATTTCCTATAAAGAAACCAGCTTGATGGAAGCCACTGAGATAATTTATGACTATGGAAATTCTCGCTTGATGCTAAGTATCAGAGGCTGCACAAAAGGCCACTGAGGTCCTTGGCAGACACACTTGTCACCTGAAACAGGCAGCAGCAACTCTCACAAGCCCCTTTGCATCTGGTGTCTGCCATGAATCACCAGATGAGCCTTCAGTGATTGGTATTTAGCTGCATTTCTAATTACTGCTCCTTTTACTGCTGATTGGAAGTTCTGAAGATCCCTTCCAGAAAACAAACCAAGTCAGGGGCATCCTAAACTCTCCTCAAAACCCTCAAGCATGAAACATTTCTGACTCTTCTTGGGTAAGCAGGGGAAGTACAGCTGCATCAGAAAGTGCTCTTTAAGTGCCACATACAATTAATTCCCTGGATTCTCTGCAGAGATCAAGAGAAACTGGGACAGAGCTGACAGTGACCTGCTCTTTGCTTTCCATGTGCACAGAACAGCAGGTACAGGCTTGCTCTGAGAGCAGAAGGCAGGAAACACACGTTAGGGAGAATTTGTGTTACCTGACAGGATAACTGTGCATTTGAGGTGGTGGAACCACTTTGCTACTGAAAAAAGCAATGGGAAAACTCAGCCCTTTAGTACTTTGATGGGACTGAAACTGTGCAGCCTGCTGAGCCCAGAGCCTGGCTGTGCTGCTGTCCACTCCTTGCAGTGTGTCTGGAAAGAGTTAAAACACCACTAACCATCTGGTCAATTCAATGTTTCAGGCTGTGTGAATTTCCAGGCAGCAGCTGCCGGTTTCTCTCTCACAAAATTCAAGTTATCCAAAGGCTCCAGGCACATCCCTACACAACTGTCAGCACTGTCATCATCGTGTTCTGATGGTAAAGAAGAGGATTCCCAAACACCACCAAGTTCCTGAGCAAAAAGGACTCTGGGGGACATGCAGCAGCACATCCCTTGGGTTGGCCTTACAGGACAGTGCCAGTCTCACAACATGAAGCTTCAGTTTAACATTTACAGCCTTGTCAAGTGCTCACATTTTTGGCTTTCAGTAAAAACAAGCGAGGGTCATCCCCAGTTTAGGATTTTGGTGACAGTCATTATTTAACATTTTCTACACAACACAAATGCCTACCCTACAAGGGCTGAGGAAAAGATGACTCTCCTCCTAATCTTACCAAAAATATACTTGTTAAAGTGCCATCTGCAAGAGAACAAAATGGACACACTCAGCTCCTTATTTCCATTGACAACAAGCACAGGAACATCTGTGAATTCTGTACATCAGATTCCTCCCCTCACCTGGTCTCTGGCAGGCTATGATCTACAGACTGAGGCAGCTTCTCATTGCACCATGAGGCAAAAATAGAGCTTTTCACTATTATCCAGAACATTCAGTAGAGTAATTACTGCTAAATTTTGAAAGGATCATTAACTTTGACTTATGAGAGGCAATGCCTCCCCCGTTAAATACATTTCAAGGTTCCATAAGAAACAACCTGTTTTAGCAGTCTTCTTTCATATTATTTGAAACCACTGTGTTTTCTTTCTAAATAGATTGTCAAAGCACTCAAATCCTTGCCTTTTAAATCCCTGCACACACAAGTACAATTCCCACAGATGCAAGCTACCATAGCCCTCCTCATTTAGACAGTTCACAAAGTTGGCACACTACACACTAATTCAACATTCAACTTGTTAACTGCTGGTTTTCACCTCCCTAACAAATTTTACATCATCAACATCTCCTGGCTGAGAGCCAGCAGGTTGCCCACATAATAGTAGGAATCTGTGGAAAGCTTGGTTTAAACAGAACATAACAACCAAACAATAGTTTAGTCTCCTGAATTAATCAATTGGAGAAATGATAGAGAACTTCCTAATTCAGAATTATTTCTGTCCCAGAACCAGGCTGGCCTGTACCAACAGCAGCACATGGTTTTCTGCTTTGCTCACCTCACCTGTGTTCACTCTTCCCTTAATGTTACTTTCTACCCAAAAAACATGAAGTATTTGCAAGCAGTTGTTCTGCATCCTCTGCTTGTGCAGTAAGCACCAAATAACAGAAATTGAATAGCAAAGTATTTATTTTCATGAACTTTGGGAAAAAATAATGATTATGGGGGCTTTATACCCTACAAAATTGAGTGTCAAACAGGGGAATTGTAATAATCTGTGTATTTCAATTCACAAGTGTCAGGGTTTGTTTTATCTTGCAGACAAACACCAAGCACAGCATTCCCTCCCTGGCACTGGGTCACAGCAGCTGTTGGCAAAAGGGCACCAAAGTCTTTCCCTTCCTTGTCTATATAGAAGTGCCATTTGCACTACAGAACATCTCACCCATGAGGATTTTCATGTCTTTTCACTCATTAACCTTTCAAGGGACATCTTTGAAGTTATTTTAAGTATTATTTCCCTGTGCCAAAACAGTCTCTAGTGATTTAAAATGTAATTTCTTGTGAAGAATGACAATGGATTATGCCCAAAGCAATATGCTGTAGATCCAGAAGGTATCCCAACTGGCTAAAAAAAAAAAAAACAAAACAGGATATAGGCTTTATTTAGTTCCAAGATTCCTTCACTTGCCTTTGATGCATCTGGGGTAAGTACACAATTTCACAAACAGACTTCCATCAATTTCAGGGATGCAAGAACAGACACTGGATCCTCTTCAGGTCCCTAACAGGATTAATTTCCAACAGATGCAGAATCTACCTGGCTATTCAGAGCATGAGTTCCTTTACACAAGCTCTCATTATCTTAGCATTCATCTTTGACTCATGCAGGAATCTGTACAGGAATAAATTTTGAAGCAAAAAGGGGACATGGAAAGCACTAACACTGCAGGTAGTTCCCTCTCACTAACAGCACCTTTTGCCTGCCATTTGTAATTAAACAGAGCATGACAAGCCTGTGAATGTGTTTCAGATGACTCCTAAAGCTATGAATGCCATTAGCCACTCCTGCTAGGAAAAGCCCAGTTTTTGCTTCATCCTATGTAAGTTTTTTCCAGTTTTAGATGAAGTGCTATTGCAAAAAGTGATTGTTTGGCTAACACTGCTCTGACATCCAGCTAAAGCCTGTCTGTGGAACACACCACTCTCACTAGTGCTGCTAATAAGAAAAACTGACCTTCAAGTCAAATGAAGCTTTGTCAGAAATCCCACAACTGAACACACTGACAAAACACCAGCTTGCACGCTCCTGGTTCTCTGCTATCAAAAGGAGTGATGGAATACAGCTGCCCCTAATGAATTCCTATCAAATTCCTGAGGCAATGCTTTTCTGAGCTCCACGGTGAGAAGCAGCCTGCAGAAGAGTATTTCTCTATGTCCAGAATGACAAAACTCTGCAGATTCTGTTCTGTATTTGACAGTGTTCTCAGTGTCAGCTTCAGTGTTCCACAGCAACTGCTTTCCCAACTTGCCTTTCCTGCATAAACTGACAAGATGCAAGTTTGCCAGTGTCCTGCTATTTATAATCTGCCTCCAGTTGCAGGTGAATACTCATTAGGTGGAAAGAATTTTGATGGTTTCTGACATTTACACAGAAACTGGGCTGCACACCCTTCCAGAGAAGCTCTGGCTGTCATGTCTTCATCAGAGAACTGCAGAGCCTTCAGCACAGGACCTGTGTTATGGTAAAACTCCAACAAGGATTTTTATCTTGCCTAATCCACTCAGCTTTCATTGAACAGTATTATTGTAGAGTGATCACTATTCCAAACAGAAGCCCTCTGGCACATCCCCCAAAGTCAGGAGGATGACAAATGCCAAACCTTGGCCTCAATGGCACAGCTTCTTTCCTTCCAGATCCACCTTTGTGCATCACATTAGGGAGTAACTTCTTTCAAAAAAACCAGCTTTCTTTTGGGTAGCAGACCAGCTCTTCTGACTTGTCTTGTTCATTCAACAAGACCTGGCAGTATAAAGCAAATACACTTCACAACAAGATTGCTTTTTTGCTCCCTTCAAGACCTCCCAGGAACACAGGCCAAACACTTCCTCTGAAGTAGAGCCTAACCACAAAATCTTGCTCATATTATTTGCCAATCAAGCAAGCTACAAAGTGTGAAACCATTTTATTTTGATTTAGATAAGGTAAGTTTTCCAAGGGGAAATAATTTGGTTGGAAGTGTCAATCCCAAGCCCATTACAAGTACATTTTTTCAGGAATTGTTTACCTCCTGGGAGCTCACGTCATGCACAGATCTTCATTCTCAACCTATCACTGCTCTGTTTGCTAACACAACTGCAGGATACACACAAACTCAGTCAGAATTTAAAAATAAGACCTACCATAGTAACAACTGCCTTGAGCATCAGAAAAGTGTAAAGAAATTGTGCAACAAGTACTTGTACTTCACAGCACCAGAAAATTCTGCCCAGGTCACCAGATACAGGGAGCCAAGGCAACAGTTAATTCTGGCAGGCCTTTACTGCCAGGGAGCCTGCAGTGTTACTGCGGTTTGTATCCATGAACAGGTCCTGCTCTGGATATATGGAAGTGGATCACATATCAAAAGTAAGAATTAGGGAGAAAAACCTTACTCAATAGAAAGTTAGCCCAATATATAAAAAACATACAAACGTTTAAACAGTTTAGAGGCAGCAACAACAGGAATGATAAAGATTCCTGCCAAGGTGGCCGTTAACATCATTGTCTTTTTCCCCCCACCTTGTTTTGCACCTGCATCTGTTAAACTGGTGGATGTGCTGCCTCAGCTGGCTGACAAACACATGGACATATGCAGCAACTTAAAAGCCTGCAAGCTTATTAATACAGTCAACAAACAAATATACAGAACTTTTACTGAGGGAAAAAAAGGAATTTCACAAGAAAACCAGAACCCAGAAGTTCCAAGAGGCTCAGCACGTCTCTGCATTTTAGAGTCTTGAGAGACAGGAGACCCCTGCCATCGATTCTTGTAACAGTTTCTTGTAACAGCAGATGCAAAGCAACAACAGATACTGGCCACTTGACTGGTGGTGTTCTTACTTTAGAGGGGAGGGGGAAGGACACAGCCCTGCCTCACTGTGCACCAAGCTGCAAAGTTAGACTCTGAGGATCTCCAGGCAGTTGTTGTAGCAGATGGCTATCCAGTCTGGCTGGGTGGATGCCCACTGTACATTGTTGATCTCTCCCTCGGCTGTGTAGGCCAGGATGGGGTCCTCGATGGCACGGGGCATCTGCTGGATGTCCCAGATGAGAGCCTGGTGATCATCCGCTGCACACACACAACAAATGCAAGCACAGTCAGTGTAACAGGATCTCCACGTGTGCCCACTACTGGCCTATAGCCTCAGGAGCCAGGAAAGACATGGCTGTTCCAGTCCTGATCCACATTCAAGCCAGATACAGCAACACAATTATGCTCCAACAAAATAAACTTGGATCATTACACATTATCCAAGACAGAGCTGATAAATGAGTGACCAGTGGGACTCATAACAGCAGAAAACATTTAAAACTGCATTACAAAAAAGCTAAGGAGCATTAAAATAACAGGAGCTTAACCAGAGCTGATGCACAGTTTGGGTACTGGTCTCATCACTCTAGTAGGTGTCTATTTCTGTAACATTTTAGGAAAGTCACCTAATAAAGAGCTTCTAAATTGCAAGTATTCTTTAGCAAAAGGCAGGCAGAGAATTGCATATACTTTAGGATGAAGAAGATTTTGCAAATGCAGCAGAAGACTCTGAGATTCTCCTGTAGGTCTCGCTTACCTGCTGTACAGATGTGGCAGGAAGAGTGAGGTGCCCAGGCAATTCCATTTACACACGCTCTGTGGTTGTTTAACCTGGCAACTGGGGTGCAGGGAACTCTGACATCTAGAATCACAACCTTCAGAAAAAAAAGTCAGCTACATTAATAAACTGCATTAAAAAAATTAATTTATTCCAAATACAAAATATTTTGAGATCAGGCTATAAACATGGCTCTTTCCTAAAGGATGTGGTAGGTAAGCAAGCCTTGTTCCTAAAGCTGTGCCATGTGTCTCAAAAGAAGCCAGACTTGACAAGGGTCTTGTGAGTTAGGCCACAGTGGCAAACAAACTGTGCTTCCCTGAAGCAGCCTTGGTAACAAACTAAAGCTGCACTGGGAAAGAACAAAGCGACTCAAAGATATTAGGTGAAAATTATTGCCCAACTGCTCCGACTCTTAAAAATGAGCTGAAATATACACAAGCCATAAAGCTCAAGTTTATAATGCCAAAGTCACTTTAACTCCTCAGTGCACTAAGAACTGGTCCTTAATCACACTTCAGGTATTGATGCTGCCCCTTTACCATAAACACTGAGGTGTAAATTACTACCAAGCCACCTGTCCCAGCAGCCAGGGGAGAGGAGCTGCTGCCTCACCTCCATGCCATCCATGGCCATGGTGGCCAGATAGTTGGGGTCCTGCTTGTTCCAGCAGAGGCGCAGCAGCGGGTGGTGCTGGGGGTCCTCGTAGATGATGGTGCTGTGCTCCAGGTGCCGCAGGTCGAACATCCTGACCGAGCCATCGGCGCCCACCGAGGCGAACATGTCCCTGCCGCCGCCCGCGCGGCTGAAGGCGATGTCGTACACCTGCGGGCACAGCATGGCACAGGTGACACCTGGCACGGCACAGCATGGCACAGCTCACACCTGGCATGGCACAGTACAGTACAGCACAGCACAGCTCACACCTGGCACGGCACAGCACAGTACAGCTGACACCTGGCACAGCACAGCACGGCACAGCTCACACCTGGCATGGCACAGCACAGCACAGTACAGCTGACACCCAGCACAGCACTGTGGTGGTGTTCACAGGGGTCTTAGGATGAGGGAAAAGATGTGAATGTTGACTCTATGTTTCAGAAGGTTTGATTTATTATTTTATGATATATATTATAGTAAAAGAATAAAAAAATTAGACTATGTATTATGATATATTACACTATGCTATATTACACTATGCTATATTACACTATGCTATATTACACTATGCTATATTACACTATGCTATATTACATTACATTATATTACACTATGCTATATTACACTATGCTATATTACATTACATTATATTATACTATACTATATTATACTATACTATATTATACTATACTATATTATACTATACTATATTATACTATACTATATTATACTATACTATATTATACTATACTATATTATACTATACTATATTATACTATACTATATTATACTATACTATATATTATGATATATATTATATATAATAAAATAATATGTATTATTATTTTATGACATATATTATAGTCAAATTACAGTAAAAGATTGGATCAGAAGGTTAGCTAAGAATAGAACAAGCATGTTCTTAAGTCAAGAGTCTATACTGAGTAAAATAATTGTTTCCATAGCCAGCAGTATTTAGGTACTCAAACCTGTATGTAATTTTAGAAAAAACGTATACAAACTTGCATAAATGATCTTTTTGAATTATTAAATTGCTCAAGAAAAAAAAAAGTTCTGTTCCTTTTCTAGTGCTTTTAGAAGATGCAATGTAAACAATCAAAATCCCCCATCACCTCTTTGTCATGTGCAATAAGCTGGGTCTTCACGTGGCCAGACACCAAATTTACTCTTCCCAGAACCTGTCCTGTCTCCAGACCCCAAATAGTGCAGGTTGTGTCAATACTAGAGGTACCTGAAACAAAACCACTTCTATTAGCAAAATTAATATTGTCATAAATTATTTAATCACTTCCTGGGTTAATGTAACATCCCCCAACATCTACAGATCAAAATAGTCACGAGAACAGCATAGGACTAAAATCAAGAATGTCAAACAGCCAGCAGTCTTCCATGCATTTAAATGACCCAAACCTTTTAACTGCAGAAATAGCCTTCCACACAGGAATAAAGTGTAAATAGCTCATGTCTGCTTCAATCTATTCCAAAGCCTGATGCAACTGTGAGATCAGCTTTCCCATCCTGTTCATCTCTAGTGTGTGCCAACCCCAAATTCAATCAGCGATTTGATGGCGTGTTATTATTAATTGATTGCTGATGTGGGCTGAAGGTGGGGTTAGCACTAAAGCTCTTAAGAGATGAGACATGTAACACACAAAAAATAAATAATGTAGTAAATAATTACTAGGACATATTATCACTGTTAATCTCTGGGCAAATCCCCCTGACATAAATGGCTGTTCTCTTCTGGGAAACAAACCTCTGCATCAGTCATCCTGGACTCACAATTTTTCCTGTAGGCTATAATTAAACCTTAAGTGTTCAGCCCCCTCCTCCAACTGAATGAAGGACTCTTGGCTCTCCTCCTGCTGCTGAAATGGCTTCACAAAACACACAGCTCAGTGCACAGTTTCAAATTCACTCCAGAACACCCAGAAATAAGTCACAGAGCTGATGGACATCCTTACTCAGAACTGCAACAACAGCTCACCAGCCCTGAAGGCCAAGACTCTCTACCCCCAAATGTCCCATGTCCAACCTGAGTGACCATTCTGCACTGAACAGGGCACCTTTCAATGAAAAAAAAGTCCCCATGACATGATTGTTTTAATTTTTTAAAGTGAAACAACAGCAGTTTCTATGATGCAGCAGTCTGTGGTTAATTATCAGATTAGCCAGTGGACATGCAGTGACACAACAGCAGTTACAGCCCAGACTTCATCAGGTTCAATTAGAAAGTGTGCCAAAACCATAACATTTTGTCAGTCTCACCTAACAGGTAAGGATCCACTTCATTCCAGTCAAATGATGTCAGTGGAGCACAGAAATCCGAGTTCTTGTTGTTGTTCAGCAAACACTCCAGCCGGGTCTCAGTTTCACCCACCTTTAGAGAAAATCAAACATCTGACTTAAAAAGCAACATCACCTGACTCGTTCCTCTGGCACAAAACATTAGGAGTTAATCCTAGGTTTCTTTCCTCTCAGCTTTACATCCTAAAGCTCTCGAAAACACAGCCACCAGCTCCATTTTCAATAAGCTGATTAAAACAGCAATTGCCATGATAATTCTGCTTCTCTTACAGTCCTCATACAGTCACATTATTGCAGTCAAGAAAATCTTGAGTGAAAAAGAGACCAATATGTAACACAATTCAGTTCATGGTTCATTTCCTAGGGAGGATTCACTCACCCTCCACACTCGCAGGTAGTCACCACTGGTGGCCAACAGGTCTGGGTAGACTCCCTTGGTGTCTGGGATCCACATCAGCTTTGTGGTGGGGTAGGGGTGATCAAAGGTGTTCCTGCAAATGAATTCTGAGCTCTCCTCATCCAAGCCAACAAGCTGCACCTGTGAGAAACCACATTTAAAAGAAAGCATTTAATCAAAATACTAATTTCTAATGACAGCATTAAGACTGAGTGGGTTTCAGGACATTTTCTGTCACCTCAAGGACGACACAAAAGGATCATCATGTCAATGAAATGAGAAATCATTAAGTGCTGCTGGGGCATATAAGTAAAGAAAATATCCATAATCACAGAGCTTTCATTTGAGGAGATGATCCCAAATGAACTGAAATCCAATCCTGAAGGATTAAAGACCACCCTTCTCTTTTCCACATCACAAAGCCCAGTTTAAATCACACACTTAAACTGCACAAACATTATTCCAATTCATCCTTAACTGAACTGGTGCTGACAATGTCATCTTCAGAGAGCAAAACAAGCTGTAGTTTGCACAATTAAAGTGCATATCATGGAATTCTTGGGCATAACCTTGCAGACTGTGATGGATCATGTCAGGTAGCTGGCAAGCTTTTTCAGCACCACATGACCCAAAATGTTCTGTCACAAGTGCATGAAAAATTAAATTAATCACATCAGAGAGGAAGAAAGTAAAACAGAATTCAAACTTAAAACATTGGGGAGCTAAAATGGTTACATAATTCAAATGTTTTGTGTGAACCAAGACCAAGAAAGCAGGTCTGCTGAGAGATTCTAGGTAACTGAATTCCAAATTCATTTTTTGCACAATGAAGTGTCAGGGGGAAGGGCTAAACTTGCCCCATTGTGAGAATGGTGCAAAACAGAGCAAGCAAGAAACCATCTCCACACAGCCTGGTCATGACAGCACCTGAAGTAATGCCTGAAGTCCCAGACATGATGTTATTAGAAAAATATTGACATGTCAGAAAGTGTGCAGAGAACAAAAGGTGCTGGGAGGACTTGTTTAACCTGCAGTGACTCAGGACCCAAACAGGATGGAAGTCCCACTGTGTGAAATGCTGCTCAAACACAAACATTATGGGGACCACTCACTGCAATCAGTTTGTAAGCTGCTCACAGTTGTAATTTCCTACTACTTTCCACACAGGAGCTTCCTCATGAGAAGAGTACTTTAATGGACTTTTAAAAAGATGTTTATCTGAAAAAATCCTAAATTTATGCTTATCCTGGGATAAGCAATTTGTCTAATCAACTACACATTTCAGCTAGATGAGAAATTTATCATATTTTTCCCCAAAACAGAAATGCTTCAGTTGATCTTAAAATCTAATTAATTTGCAGTTTTATGAACTCATTTAGAGATTTTCTTAAATGCAGAGCCTTGTCCCCCCTCAATGAGAAGCTCCATCCTTTCCATCTCATAACAAACACTTAGATGCAGCCAAATATGCTTCCAAAAACTGAAATACAGCCTGTCTTGCCCTCTCTTTATTACAACTATTCCTTACTATCCTTCACACCCTAGTATATATAAATCAGTCAAAAATCTCCCAGACTTCTAAAGTGATTGACAAATAGCTTCCTAACTCCTTTAGGGATCAGAAGTACTAAGCAGATTTTACAAAGGAAGCACATTGTCCTTGGTGATAGGAAATCTTATGGCAAGGTTAGATCAGAAGACAAACGACCTCTAATCATTTCTCCTTTGCTTATGCTGTTTTCCACTCAACATGAGTGTATTAATCCTACACAAAGCAATCAACATCCTGATCACCAGAAGCAAATCTCAAACAGCAAAATACCCCCTTTCACTGGTGTTAATGTAAATATTCCTGCAGTGATATTCACATTTAACCCCTCCTCAGACCTTAAGATGAAGCAATTCAGTATCTCTGATATTTGACATATTTAGGCTGGGTTAGGGAACAGAAATTGTGTTATCACCAGCAGAGCTGGAGCAGCTGCCAGGGGGAGCAGGAGCAATGCTTGAGAAGCTCTGCTCTTCCAAGCTCTGCAAATTCAGAGCTGTGACTCTTCTCTGGGACTCCATCACACACAGTCATTACAGAACCCCTGCACTCATCCTCTCCTGCAGGCTGAGCACGAGGGGATGGAACACGGGATTCTCTCTAGGATGTTGATTATATCAGAGCCCTGTCTCTCCCCTGTGCAAGAGAGGCAAGAATGCTGAGACTGAGGAATGCCTGTGGGAAAGTACTGGATACAATCTGAACCATCCTACATCTCCCTGTAAGTTTTTCCAGTGAGAAAACGAACATCAGCGTGTTCAGTCTCAGCTAGTTTTGTGATTATGCCATGACAGTAACTAGGAATGCTAAGTATTTATTTGTTGCTCCAACACTTGAAGATAGGAAAATCCAAATCTAATTTTAGCATGTTATAATCCAAGCACTTATCAACATAAAGCATAATGGCAACAGTGCATGTCAGTAAAGAATCACCTTTAATCAGCATTCCCTAACTTCTAAAAAAACCCTATTTCCAACTTGATACTAAAGAATCAGAACTAAATGATGCAGAATTTGGTAACAGCTTCTTTTTCTCATATGGTTGGAAGAACTGTGAAGTCCATAGTAGTTTGAAATCCCCCAAAACTTTAATGTAATTAGTAACTACCCAAAATGACATTTCACAATTATTTTAGGGTCATGTACAATCAGAAAGATGTCACTGCACCAATTAATCTCCAGCATTCAATCAATTTTTCTTTGCAGTGCTAGATCTTACAGAACAAATGAGGTTCTGGCAGAAGAACTGCCCTGAACCCTGCTTGGGAGGAGGTGGAGATCTGGGCAGCACCTGGTCAGAACCTGTCTGTCTGCTCCAGTGCTGTGCACACCACAACCTCTGCTGTCTCCTAAACTGGATTGCACTTTTGTCTTGCAGATAGATCCCAAAAATCAGCCTTTCCTGGTGTTTTCCACAGATCACAGCCAGGAGCATTTTAAACAGCAGGACCTATGAACACTGTGCCCTCCCATCGTGACACTGACCCATGAGGGTTAGAGTGGCTCACTGCAGTTTCCCAACCCAAGAAGTTTAGGAAACACCACCTCAAATTATTTAATTCCTCCATCCAGAGCAAGGCATCTGTCTTCTTGTAGCAGTGATTTGATCAGTGAAGGTGGACAAGCTGAAACAAAACTCACTGGGGTTCAAACAGGTCTTGGCAAGCAGCTTCAGTCTGTGCCCCAGAGCCCATTAATGTGATGGCTGACAGGGTGAGCAGATTTGCTCTTTTACCTTCTAGAAAAATGTTTCCAAGCTGGTCTCTGAACAAATTGGAAGCTTTCAAGCTCAGCACCTTCCTGTCTGTCCCCAGGAGCATTCCCAGGTCTCCAGGAGAAGGACACAACTCTCACACAGGGCTGACACTGCCTGAACTGCAATGTGCTCAGCAAAGCCCACATTGAGGACTGCTGTGAGGGCAGTGATCCAACCCCTCTAAAAGATGTCACCACACCCTTGCACAGAGCCCTAACCCCAACATTCTGACAGTATTTTCCCCAATCTCCATTAAACACCTTGACAAAGCTACATGCTATGAACCAAGCTCTCTGGGCAAACCTTCAGCCTCACAGAAATTTCAGGATGCACTGTAACTTCATCCATCTTCTCATCTCTACTTTTATGCAATTCATTATACCAGTCCAGCACCTTGAAGGTTGTTCAGAAGTGACTGCACATGTGTTCTGAGAGATGAACACAGCCTCTGTTACCAGTGTGACATTCTTCACTTACACTTTGCAGGGAAACACTGAAGATACAATCTCATGCCTCATTACACCCTTGTTCTCGGGGAAAACTACTGAGGAATCAATACTGAGAGTGGTTTATATACTTATGAAAAAGTTATCGCCACAGCAAGAAAGTACAACGAGAACAGCACATTTCCAACAGTCTCAGACACCCTGTACATCACAGAATCACAGGGGCAGGAATGAAACTCAGCTCATCCAGCCCAATCCCCTTTTCCAGGCAGACTAACCTGGATCAGGTAACACAGGAACACATCCAGGTGGCTTTGGAATGTCTCCAGAAAGGGAGACTCTACAAGCTGCTTGACCAACCTGTTCCACTGCTCTGCCACCCTCCATGGAAAGAAGTTCTTCCTCCGATTGAGGTGAATTCTTTATATCTATATGCATATAAATGAACAAACCTCAACCCTGGCCATGAACTTTCCTTTGTATTGACCAAAAAAAGCCAGATATGCCCAAGCCAGGGGATCCTCTTTTATTCTACAGCAGCGGCATCCACACTCATCCCATACTCACACCTTTAGTTCCCAGCCCTTTACACCACAGAGAACTCACAGCACACGCTGTTTATATGACTGAAGTCAACCCAATCGTTAATACCGAAGATCAGAGGTCACCAGAAGCCCTGCAGCAGCTTTATCCCAAACCCAGCAGCACCCAGGGCTCGCTAGAAGGAGACCAGCCTGACCCTGGCGCAGCTCCCGCACTTCGGTGGGCACCCGACGGTTCTGTACCGCTGCCCCCCGCCCACCCAGCCCCGGCACGAGGCGGGCCAGCCCCTGTTCGCCCCAGCCCCTGCGCCCACCGCTGCCCACCTTGTTGTTGTACTCCTCCACGAAGCTGCCCAGCGCCAGGCGGAACCGCTTGTCGGGCCGGACGCTCCAGTTCATGGCGTACACGGTCCAGGGCGCCTCATATTTGTAGATCTCCTTCCGCTTCCCGTGCAGCGACATGGCTGGGCCGGGGGGGCCGCGGGCCTGGCCCGGGGAGCGAGCGGAGGGGCCCGGCTGGAGCGAGCGGGGAGCCGGGGCGGGCCGGGGGGAGGCTCAGCGCGGCCCCCGGGACGGGGAGCGGAGGAAGCACGGCACGGCACGGCCCCCTAGGCGGGCAAGGCTCGGCTCGGCTCTCGGAACGGCGGGGGAGGCGCGGCTCGGCCCCCGGGGGAACGGGGAGGCCCCGGCTCGGCCCCCGGCCCCGGCCCAGACCCGGCGGCGGCAGCGGCGCTGAGGCCGTTTGGGACTCGGCCTCTCACACAACGGGAACGGAAGCCACGCGGGGAGCCCCGCCCACTGCACCCGAGTTGGATGCCCTGACTGTCATTTAGAGTGTCGGTTGCCTATTGGATAATCTGCCTGTGCGCTCGGCCCGTTTCGGTTTTCTATTGGTCGTTTTACCCTTCACTCCAAACGGACGCTCGCGCTTTGGCTGGGACAACCTACGGCTGCGCTTGGCCCCGCCCAAGAGGGCGGGCACTCTCGTTGTCGACATCTTATTGGCTACCTGGGGTCGCAGTGACTGGAGGCGGGATTTTGAGCCCTTATCGATGATCGATTGGCTGGCAGTGATGTCAGTCACGCCAGCCCGAGGCGGGTGGGGCCATTCAGGCTCTCGAGTGTGCCACGAGTTCGAATCCCGCCTCGGCCGGGTGGCGGACGGGCCCGGGCTTATCTCTAATTAACTAAAGGTTAATTATGGTGACTGCAGGTGAGCTCTGCCAGCCCCACACTCCTTGCATGAAGTAACCTGGGCTTGACCTTTTTGGGGCCAAGATGCCTGGGATGAATTCACGGATGCTCCCAACCAACACAGCCGTAATTCACATTAGGTGCCAAAAACATCTTTATTAGCAAAGTGTACACTAAAACTCCAGAGAAAGAGCTGCTCACAGTTTGACTACTCTCGGAGGGAGCTCGATACATTACTTGAGCTGGCGGCCTAGGACTATCACAGCATCTACCCGAGCGAGCGGCGAGGCGGCAGCGCTATGTGGGCTTCTCCTACGGCCTCTGCGGAGAGAAGGGTGGGCAGGGGGAAGCACCTATGGAACCCTTATCAAAAGAGAGAGCCTGGGATTGAGGACTGGACACGGGGCTTTTCAGCTTTCTGGGATTGTGCTTTTGAATTTTGTGCTTTATGCCCAGGCCAGTGACGAGCTGGATTTACCCGGGGAGCCGTGGGATGCGTGTTGGGGTTTGCAAGGTGTGATCAGCCTCGCTGGAGAAGTCACTGCTCTGGGACTCGTGCTGAAGCAGGCTGAGGTGCCATGGGCTGCTGGCCCTTCACTTCTCAGTGGCAATCAAGTAGGACAAGCTTCCGACCTCTGTCCTTGTCCTGGGCTTGCCACCTGCAGTTTGCCCTGGACCACACCATGGAGATCTCACACTCCTCCTCTGGTGACCACCCTTCTGTAAGACCTGCAAGCCTTGTCCCAACACAGTGGTCCCTGCTCCAGAGGTTTCCAGCACAGCAGCCTCGCAGCCCAGAGCCCTGGATTTGCTCTCCTGTGGTTGCTGTGGCTCGCTTGGCTTGTTCCCTTCTCAAGAAGAAGCCTTGGCAAGGAGGAGGTGGTGGGAACCATGCGGCCTAACCAGCTCGGTGGTGGCTGTAAGAACAACTGTTCTAGGTTCTCTCTAATGTGCAAATGAAATCTACTCTATGGGAACCGTTGGAAAACGTTGACCTCGGAAGCCAGCCACTCTATCCTTCCCGTCACGGTGGCAGAAGATAGCTACAAATTATACCCCTGAGCCAATGGCATTGTCCAATGTCTTACCCTTGCAGTCAAAATCAACATCAACTGGCCGGGCTTGCAGTTGAGGTTCCTCTTGACTGGCCCCCACGTCTCTAACTTGCAGGAAGCACGGGGTCGGAGAGGTGTCTCTGAATGTCCTGGTGCTCGGAAGATGCCTCCAAGTGCTCGGGGAGGGAAGGGAAACGAGAGCCCCGCGAGAGTCCCTGGGTGCTTGGTGCCCTTTGGTGGGGAGGCTCTGGGCTGGGCAGAGGTGGGGAGTGGTGCTCCTGCTCGGAGTAGACGGTCAGGGTTTTGTCGGATGACGCAGACAGCTGCATCCCGCTTGACAAGGAGTCCCTGGATTTCAAGTGGAACTTTTCTACCTCCGTGTAGCTCGGGCTCTGGTGGGAAACAAGGAGTTGTATGAGAGATGGTAAAAGCAAAATAAAGTAGCCACACTCTTTCCTCATCAGGCTCCAAGTCCCAAAATGTTATTTTTCACTTGGGGGAGCCTCAGAGCAGAGGAACCACTTCCTTCCCTACTGATGGGACAACCTGGCGGCATTGAGGATGGCAGCTGTGCCCCAAAACCAGAGATGCACTGGGCAGATCTGCTCCCAAGTCAAAACCCCATGGCCTTGCTGGGCCCCATAAGTGTGCAAAGCTGTGCCTTGCCGGGAGAGAACTCGGGACTGGGGCAGAAGGACCTGGTGGGTGCTGAGCCAGCTGGGGTGCCCTTACCTGCTCCTGGGTGGGCAGAAGGACCTGGTGGGTGCTGAGCCAGCTGGGGTGCCCTTACCTGCTCCTGGGTGGGCAGAAGGACCTGGTGGGTGCTGAGCCAGCTGGGGTGCCCTTACCTGCTCCTGGGTGGGCAGCTCCTGGTCCTGCAGCGTTGCACAGGGCGCGAGCGGCTCCAGGCTCCGCGGGACGATGCCGTACATGGCCAGGCTCTGGGAGCTGGGCGAGATGGGGCTGTAGGCGGGCGGCACTTGGGACAGCTGGCGCTGCAGGAGCTGCAGGATTACATGAATGTCTGACGACATCCTGGACTCCAGCCTGGGGACAGAGCAGCCAGAGAACCCTTTTGCATCCTGCACTGGGAGGAGGTGCCAACCCCGCTACCCCAGGGCAGTGATGCTTTGCCTGCTGCTTGTTGAGGTTTTTAGAGAGCTTCAGACCGGCCCTGCCAGAGAGAGATCAATCCTGCCATCTCTCTCCTGCCACACTCAATCATCCTCTGCCCAATTTTATGTGGAGCCAAACTGGGATCTGGAGCGGGGATTTGAAAAAAGCTAAAATTACCCTGGAGGGGGGGAAAAAATCGCAATGGTTAGTTTTAATCTGGATCAATTCTCCAGGCCAGATGCCTGTGCTGACAGATGGAGCAAGGCAGGTTAGTGCCAACCACTTTTAACTCAGGAACAGAAGAAAACAGAAAAGTAGAAGTCTCTTCTTTCTGCCTTGTCCTTGACTGAAGCGAACAAGTCTGGCAGGAGTGGGCACAGCCCCACTTGCAGGACACAGTCACAGCATCACTGACAGAGTGGGCAGATCTGTCCCCCAGAGCTGGGATGGTGCACTGGAGAGACACCCAAACACAAGTGTGTGGTGAAATGAGCTCAACAAGGGCAGCAGAACCCACAGTGTCAGGGAGGTTCTGGGGTGGTGACAGATGCCAAGGGTGGTGGCAGGTCCCAGATGAGGGGCTGGGCTGCAGTCAGGGTCAGGAGTTGCCCTTTGAGAAGCCGCTGCATTTGCAAAGCACTCCCACCCTCCCCAGGAATGCAGTGTCCCACTGCAGCCACCTCTAGAAAGCAGAAGGTGATGGCCCAGAGTCCCCAGGCCCTCTCCACCCCTGCCCACCTGCTGAGCTGGGCCTGCAGGAGCTCCAGCCTGGACTCGATGTGCCCGGGCCTGCAGTCGCCGTGCAGGGGCACGTCCTGCGAGCTGTGCACCAGCGAGATGTGCTGCAGGGGCTCTGCAGGGTGGGCTGCCTGCCGGTCCTCCCAGAAGCTGAACATGTTGGGAATGTCCAGGGGAGTGGCTGGAAGGAGAGGAGACATCTCAGCATCTTGTCTTGCATCCTCCAGCCCCACTGGAGGTGCTTCGGATTCTGTCAGCTGACACAGAGGGAGAGCCATCACCAACATAGATGAGGAGCCACCACTGACATCGTGGAGAGCTCTCACCAACGCACATGGAAAGGCATCATGTACACACATGGAGATCCATCACCCACACACATGGAGAGCCACCACCTTGACATACATGGAGAGCCATCACCAACATGCACATGGAGCCACCACTGACATCATGGAGAGCCACCACCCTGACATACATGGAGAGCTATCCCCAGCACACATGGAGAGCCATCACCCACACACATAGACAGCCACCACCACATGGAGTGGCACAGGAGGGACACAGCAGATCCAGCTGGGGACAAAAGGCAGCCAAGACACTTGGCCTTGGAGTGTGGCTCCCCTCAAATGCCCATGAGCAGCTTGGCCCTGCTCCAAGCCAAGGCCACCACACCCAAGCATGTCTCCCCACCCTCCTGCCAGCCCTGGGTACCTGTGTAGGACTGGCTGCTCTCTGCTGCCTGCTTGCCAACCTCCGTGTTGCCGGCGCTGGTGGTGATGAGGCTGAGCGAGGGCAGAGCCAAGTCATCCTTTTTGGCTGTGGGGAAGGGCTCAGCTTTCACAGGGCTGCCAGTCTTGGCCTCATCATCGCTGGCCTGGGAGCAGGGAGAGGTGCTGCTGCCCAGGTCGTCCCACTGCTCCTTACTCAGCGGCTCCTGTGGGTTGGTGAGCTCGGAGTAGGTGTGATACTGCTCCGGGTCAGAGATGCCCGTGTCTGGGTCTGTGGGACAGCACAGCACGTCACTTTGGGCAGCACCACACGTGAAAAAACCAGCCCCCCATTCCCTCAGGATGCCCGTAGGGCTGGGGCACCCCAAGGGGAGGGAGGGGAGGCAGCTTGGGTGCCCGCAGGATGGTTTGCAGGGACTGAGACGCCAGCAACCTCTGCTTTGGGGCACCTGCTCAGGTAGTAATGGATCCTGATGGCACTGTCCCACCCTGGCAGCCCAGGGGTACTCCACTCACCAGGCTTGTGGGGCTGGCAGGGCAGTGATGCTGACCCCACTGTCCCACCCTGGCAGCCCAGGGGCACTCACCAGGCTTGTGGGGCTGGCACGGGGAGTTGTCCTGACCCCACTGTCCCACCCTGCCAGCCAGGGGCACTCGCCAGGCTTGTGGGGCTGGCACGGGGAGTGATGCTGACCCCACTGTCCTGCCCTGCAGATGGACTCTGCCAGCCAGGGGCACTCACCAGGCTTGTGGGGCTGGCACGGGGAGTGATGCTGACCCCACTGTCCCACCCTGCCAGCCAGGGGCACTCACCAGGCTTGTGGGGCTGGCAGGGCAGTGATGCTGACCCCACTGTCCCACCCTGGCAGCCCAGGGGCACTCACCAGGCTTGTGGGGCTGGCAGGGCAGTGATGCTGACCCCACTGTCCCACCCTGGCAGCCAGGGGCACTCACCAGGCTTGTGGGGCTGGCACGGGGAGTGATCCTGACCCCACTGTCCCACCCTGCCAGCCAGGGGCACTCACCAGGCTTGTGGGGCTGGCACGGGGAGTGCTTGCGGCGGCGAGCCCGGCGGTAGGTGCAGTCGTACTCCTCGCTGAGGGGTGAGCGGGGAACGCTGTCTGCCTGAGGAACAAGAGGGGCTGCTCATCAGGGAAAGGCTGTCCTGTCCCATCCATGTGTGCCACGGGGGCTCCAGCCCTTGCCATGTCCTCTTCACCCCTGCCCTGTCCCACCCCGTGCCTCCTGGACTGGTTTCAGATTATCCTGAAGCTGTCCTTGCTGCTCTGAGACTCAGGTAAGTGTGTCAGGGCCATGGCAAGTGGCAGGACATCCCAGAGTGGGACAGAACATGGAGGGAATTTTACTTTCTTGGCTATATTTCAGGTCTCTGAAAAAAAATGTCAGGAAAGGACAAAGTTCATTCACATACTGTAAAAGTAGACGTATCCTGCTGTGGGGGAATCATAACTCCGTGGAGAATGCCCTGGGAAATGTGGCTGTTGCACCTCCTGACATCCTTGCTTCAGCCCTCCCACTTGCCAAATTTAAGCCCTGACTGCATTTGCTCCCCGGGGCAGCCCTGGCACTCACATCTCGCAGGTTGAAGGTGATCTCTAGGTTGCTCCAGAAGTTGTCAGAGAAGGCTGGGTACATGTCCAAGACCTCCAGCAGGTCCTCACGCTGGATCTTGTGCAGGTCACAGTAGGTCAGGGCCCTCACATCGGCGTTGGACTTCCCTGGGCGGGCGTAGAGGCTGATGGGCTCCCCAAAGATGTCGTTCTTCCCTGTGCCAAGAGACAGCTCATTGTGGACACGTGGGCACCCACCACTGCTCCAGCTATTCTGGTCCAGCACCCTTTATTCTGGGGCTTGTGAACAAGGGGATGCCCAGCAAACCCAACCCTGACTGTGTGTGTTGGGGATAACACTGTGAAAGCCACCACTGATGGTGACACCAAGCCAGGGCAGTGGGTCATCAGTGATGGCTGGAGACTGCTGAGCCATGCTCTGCTCTGCTCTCCTCATTCCTTTGCAGCTTCCCTCTGGCATCTCCCAGGGACCCTCCTTGCCCTGTCCACTGGTGTGGGGACCCATCAGATGCTGAGGAACAACCTTCCCTTCCCCAGCATGGGGGCAAGTTCCTCCTCCACTGCTCACTGCTCACCACCCTTCGCCCCTCGCCCGTCACCCCTCGCAGAGGGAAGAACTTTTTCACCTAAGATGGCCACCACAATGTCTTCCCTGAGGATCTCAATGGAGCCGCGGGAGATGAAGTAGAGGGTGGTGAGGACGTCTCCGTAGTGCACCAGGGTGTCTCCGGGCGGGGCATGAGTGGTCTTGAACTTCATGGCCAGGGCGCGCAGGCAGCCCTTGCTGGCGCCCCGGAACGCTTTGCAGTTCTGCAGCAGCGTGCGGTTCAGGTGCAGGCAGATGTCGGCCTGCAGGCAGTCAGGGAAGCCCTTCAGCACCTGTGGGGAGCCAGGGGGAGATGTCATCACGCCGCTGTCCCTGGGAGGGAGCGCTGTGACAGAGCTGAGAGGCTGTGTGGCGCTCAGCATGGAACAACGGGGCCAAAAAGGGAGATGGTCTGCCCGGAAAGCCAAAGGTGGGGACATTTCCCATCCCTGGAAGTGTTCAAGGCCAGACTGATGGGGCTTGGAGCAACCTGGTCTAGTGGAAGGTGTTCTTGCTCATAGCAGGGAGTGGGACAGTTTGAGCTTTGAGGTCCCTTCCATCCTTAAACCATTCAGTGATTCTGTGATTTCCATCACCTTTTGATCTTCTCTTAGTGGATCCCTGCCTGTCGCTGGCTTTTACTGCTTGTGGCTGGGGACAACAGCACTCCCAAGCAATAATTAAAAGTAACCAGCTCAATCTATTTATACCCACTGGTGGCATATCCCCTTTTTCATCTTTACACCCACTAATCTTGGATGAATGAGAGCAGAAACTGGCACAAAGAGCACAAAAACCTTAATTAAACAGCACCTGCCTGAATGCCAAGAAACAGCAGCACAGGACAGTTGTGTGCACTGACAGCTAAATATACCTGTGCAAATACCTCATGTTGAACAAAAGCTGAATCTGAAGGTGACATCAAGGTAAAACTCACAATATGGAGAAAGCTGCTGCCACCAATGACTCACAGTGCCAAGGTGAAAACCACCTGGGTTTGGGTTTTTTTTGGAGAGCAGCATATGGCCCTGGGGTCCTCCTTGCTGTCCTCTTTGCTCACATCCCGCTGGTGGCCAAATCTGGAACAGCCATGCTGGGGCTGGTGAGCACGACCTGTTCCTGGCTTCAGCTTGATCTCCCATGCTAGCAGAAGTGTTTCCCTATTGGGAAATCAGGGGTGGACGAATTGATCCGGCTGTGGGGTGATTGATGAGATCACGCTGTGTCTCTGCAGCAGCCAGCAGGAATTGGTGTGAGCAGCAGCATGGCTGAGCTGCAAGCTCAGCTCTCCCTGGGGATGTGTGACCTGGGTTTGTACTAAGCCAAGAGCACCTGTGCTTGGGTAAGGTGGCACTCCTTCTTGTTATTGCCACTGATGTCCGGCCCAGGGTGTGCCCTCCATCCTAGAGGTTTAACCCAAAGCTCTCCCAGCAGCAAACCCCCAGATGCTGCCCAGTTGTTTCATGTGGCAGCAGCAACTTTAGAGGGAGATGCTAAATTCATACAAATCTGTGTCCTGATGCTGCTCAGGATCAAATCTTAAGGAAAATAAGGAGCATTAACAGGGAATGAGAGGGCTGATAACCTCCCCAGGGCTGAGTCCAGGACTATGAAGCCTCATGTCTCTCCTTGCCTTATCCTTTCTCATTCCTCTGCCTTGCTGCTGGCCAAGCCATCATGTCTGTGCACTGAATCCCAGGGCTGTGAGTGCACTCCCCAGCCCAGAACACCTCAGCCAAGCCGAATCCTCATCCCCACGGAGCCCCGGCGCTGCCGGCTCGGAGACACGGCGCCTCTCCAGCACAGCTCCGCCATTGATCCCCGTTTGCTAACAAACAGCTGCCTCTCTGGGCTCTAATTAAAATGGATCGAGGTTTATTTAAATGCCCTCCTTTCCCTGCTGCGAGAGCAGGATGCACTTTGCTTAGCAACCGGTGGTGTGGAGAGGAGCTGGATCGATACCTGCTCTGCTCCTGTGACACCAACAGACACCAGCCTGAAAGTGCTCAGTGCCAAGAGGGACTCTGAGCTCCCCACCAAACCTGCTCTCTGGCCAAGGAAAGTGCTCGTGATCCTGGAAAACCTCTGGGTGGATGTAAAGGAATGGGCAGAAAAAGGAGAGAAGGAGAAAGGGGGATGCAGGAGGTGGAAATGCAGGAGGTGTATGGATAAAGTCTGTCTCCAGCCTCCCAAGTCTCCTGCCCCTATCCTGATCAAACGGATGGAAATCTTTGGCTGGACCCAGATCTAGACGCTATGTTGTTTAGGACAAGGTTCTGTGAGGACACAGGGCCTGCCTGCCTGTGCTCACCGCGTTCATGTCGATGCCGTTGGTGTAGGACCAGGCGTGCTGGAAATACTCCTCCAGGCGCTGGCGCAGGGGGTTGGGGATCTGGTGGAAGCGGATGAACTCCTTGACCCGCAGCATCTGCGTGTGGTAGCGTGCCGTGCCTGAGTAGAGGCGCTGGATGATGGCTGAGACGTTGCCGAAGATACTGGCGTACATGAGAGCTGAAACGAGAGGGCAGGGCTCAGCGGGACAAGGCGAGCTGCATGTCCAGTTACACGAGACCTGGAACCAGCAGATTCCCAAAACCCATATCTACCAGGACCTGAAAACATGTGTTTCTACCACCCCATCCATTTGTCTGTGAGGAAGAGGCACAGGCAGAGGGAGATCCTCCAACCTCCAAAGCAGGGATGGGAACAGCGGGACATGCGCAGGCACTCACAGCCAATGAGCATGACACAGATGGAGAAGATCTTCTCGGAGTTGGTGTTGGGCGAGACATTGCCAAAGCCCACGCTGGTGAGGCTGCTGAAGGTGAAGTAGAGGGCAGTGACATATTTATCCTTGATGGATGGGCCAGAGGAGAGGTCGCTGTCGTTGTAGCGCTTGCCGATCTGGTCGCCCAGGTTGTCCAGCCAGCCGATCTTGTGCTCCATGTAGGGCCTCTCCACGTTGCCAATGGCATACCAGATGCAGGCCAGCCAGTGGGCGATGAGGGCGAAGGTGCACATGAGCAGGAAGAGCACGGCTGCCCCGTACTCCGAGTAGCGGTCCAGCTTCCGCGCCACCCGCACCAGGCGCAGCAGCCGGGCCGTCTTCAGGAGGCCAATGAGGGTGGTGGTCTGCAGGGGAGAGGTGAGACACCTCAGGGACCAGCAAAGGATAAATATGGCATGTTCCAAAGGCACGTTCCCAGCTGAGCTGTGCTTCCCTTTGAAGGATAAAAATGCATTTCTAGAGTGTGAATCACCTTGTCCTGGAGGTGACCTCTGAACTGGGTCAGATGAGTCACAGCACAGGAAGGGCAGTTTGCCTCTGCTGATCATAAAGGCAACAAGCTCTGGGATTAGAGGTGAGCAAGTGAGAAGAGCCAAGGCCAAGCCCGTGTTTCCTGATGGGTTCTCTCCTTGCCAGCCATTGCTCCCACAAGTGCTGCCTTTCACTCCCAGATGTGGAGCCTCCAGGCAGTCCAGTAACTACAGGGTTATCCCTCTGCCAACATTTTGAGTTTGCCTGGCAATGCACCCCCAAATTCACCCTCATTGGAGTGTGGGCTCAGCCCTTAAACTGAGCCCCCAGGCTGCTCTGCTGGGTCAGCCTCAACAAGGCGAGTGGATCCACTCTGAACACTTAGGGTAGGGACTGCCTGACCCTAAAAAATGAAATCCCAGGTCCCAGCTGCTTAAAAATCTGTAAAGATTTTTAAACACCCTTCTCCACCCTGTGACCAACCACACCTCTCCCCATGGGTTTAGCCATCCACCACTTACATCAAACCGCCCACATCCCTTTCCTTCTTTCTCATACATCTCTCCCTGCCCATTCACACATCCCCTCCTGCCCTGATGGACCCTGCTCTTACCTCATCAGAGCCGGAGCGGAAGATGAGCAGGTCGAAGGGGATGGCAGCCACCATGTCGATGAGGAACCACCCCTTGAAGTAATGGATGGCGATCTTGCCGGGGTGGCTCACCACCTCGTCGTTGATGTTGACGTAGGTGGTGCGGAAGTTGATGACAATGTCCACGATGAACATGATGTCCACGATGAGGTCAATGATGTTGAGCGGGTCGCAGGAGTAGCTGCAGTCCCAGCGCTTCTCCTCCACCTGCTCCTCGTTGAGCAGGAAGGCGGCCGAGTAGGGGGTGAAGACGGCTGTGTAGATGACCAGCAGGAGGATGAGCCAGTCCCACACGGCCTTGAAGGGGCTGTAGTGCAGGATGGTCCATCGGTGGATGCGCGGCGCCTGCAGCTTGTACTCGGGCAGGACGTCAGCGCCCAGGGACAGCACCTGCCAGGAGAGGGGTGTGAGGAGGATGCAAGGCCAGGAGAGAGGCTGGATAATGCCGGGAACCAGGCAAGGGACTTCCGTGTGCTGGTAGAGCATCGAGGAGCACACAATGGTTTCCTACAGCTTTTTCACCTTTGTTGGTTGTCTATGTGTTTGTCCAGTTCTCACTGTGGCTGACACCAAGGTCCTTGTCTGCCTCTGATGGTCACAGCACCCTTGGGGCAGCTTCTTCTCTGCTTTATGGCTGTCTGACCCAGCAGAGAGGAAAGTGCCTGCTGCTCAGCCTCCTTCTGCCCTCAGCTCTGTGCCACCTGCTTGGGAGCTGCTGGGAGTCCCTGGTGCAGAGCTATGGGATGGGCAGCTTGGAGATGCCCTTGCATGGCTGTGTCACCCGAGGTGACAGCACATTCTGCATCCTGCAAGCCTTTCTTGGCCATAGCAAGTATCTTCCCCTGGATGTCCTCCTGGCACACTTGTCCTCCAAGCAGAGGGATAGCTTGGGCCACCTGCAGCAAAGCCTCAGGCAATGCCCATTTCCCACCTCACCTGTGGCCACCAACGTGCAAACACCATCTCGAGTGGTGAGATGGTGTGAGCCCCCTCCCATGCTGTCATGTGTCCCCAGGCTTGCTGCTTTCATGGGGACACTCCACAGCCCTGGTGAGCTCCCCACACACCCAGGCCTGGCCCAGCTCCCCCTCCAGGACCAATGCCAGCTGCTGGTGGCTCTAAAGCCACTGTGGGGACACAACACAAGACACTGGGTGCGGGAGGGCTGGGGCTGCCCTGCTTTGGGTGCTGAGGGGTGGTGGCATGAAGGGGCTCATTTGGAGCTGGAGGCAGCTGCATCCCCTTCCTGCCCCTGCTGCTCTGTTGTCCCCCAGTGTCCCTGTGGTGCTGGGACCAGTGCCAGTTGCAGAGGAGGGTGAGGGGCACCTCAATTCTCCCTCCTGGCACTGAGCCCCCAGCTAATAGAGAGCATTTTGCTGGGCTGCAAAGGAGAGGAGGGAGGAAAGAGAAAAAGAGGAGAAAGGAAGATGCACATATCCCAAGGCAACAGTGATGAGCATCACCGTGGCTCTGGCAAGAGATCTGGAAGAAGGAAGAGATCTGGAAGAAGGAAGGGATCTGGAAGGAGGAACGGATCTGGAAGAAGGAAGGGATCTGGAAGAAGGAAGGGATCTGGAAGAAGGAAGGGATCTGGAAGGAGGAATGGATCTGGAAGAAGGAAGGGATCTGGAAGGAGGAATGGATCTGGAAGAAGGAAGGGATCTGGAAGGAGGAACAGATCTCGAAGAAGGAACAGATCTGGAAGAAGGAACCGATCTGGAAGAAGGAACCGATCTGTCTTCCTTCCTGACAGGAAGGATCAAGGTCTCTTGTTCAAGGGTCTCCCAAGGGTCCTGACGCTGCGATCCAGAGCAGATCCACCCCTGCACCCCCATCCCACAACCAGCCCCGGCCGCTCCCACACCCCAGAGCCCCAGCACTCCAGAGGGTCCCATTCCCCAGCCGTGCCCCCTGCTCCTACCTGCCTGCAGCTGGCCCTGCGCCCCAGGCGGCAGCTGCCCCTCGAGCTCCGGGTGTCCACCATGGGCCCGGGCAGCGTCCGGCAGGGCGGCCGCAGCGCCGGGGCCGGGGCATTGCCCACGCAGGCTCGCAGGCGCTCGGCCAGGCGGGTGGGAGGCATGGGCACGAAGGGCACCCGCGAGCCCGGCCCGCGTTAATCAAAGGCGATCGATGCCGGGCCCCGTGGGGACGGCAGCGCCAATGGAGCAGCGGGAGCCGCCGACGTCGGTGGGGACCGAGAGGGGAGGGATTGGAAAAAGTGACCCAAGAGCAATCGTTGTGGGGGGAATGAGGCACCGGCTGGGCTGGGGGACCGGCTCCTGGAACGAGGCAACGCTGATAAAATGATTGATCTCAAAACTGGGATGCACCTGGAAGGGCTGGGATGGGCTCCTTCGGCTTGTGTCTGGGAAAACCAGCAGCGCTCCCAGCCTCAGCAGCTGGATGCTTGTTCTGCCTGGCTGGAGGCAGCTCTGAATTCAGGACACCAAATACTGTTCCCTGTGCTGGGGCACCTGCCCTGCCCCTTGTCCCTGCTCCTGGCACCTAGCTCTTGTAGAAGAAGCAAGAACAGCTTAAGCACTCTTGCTTTCCAGGCAGGAATGAATAAAAAAACACATCCCCAAAGATCTGAGGCAGAAAAGGGGAAAGAAACAACTCCCAGAAAAGCATCCAAACCAACACAGAGCTAGGGAGCAGCTGCAACCTTGTTCCTCTGCCCCTAAGGATTGGGAAAGTCACCCTTGGGTGGCCTGGGTGGCCCTGGGAGTGTGAAGGTGGCAGTGCCAGTGTTCCCCTGGGTGCCCCTTCCCTTTGTCCCCTTTCTCCTGGTGGGGTGCTGGGTGCTGGCAGTGGGTCAGGGAGTGCAGAAGGGAGAAGGAGGAGGAGGATGGAGCAGGGTGGGCTGTGGGTGACAGAAGGAGGAGGCTCCTGTGACCCTGGCTAACCCAGGCATTGCTCATGCCCCCTGGTGCCCTGGCACCCATCACCTTCCCAGTTGTCCCTCAGTGTCCCTTGCATGGTGATGGGGATAAAGGGGACTGACCTGAGGTGGGAGCACATCAGAATCACCAGGAGAGCCTCAAACACGGGTGGCTGGGCAGGATCAGGCCCATGGTGCTGGCTGCAGGCTGGCAGTGACCCAGTGTCACTCCCTGGCACAGCTCAGCCCCCCCATCCCTGTCCCCAGCACCCTCCTGCCCAGATGGGGGGACTGGGACACATTCCACCTGCAGACAGGACCCCAGCCTCACAGCATCCCCACGTGCCTCCAGCTGTGCTCCAGAGCCCTGTGAGGCTGGGGGGCCTCCATTGCCCTGCTGGCCTGCCCTCTGTGCCAGCTCAGTGCAGGGCCAGACCATCCCAAAGAGCCTGGCTCCACTCCCTGCCCACCCGCGCGTATTTTTAGTCGCCGTCTCGCCGCTGTCTCTGCCTCACCATGAATTATTCACCAGCCAGGAGCAGGGAGCTGTGGCTTGGCCAGGAGGTGTGGGGGACACCGGGGTGAGGACAGGCAGGGGCAGATGCAGCAGGGACGAGAGGCCCATCCTGTCCTGTCCCACCGCATCCCATCCCACGCGGAGATTGAAGGTGAAGGGAAGGTTGATCTCAGTGGGGCCTGCACTGCAGGGCCCTGCAGCCACCAGCTCTGACCCCACCACTCCACACCCAGCCACTGACCCCACTGTGACAGTCACCCCAGTGTGACCATTCCTTCCTGGTGTGCTCCTTGTGATGGGACCGGGGCATGGAGGCTGCTCACTGTCCCTCTGGGGAGCTCAGGGGCCAGCCCTGGGTCACTGCAGTCACTCCCAGATTAGAGGGACTAGGGGGAAAACAAGCCTGAGAACTGTTCCATGATGTGAGAAGTGGGGAGCCCACGCCCTGTGCATGGAGGCTGTGAAGCTAAAGGTTTGCTGGCACTGAGACAGAAGGAGAATCCTGCATAGCACCCCACTCTGATGGAGCAAACTCCCAAGCCTGGAGGCTTTTCTGGGGTCAGGTGGCTGCGTTTTCATTAATTTTGCCCTGGGCTGCTGCTGGCACCAATGGGAGGTGCCTTTAGATGTATTCTGTTCATTGAGGCTCTCCGTGCCTCAGTTTCCCCACGGCTAGACGAGCTCCTTGCCCAGGCTTGTGGGATACATCAGCACGCTGATTTCCCCGTGGGATGCACTGCTCCGTGCGTGTCCCTCTGGGTGACAGCAAGTGTCCCCTGCAGTGACAGTGCAGTGCCACCTGCTGTCTCCCAGGGGATCCTCGGTGGGCTGACACCCGGCCAGGTCCTTGGCCGGGCACCCCAGGGGCTCCATTCCCAGCGCTGGGGGGCAGAGCAGTGGCCAGACCCCCCCACAAAAGAAGCCACATGCACGCACAAACGTGCAAACACATGTCCCCTTCAAGGCCACCATTACGAGCAGCTCATGCTGGTGTTTCCCCAGCCACAAATTGCCAGAAATGCTCAGTTAGGGGACTAAAATGAGAATTTCAGCCATTCAGAGGAAGGCATGACCAAACATGGGGATGCTGGCATTTCCTGGGGTGGAATCTCCAGGTGTCACTGCCCTCTCTGCTTCTCTCCTCCCAAAGCCACCAGAGTGCTTGTGACTGTCCCCCAGCAGCAGCAGCACCAGCACCCCATTGTCACACACATATTTTCAGGAAAATCCTTTTGTTAGGATTTTTCTCCTGAGAAGCTGAGAGGCCTCAGGAACAAAATGTAAACAGTAATTATCAGCTTGCTGGGAATGTGGTTTGGAGGTTGCCTACCAACAGGTGCATCTTTGACTGCTCTCATGTGAATTGTTTCTACTTGATGACCAATCACAGGTCCAGCTGTGTCAGTCACAAGATTTTTATTATTCATTCCATTCCTTTCTTTGCTAGCCTTCTGATGTCTCCTTTCGCTTTAGTATAGTTTTAATATATAATTTTCTTTTAATATAATAAAATAATAATGAATAATGAATATTTATTGTATGAAATATATAATAAATGTATTATAAATTATTTATAATTATATTATATATAATTATATAATATACATAAAATTATATATAATATATAATTATTCTATTATATTATATATTATATATTATATATTATACTATATTATATTATATACATAAAATATATATTATACATAAAATATATATATTATATATTATATATATTATATATATAATTATATATATATATAAAATTAGATATATAATATATATAATATATAATTATATATATATAATTATAAACTATTTGTAATAAAATAATAAATCAGCCTTCTGAAACACGGAGTCAAGATTCTCATCTCTCCTGGAGACCCACAGACACCACCCCCAGACCCCACCCCTGCCTTGGTGGCACCTCATGGCCCCCATACCTGTGTGACCTTCTCGGTGACGTTCTGGGTGCGCTCCATCACCTTGTGGGGAGCGATTATCTCGATCTCCGTGGTGGAGCCCGAGCGGTGCTTCTCCAGGTTGAACTCCACGAAGTTGAGCGTGAACTGGGGGATCTGGCTGATGGTCCTGTACTTCATGAGGTCCGAGTCCGACGTGGAGTTCGGGGGGTTGGGTTTGACGTGGGAAGCCTCTGGAAGAGGATGGAGAGGAGCACTGAGAAGGGCAGCGGGAGCAGGAGCAGATCCCCAGAGCCCTGACCTCGTGTAGGACCTCCAGGAGCTGGGGGCTGCCACAAGGCGCCACCAAAAGGTGCCAAAATCTGCTCGGCCATAAAGGCTCGGCTTCTTCAGGCTGGCTCAGCTGTGGGGTGCCCAGCCTGGGATGCCTGAGAGAGGGCTGTTTTTCCCCACACATCACCCATCTTTTTTCACCACTGAACCTCCTGCAGGAGGCTCAGAGCAGTTGCCAAAACACAGAGACATTCAGTGTCCTTTGCTACCCTTGATGACTGTAGTGGGTTGGGGACCAAGCCACTGAGATTCACCAGGGAGAGATGCCAAAACTGGCATAAAAACAGACAGGAGGAGGTCGTTCTCCTCCACCCTTTGCCTGACAAACACAGCTCCTGAGCTGCTGTGCTGGTTTTTGGCCAAACTGAACCAGGAGTTGGATGTATCCTCCGGGTAGGGAGGTCAGAGCTTTCTCTGGAAGAAGAGCTGTAGTGGATCCTGATATTTCTCCCTGGGGAGCTGCCTCTGGGTCACCCCAGGGCAGGAGCAGGGAGGAAGCTGTGTAGGTGTCATGGTCAGGCTTGTGGCAATGTGTTGTCATCAGTGGGATCCTGTACCCAGACCCAGAGCTCCAGGAAGGTCCCCAGGCACTGAACTCAGCGTGTACCAACCTTTCCAAATCCTAAAGGCAAGGCAGGGTTGTATTTTCAATTTTTTACCCCTTCTAACCCTTGCACTCTGACATTGACCCAAGTGGTGGTGTGGGAAAGAGGTGTCTGAAGACGTTGTGAAGGTGCCCATTGCCATCCTGCTGCCACCCTTCTCCCTTCCCTCCCTCCACATCCTGTCTCCTCCTGAGGGTCTGTAACCTGTGACTATTGGAGGATCATGAACCCCCAACCTGTTTTTACAGCCAGATTCCACACATCGATCTCTCTCATCCCCAGCTGAGAGCCTTCTCTTTCTCGACCTCCATCTGATTTGTCCTCATCACTCTCGTGGGAACCAGAGGTCTGGACATGGGTAGCATGATGAAGGGTTGGTCCCTCCAGCCCTTCAGAGTGGCCTGGCCGGTGTCTCACCCACCTCCAACACATGGACACAGCTCACACTGCACATGCCTGCAGAGCCCTCCCCTCCCTCCAGGGAAGGTGGGATGGCATCGGGACGCCCCTCGTGTGGGGCAGCCAAATGCAACCTCACACGGTCTCACACCTCACACACAAACCACGGATGGCTCTACCTACAGAGCAGGACCTGCCTGCGCAGGGAATCACATGGAGACCAGCGAGTTTTGGGGAGAAGACCCAGGCAATCTCCCCTTTGCAGAGGGAAAAGAGACCGAGACCTCCCCCCCCGAGATGTGCTGGGGCCGTGGCCAGAACCCTGACTCCCGCAGTAGAACCGACGGCTCCGGGGTTTTCCCTACCTGAGTTTGCCCTCCTTTCCCTGAATTTTCTCTGGAACTCAGACCTCGCAGCCTCAAAGTTGTCCAAGGAGGAGACCCTGCGGAGGCTGTGGAAGCTGCCCCCAGGGCGAGACCGAAAGAAACCCCATGCGGGGTGAGGGCCCAGCACGGGAGGCTCTTGTTTCGGGGACGAGTGTTGTAGGGTGGGGTCGGCCTCCAGGCTCGGCCTCCGCTCCTTTTCCAGGAGGGATTCGGTCTCTGACTGCATACAGTTTTCCTTGGGCGATGTCTTCAAGTCCCTCAAAATCAGGGAGTCGCCACCAGGCTTTAAGACAGCCAGGAGAAAGCGTTGTATTAGAAGGAGTCCCCGCGTGCTGTGGGGCAAGGTGGGGGAGCCGGGGTAGGTAAGAGGAGAGGCAGAGGGCTGGGAAGCACTGCAGCTCCTGAGGTCATCTCCAGCTGGACCAGGACCTGCTTTGGAGTGGGGCCACCGAGTCCCTGGGGACTTGGCAGCTCCCAGCTCCCGCCAGAGGCCGCGGGGAGGTTTGCGAGGCGATGCTGCGCAGGTGGAAGCAGGTGAGAGCAAGAGGAGAGACCTGGGGACAGGCTTGCCTGCAGTCCCTGCTGTGCCATGCATTTCTCTGAGTGTCCCACCACGGGGGCTGCCCTTCCCTCCCCTGCTGCAAGAGCTCAGGCCACCACCGAGGCTCAGTGCCCAGGCCCTGTGCTGGTGTTTATGGGGGAGGATGTGCTCTGCACCAGGGAGCACTGGAGGAGCTGCTGGGTTTGCAAATTTGGCCATGTTGCTCCTCCTTCTCCTACAGCCACGGTAAAGCATGGCTAAACCTTTTTCCATGGAGTCCTGAAGGGTTTCCAGACCTTAATTTCTGCAATGGGGTGTGCAAAGCAACCACCTTCTGGAGTAGAAACCCATGAGAATGTGTGCCTCCAGTAATACCCACAGGAGGAACTGCGGCACTCCTCACCATCCCTAAGGCCCTTTAGGGCAGGTTTTAGGCTGGCTGCTGGCTGGCCCTGCATCTCTGGGCTGTGGCCACTTGACCAAGCTCCAGCGAAATGATGCATCATCAGGCTGCCCTCAATGCACATTTCCCATTCCACACTGCATTCCATTTCCATTCCACACTGCAGTGCCCCATGCAGCTCCAGCCTCGGGGTACCCAGAGCTTTTAGCAGTGCTGGTGCCTATGGGAATGATGTCCTCAAAGCATCTGATAACCCTGCACACATCTTCAACCTACCATAGGCACAACCTCTGAGAAGACAGGCACCTTCCATCTCGTTATACCTATGATTTGGGGAAGCAGATTTATCCAGGCTGCCTGGATACACCTGACCCTGGCACCTGGGGATGCCTTAGCAGAGCAAAAGCCTCACAGCCTTGAGCTGCAGCATTTCAGAAAACAACAGCTCTTTGACAGGAGCTACCCTGAGCACTGTCAGGAAGCCACCAAGAACTGCAACCTCTAAACAAGCCCCACCAACAGCTTTTCGAGGCTGGCGACAGCATCACCTTCCATCATGGCAAAGTACACTCTTTGCTGGAGGGCTGAGAAGCTGGACCTGCCTGTGCTGCCTGCTCCCTGCCAGGAAATCACGGGGAAATGAGCCTGCCAGTCCTTGCTCAGAGCACACCACGCTCCTACAGCCGCCAGCACGTCCCCTCCTTGAGCTGGGGACAGCTCCCTGGAGCTCCACCATCCCGGACAACTCGGGCTATGGAGGCAGAGCTCCCTCCCAGCTTTGGCACATCTCCCACTCCCCCCTCGAGCCGCAGGGTGTGCAGAGCAGCAGGGAGGAGCTGCAGCCCACACAGCCAAAGCCCAGCGGGGCCAGCACTGCCCCGTGCCCTGCCCTGCCACAGGGAGATGGCCCAAACCACAGCAGCCAAGGGGTTCTGGGATGGGGACAGCGAGGAGGAGCGCTGGGACCTGGCCTGAGGCGTGGGCTGGTATCAGACAAAGGCTACGGTTACCTTTCCATAGTCAATGGCTACTCCATCAAACTCACTGGTGGGCAGAGATTTCCGCTGGATTTTGAGGCGCCGCAGGGACGGGAGACTAAACTTCAAACTCCTACCTTCACCTTGTTAAAAAGAAAAACAAAACACAAGAGAGAAAGGTGTGACCTAGCTGCATGTGAGGCGGGACGGGGGAGAGGCTATGCAGAGTTTTGGGTGGCTCTGGGGGACGCACATGCTGCGTGGCCCTTCCTCCTCCAAAGCACTGGCTACTCCCGTGCCATCGCAGTGCCACGTGCCCAAGGCAGACCCTGACCTGGCAGCAAGCTCCTCTGAGCTGGAGAAGAGTTCCCTACAACTGTGGATGTGAGATGGGAAAGGTGCAGAGCATCCCTAAGCCAATTAAAGAGGTTAAAGCCAATTAAGGGATTTGGTCCCGGAGGAAATAGAGCCTCTAAATCTCCTTGGTGGAACTTTAGGGAAAAAAAACCCCACACAATAGAGATGGTAATTTAGAAAGGCACAGAAAGAAAAGTAGTTCTAATAATTTTATTCCTGGATTTGTTTTGAATTTTCAGTGAGGGAATTTGGACAACAAAACCAGGATCACTTTCTGGCATCACAGGGGACCAGGAGACCACCTCACAGGGGACTGGGGCTGGGACAAGGGCAGCCAGGGCTGCTAGGAGCTGGGAGAGAGGTGCAGGAGAGGAAGAGCCCAGATCTGGAGAGGGCCCAATGCCCCTGGTTGTGACACTCAATGCACAGACACTTGTCCTCTTCTAGAGGAGACCATGCTCACTTGCTAGTGCAGAGCAGTGTGAGCAGCTGGGCTCACACCCTCAGAGCCTGGCTCAGCCCTGAAGCTCATCCAGCAGCACCAACTCTGCTCCCTAACTGCACAAAGAGTGGCCTAAAATCCTGGGGTGCGTGGATGTGGCATGAGCTCCACAAAGACACTGTCCCCTGGGAAAAAGCACCACGTTGAGGAGCTCTTTGGTGTTGGCAAGATTAGCTTCTCTCATCCGGCCCCAAAACACCACCGAGCTGCTTGGGCAGGGTGCCAGCCTGCCAGAAATGCCCCTGCCCATGGGGTACCACAGTGGCTCCCTCTGCTCACCCCATCCCCACTGCCTAGGGCAGCTTTTCAGCTGGAAGAAGCAAAGCATCCAACTTTCCCTGCACACCAGCGAGCTGGAGACCAGCAATGCAGCCACCTGTGGCTGTGCAATGAGAGACTGAGCCAGAAAACCTGAGCACAAGAGCCTGATCTGGGTGGGCACCAGCAGCTCTGGCCTTTCCACACCCCCTGTCACTGGAGTGGGAAAGCCAAGAAACACAACATCCCTTGGGATGCTCAACACAACGTCCAACGTGCAGGGAAGTGACAGGTGCTCTTGATTTGGGTGCCTCCTGCCGTGTCTTTGGGTGGGATGGGATATGGCTGCATCACATGTTGGGATATTCTGAGAGCTGGTGGGGCTGCAAAGCCACCCTGGTGCTGGGATTTAGGATTTCCTCAGCAGGTCATGCACAGAGGGTAGCTGGTACTAAAGCAATCCATCAAAACCATGAACATCATCACTTCACAGACCCACAAACACATTTATCTGTCCATTCACACCCACACATCCACGAGCCCCCTGTGTGCACACACAAACCCACACCAAACTCTGCTGGTGCCTGCTGCCACACACAGACACCTGAATGCTCCAGGATAGAGAGATGGACCGAGCAGGGATGCACTGGGACTCACACAAACCCCAGTTCAGTGGCCACTTGTCCCCATGGCTCCCTGATGTGGCCCTGGCTCTGGTCCTGCTGTGCCACCCCATGTGCCAAGGGGGGACAGACACAGAGCTTTATTTTGAGGCCTGCCCAAAGCCTCCCAACAGCACCCCTAGGGAACGTCATCATGGAGGCAGAGGTGGGGTTAATTCCTGACTCAGGTAGAGCTGACCAGCTCTGAGGGCTGTATGCAAGGAGGAGATTTAGAACCACAGCTCTTTGTCAGGTCTAACATCTCAATATCCACATCCCCTCAAGAGCCTCACCACAGCTTCCCTTTGATCCGGTCTTCCCAAAAAAAGGGAATTTGAGTTTCCCACTGTTTCCAAAACCCTAGGATGAGCCTAGGAGAGCGGGGAATGCCTGAAGCTGGGGCAGGCTGAGCCATTGCAGCGCAGCCATCCTTGTGCCATTGGCCTGCAGTGACACCCCCACAGCACAGCCATGCTCTTGGCGACCCCAAATGTCCCCTGGCCCTGCTGGTGACCCCACACACAGGTCCTGCCCCACAGCAGCACCTCCAGCCCAAGCCAGTGTTAAACATGGAAAAGATCCAGCAATGCAGAGGGGACTCCACAGCTCCACTTCCAGCGAGACCCCCTCTCAAAAATGCTCCATGCCATGCAGAACAGGCTGGGCAGTCCCAGCCCTGTTCCCCAGGCCTCTGGGATTTTGGGAAGCGTATGCAGGCAGCTGTGAGGGCAAGGGGAGCCCAGCTGGCTCAAACAGCCTTTCCCCATCCAGCTGGGGTTTGCCTGAGCAGGCAGAGCTGCGGCTGTGCAAGAACACAAACCTCTTCCCATGCAGGATCCTGCCCAGACACAGAAGCATCCTTCCGTCCCCCCGTGCTCCCAAACAAGCCCTGGGATGAGGATGCTGTGCTGTCATCCCCGGGGCATCCTTCAGTCCCGCCGTGATCCCAAACAAGCCCTGGGATGAGGATGCTGTGCTGCCCTCTCAGGGCATCCTTCAGTCCCTCCATGCTCCCAAACAAGCCCTGGGATGAGGATGCTGTGCTGCCCTCTCAGGGCATCCTTCAGTCCCTCCATGCTCCCAAACAGACCCTGGGATGAGGATGCTGCGCTGCCCTCTCAGGGCATCCTTCAGTCCCGCCGTGATCCCAAACAAGCCCTGGGATGAGGATGCTGTGCTGCCCTCTCAGGGCATCCTTCAGTCCCTCCATGCTCCCAAACAGACCCTGGGATGAGGATGCTGTGCTGTCATCCCCGGGGCATCCTTCAGTCCCTCCATGCTTCCCAAACAAGCCCTGGGATGAGGATGCTGCGCTGCCCTCTCAGGGCATCCTTCAGTCCCCGCGTGCTCCCAAACAAGCCCTGGGATGAGGATGCGGTGCTGCCCTCTCAGGGCATCCTTCAGTCCCCGCGTGCTCCCAAACAAGCCCTGGGATGAGGATGCTGTGCTGTCATCCCCGGGGCATCCTTCAGTCCCGCCGTGCTCCCAAACAAGCCCCGGGATGAGGATGCTGTGCTGCCCTCTCAGGGCATCCTTCAGTCCCTCCATGCTCCCAAACAAGCCCCGGGATGAGCATGCTGTGCTGTCGTCCCCGGGGCATCCTTCAGTCCCTCCATGCTTCCCAAACAAGCCCTGGGATGAGGATGCTGCGCTGCCCTCTCAGGAATATCCTTCAGTCCCTCCATGCTCCCAAACAAGCCCCGGGATGAGGATGCTGCGCTGCCCTCCCGATCCCATCGCCCCAGGGCACGCACCTTTGTTCCAGCTGTGCGACAGGCGCTGGTGCAGGCTCCGCCCGGTGCTCTTGGCGATCAGCTGGGCCAGATCCTCGAAGTTGAGGATGAACATGATGACGACGCCTTCCTCGTTCTTCACAGGCACCACATCCACCAGGCAGCGGAAACACGACGCTGCCGAGCAGAGAGAGGCTCAGGGGGGGGATGCTCAGGAGACCCTGACCTCCCCCTCCCCTGCAGCACCCAATACTTTTGGCAGAAAAGTGGAGTTTTGAGCACTTTGATGGGTGTAATCCCTGCTGGTGGGCATGGAACATGATCTGAGCCCTGGGAAAGGGCCACATCCCCGAAGCATCCCAATCACACTGATCACATCTCTTTTTTCTGTCCCAGACAGTCATTTATATTAATGTACTTGAGAGCAGCAATTAAAGAGTGAGTAATTAAGAACTCAGGAAGTCCCAGGTAGTGGTTTAACCTCATTAAGCATCCTGCTTGTAATCACGCTGCAGTTAATTGCCCTGCAATCACCAGGCAGGTTTTGGGGATGGGATGCAGGCAATGGGGGTGAGCCCACGCTGGCAGCAGGACCAGGTGGGATCAGCCCCCAAGGACATTCCCTAGAGGCATGGAGTGGCCAGACATGGCCTCGTCTGGTCCTGCCACGGGGAAACTGAGGCACAAAGGGGGCACAAGGACTGGCTCAGCGTCCTGGGAGTGATGGAGGCTGTGAGGAGCATCCCAGATATGTCCACAGGGGTTTTCCTGTTGGATCTCAGCTCGACCCTGCGGCTCTCCTTGTGCAGCAGCCAGGCACCAGTCTGCAATTAGAGGCAACTGAAAACACCTGCAGGTCTTTTCCAAAGCACCAAGTGAAGGACACAGGTGGTTCCCCACCTCCTTTGCCAGCTTTATTGCCACCAAATCCTATAATCACCGAGTCCCTTCCTTGAGCTGTGTGCTGTTGCTTTGGCACTGATGGGAGCAGGACCCCCGAGCCAGAGCCACTGCCAGCGACGCCCCCACAGCACAGCCATGCTCTCGGTGACCCCAAATGTCCCCTGGCCCTGCTGGTCCTGCCCCACAGCAGCACCTCCAGCCCAAACCAGCGTCAAACATGGAAAAGATCCAGCAACGCAGGGGGGCTCACAGAGGAGACCCCACAGCCCCACTTCCCCCCACTCAAAAATGCTCCATCCCATGCAGAACAGCCTGGGCAGTCCCAACCCTATCCCCCAGCTCTCTGGGATTTTGGGAAGTGTATGTAAACCCCCCCCCCCACCCCAGGCTCCTATCCCCAAACTCCCAGAGATGATGGGTACCATTACAGGCGGCAGGGAGCCACGGCAGCTCCGTGCCCGCTGTGCCGCCTTCCCCCGGGATTAGCGGCCGGGCAGGGCTGCGGGGACGCGGAGCCGGCGCTCCCGCTCCGGCCGTGGCCGCGCTCCAGCCGGGAGGGGCAGGCCGGCCCTCCTGCGTATGATTTTAAGGAGCTCAGGGCCTCCCGTAATCAGGAGCAGATGGCCGGCATCGGGCAACTTCAAAATCTGCCCTGACGTCAGGGATGTGCACATACACGGACACACACAGGCACAAGAACGGGGAAGAAATGGATGTGGTGAAACCTGCTCAAAGACCCCAGCAGCCGGGATTTGGTCGTTTGTTCTTTCATTCTCTCTCTTTTTTTTTCTCTCTCTCTCTCTTTCTCCACTGCTCACCAAAGGGAGAGGAAACCCACTGAAATGTGTGAGCTGGGGAGCAGAGAGTGGATTTTTGGCAGTGAAGCTGTTTGGGGGCTGCACGGCACGTGACAGGTTACCTCTGTGTGGGGCAGGAAGGACAGAGCTCCTTTCCCTCCCTTTGTCAGGGTTTTTAGGGCTCTTGAGATGAAGAGATGCCCTGTAAGAGTGAGGTGGCACACGCCTGGTGGGTGACACGGTGCCATCCCCAGGATGCCACAGCTCTGCCAGTGCTGATGCTGGCAGTGGTGTGTGCAGGGGAGCCCGCTCAGGGATGCTTTCTCCTTTGGTGTGTTAGAAATGAGGAGGTTTTTTTCCCTCCCCCCAGGGGTGATTTTGAAGCATCACTGACTTCCTGGAACCCACAAGGTTCACTGGAGTGGGCAGCCATCAACCCCAGGGAGTGGGAATTCTGATCCAGACAGCCCAAACCTGGCTCAGGTGCTCTGCCCTCCTGAATTCCTTCACTGCCTCAGGTCCTTCCTTCCTCCATGGCAGTGGGAGGGGATGGGGTCTGAGCTGTTCTCAGGGGTCCTGAATCCTGGCAGGCCCTGGAAAGGGTTAATCCCATGGCCAGTGCTGAACAGCTGAAAACTGGGCCCAGTTACATCCAGTTGGAGGGATATAAGGAGCAGCTGGGAGGTGGCTGGGGGTGGGTTTGGGTGGCAGCTGGTGCCTGGTTTGATCCTGCAAATCTGGGAGGTGCTGAGCTTGAGCAGCCCTGGCCAATGTCACTGTGAGCCCCTCACTGATCCCTTCTTAAATTAAATAAAATAGACTATTTCTGTTGGGAGGGAACTGCAGCAATAATCTAGTCTAACTGCCTGGCCAATTCAGGGTTGGCCAAAAGCTAATCCCCCTCCAAAACCAGGGCAATCACCCCAAAAGTGGCCCCAACAGGCACAGCCCTGCTCAGACCCACATTGCCCAGCATGGAGGTGTCAAGGGAACGAGGGAGGATCAGGGTCAGGGATGGGGGCAGCGCATTCCCTTAAGCCTGGCCCAAAGACGTGGCATTCCCCAGGATTTGGGGTACTCTGTGGAGAGGCTGCAGCTGGGAGAGCTGTGGCACTCTCTGCCCTGACTCAGTTTCCTAATGGTGAGATGAAGGCTGAGCCTCCTCATCATTCTTCCCCAAAACCAGGCCCTGCTGTAGCACCGGGCCCTGAGCCAGCCCCAGGAGGCACCTCAGGCCTGCCTTCCCATCCTTGCTCCTCGATCCACTGTCCCCATCCATCTCACTGTCTCTCTTCAGCTGTTCAGCTAATCTGTCTCCATCCATCTAATTTTATCCAGCCACCAAATGATCTCTTGGAGGAGCCCTGGGGGGATTCACAACCTGCCTGTGCTCTGTGGCCACCAGCATGAGGGTGCCCGTGCCCATGTGGGGTGAAACCCAGCCTGGGGGCTGCAGACAGGGCTTGGCAGGTGGGCTAGGACAGGGATGCTGGTTTGAAAGGTCCCAGAGCCAACGTGGTGAGCTTGTATTCCCTAAATTTCTTGGTTTGACCTTCCAGCACCAAGCTGAGCGAGTGCCTGGAGGTTTGTGCTCTCTGACCCGCCGTGTCTTCTGACCTTGATAAAAGCCAACACTTAATAACATTAAAAATGTCATTGCTGGGGGCCCTCCCTCCCTGTCCCCTTATCCCCTGCAGGCAGCGGTGGTTAATGCATTTGTCATCAGTATTGCCATCAGTATCATCAGTATTAAACTAATCAACAGGACACGGGGGTTTCCAGAGCCGGACACAAGCCAGCATTGTTATGAATATTAAAAAAGAGAGCTATTAATCTGTGCCTGGAGCTCTTCCCCAGGCCAGGAGATTTAATCTGCAGGGTCTCATGGCACAGTGGCTAAAGCTATAGTGGGATTATATAAAGGAGCAGAGGAGAGGGGCTGGGAAGGGCACGGAGGGGACGGGAATGGAGCAGAGCTGTGCTCTGGGGCCAGAGAGGAGCCTGGAGGACCAAGCTGTGCTCCCATCCTGGGATAAATCAGTGTCGGGGCTGGGTGGAACTTCAAAGGGAAGTGCAGATTGCTGGGAGGCCCTAAAGCAAATCCCTGAGGTGGGGTGGAAAAAAATGGAGAGAGAGAGAGAGTCTGAGCTAGAGGGAGATTGGTCACTCCTGGGACCTGGGGTGAGCCCCTGCAGGTCTGCATCCCCCTGCACAGGGGGGGAATGTGCAGCACAGGCTCTGCCCTGGCCCCTCTCCCCACACCCAGACATGGCATCAGGAGACTGAAACCTGCCAGGACACCAGGCCAGCAAAAATGACCTTATTAAGTAACATCAGCGGGACAGAGGTTCCCCTGTGCAGGGATTTGTGTGCTTACAGGCCTTGCTGGCTGGGAGCAGCAGTGGGGAAGGAAAACCAGGAGTGCCAATGGCTGAGGGTACCCACCAAAACGTTGCCACAAGAAAGATGCAAGCCTAGCAGGGTGATTTTGGGTGCAGGTGGAAGGATGCTCTGATCCCCAGGAGCCAAAAGGGGTCCTGGATCAACACAGTGGGTTGGAAAAATGCATCTTAACTCTGCCAGGGCAGAGATCTCAGGAAAAAGGAAAGAAAAAAACCAAAAAAACCTGCTCCAGGCAGCATTCTTAGAGATGCTGGGGATGATCTGAGCCTGTCCTTTTGTTCATGGGACATCAGGTCCAAGCAAAAAGCATCTGTGGGGATGAAAAATGTCTCTTCCAGCTCTCTGCCCTGGTCACACTGGCCCTGGGGCACAGCCAGGGCAATGGGGGTGCCTGGAGCTGCAGCACAGCCGTGCCAAGGGTGGCAGAGCTGGCTCTGCAGATCAGGATCTCTGGTCCCAGAGCCTTTGCCACTGTGAGGAGGGATGTTTATAAGTTCCCATCTGGAGCTGAGCTCTGCTGTCCACTCCTCTCCCGAGGTCACAGACTGACCCTTAAAGCAAACAGCAAGCAGCAAACAGCCCTAGCTTGGCATAGACCCCATGGGTTTGTACAAGCCAAGAGCTCCACTTGGGGCTGGGGTTTGTCAGCTGGCTGTGCCTTCCTGCCCCTCCAACACCCAAGAAATCCCCTTAGTGCTGCCTTGGCCCCACCATGGGGCAGCAGAGGCTCCCTGGGGCTGCCAGCACCAAATCATCCCTGGCAGTGCCAGGATGCAGCAGCTGCTGGTGGGATTTGCCCTCCTGCTCCGTTGGGCACGTCAGATGCTGCTGTTTACAAAGCTGCATGGAGAAACCCTGGCTGGATCCATCCCCCTGCCTTAGCCAGGCTTGCTGGCAGCAGCTGCTGGAGAGGGGCAGTGCCCCAGATGTGCCCTGGGCTGGGGACACAGGGGATGTGTCACATGAGTGCCCCTGCTCCCTTTGGAGGTGGTGGCACTTCCCAACCCATGGGGACCTGTTGGGGGGTACGCTGAGTGGCACAGGGCACCCCAATCCCTCCCAGGGGAAAATCCTGGCCTCTGCAGCAGTGTTATGAGTTTGCTGGCCTGATCCCAGCCCCTGATCCCAGTTCCATGGGGACTGACACGAAGTGCTGCTGGAGGGGACGAGCTGTGGGCTCTGCCCAGCCAAGGACAGGCTGGAGGGGCCGGGGCTGCCCCAGCAGCTGCTCCAGCTGTCACAGCCACATCTCCCCTTTCCTATTCATCAGCATCACATTCACGCAGATTAAGCAGAGCCAGTGCCACCAGCTGCTGCTGCTCAGGCCGTGCTGGCACCGTGGCACTCAGCACCTGTGGCCACCTCCAGCTCTGGGGACCCCGTGAGCCCTGCCCAGTGGCTTCACTGCAAGGCACATCCCCACCTGGCGAGGGAAAAACCACCCCTGGGTGCAGCTCAGCTCCTGGGTGTCATCCTCAGGGGATGCTGGAGGATTTGAGCTCCCCCGGGCCACAGTGTGTCTGCAGGGCTGGGGGCCACGGCTGCTCCTTGCTGTGGCTGCAGCTGATCCCGTGCTGACCCCCCTGTCTGGGCCAGCTCCAGCTGTGTAGCATCTTGTAAGGAAATTAACTTTTCACTGATCTCCCAGCTTTGAGCTGGGGATTAGAGCCCACACGCGCTGCCAACGGCCTCTTCCCTCTTTCCAAGGCCTTTTTGGGGCTGGCATGGCAGGGAGGGACAACAGCCCCTACCTGGGCTGCTCCCACCTTCCCCCACAGGAAGGTTCCATTTTGGGCTCACTGTTGGCACCCCTGGCTCGTTTATAATTATATAATTATATTTTATATCAGGTGATGACAGCACGAACACCCAGGTGGGGACCGAGCAGCCAGGCTGTCCCCAGGGACACGCATCCCCCATCACCCAGCATCCTGCCCGACCCCAGGCACCCTTGGGTGGCCCCTTCCTACCTGCCCCCCTCCATCCCAGCCTGGCCCTGCTCGGGTGTCTCCAACGGGCAGATTTTGGGTTTCACATTGCCTCTGCCAGCCAGGAAAGCGAGGAAACAACCCCGCGAGCTGCAGAGCCGGGAGTACCGCAGTAATAAACAGCAGGTCGAGGCTGGAGATTGGTGCTGCTGGTATGAAAAAGAGGACAGGCAGGTTCGGAGCTCCGCTGGCTAATTAAGCAGCAGCTCCCTATAATGCAAAAGCCTTTTCTTCGCCGATAAGACCCATTTATAATGGGCCGAGCGGTCGCAGGCTGAGTGCTGGGGGGAAACAATTGGAAAAGCATGCTGCTGGTGGGGCTGGGTTTTAAAAATAGACATGAAGGGTTTGCTTCTGGGCTTTTTTTTATTTTTTTCCCCCCTCGTTTTTAATAAAAAAGAGAAGAAAGCAGCTCAGAGCTGCAATGAGAGTTCCCCATGGCCTAGAGGAAGAGCAGGGCTCTGAGGACAGCACCGAGCATCCCGTGAGCCCAGCAGGAATGCTTCAAAGCAGGGAGCACGGTGATGCATCAGGCTCACAAGCCAAGTAGTCCCCAGGGAAGGAATGGGAAACTATCCTGAGGGAGGGAGGGAGGGAATGGACCAGGGCTGCACATGCTGTCCTTGCCACAGCCAGCGCACGGCACTGGCACTGGATGGGAGCAGGGGCACAGCGTGGGCCACGTCTCTGCACTGCCCTGGGCACCAGCCAGGCCCTGCAGCTGCTGAAGGGGGGCACCTGCACCCAGCCCTGGCACCACTCATGGCCCCTCTCCACCCAGGAGAGCCCCAGAGGAAGAGCCTCGAGCGAGCGGCTGATCCTGCCACCACACAGGGCCAGGTCCTGCCGGGATAACACGCAGAGGTGCTGCCAGTGAATAACTCTGATACGCTGGCACCTGGATGCCAGCCCAGGAGATGATAGGGTCTGGGAGGGAGGCCAGGACACCCCAAGATAGGGTGCTGGGCTGGGAGCCAGGGTTCCTGCCTGCTCCTTCCTTTTCCTTCCAGTGCTTCTCCCCTAACTGGCTGCCAGCAGATTGGGGTGCAGCCCTGTGCTCAGGCCAACCCCCATCAATACAATCTGAAGTAATGGGAAAGCTCCATAGGTTAAAAAAAGGAAACACTGAATATTTTTAACCTCCTGTGAGCACCAGACCTGCACTTCCCTGCCCCTGGGAGCCCTGGCCACTGCTGTTTTGCAGCATCAAGCACTAAATATTTATTTAACTTCCTGCCGTATTAGAACTAATCACTCGTATTTTCCATCAAAGCTTCATTTTCATCTTAACGTAATTCCATCTGTGCACGCACAGCCGCATCCTGCTCACTGGAAAGGCAGCTCTGAGGCTGTTGGCTGCACCCACTCTCAGCAGAGATGGGGGGTCTGTCTCATCTCATCTCAGAGCACAGACTGGGAGCCCTGTGCCCAAGCCTGGCTTCTCCATGGATTCTCATTCCTGGCGCAGGGATCCCACAAGCAACGACACAGCTTGTCCCAGGAGCAACGAGCCGCCCCCAAGGGCTCACAAATGACCTGATTCCCAAATAATCTGGCAACACCCTCTATTGCTCAAGGTCCCAGAGTGCTCCGTGACAGCAGAGATGCCTCCATCCCACCAGGAGCCACCACGGGGCTGCTCTCAGCAAAGCCCCGAGCCTGGGCGCATCCTGACGCGTTTGTGTCCCACCGCTGCCTTCCCACGGCCCACCCCACGGAGAGGCTCTTACTGTCTTTGCGGTAGTAGAGGATCTCCAGCTTGCACTCCTCGGAGCCCAGCAGGGCCTGGGTGAGCTGGGCAATGGAGCTCTTGGTGGTGTCGGGGCCCGTGAGGAAGTCGCAGGTGCAGGGCTGCTGCATCACCTCGACGCGCGAGTAGCCGAACATCTCGCAGAAGCCGTCGTTGCAGTAGATGATGGCGCAGTTCTCCATCTGGGCGTTGGCAATGAGGAACTTGCGGTCTGCGGGGAGGCAGGAGAGGCAGCACGAGGCTTAGAGGGGTGGTGGGGGGCGAGCTTGGGAGTTTTGGTGTCGCCCCGCTGCGGGGCTCGTGCAGACAGGTGACACTGGGGACAGCGGCTGACCTCAGCCCACACGGTCCCAGGACTGCTCTGCTCTTCAGAGAGAGAAGTGTCCCCACTTCAGTGCAAATTTGTGGCTGTGGGGACAGGGGGACACAAAGGGGGGGTTCTCAGTAGAGGCAGTTTTGCTGGGATTGGCCAATCCCTGCAGCCTTGACATTTCACCACAGGCATGTGGGGACTCCCTGCTGTCTAATGGGCAATCTGTCCCTGACCGGCACTGCAGGCACAGGGGAGAGCTGCAGCCTCTGTCCCTTCCCAGGAGCTTATCAGGGACCTGAGTTATCTCAGAGACTTTCCACCCTTGCTCAGATTTGACTGAAGTCAGGCAAGGGGCAAGAGGAGGAGTGAGTGCAAGGCTTGGCTTCATGGGAAGCAGGAGTGAAACCCATCACATTAATGGTTCTCCTAATGTTTTATAGGGTAATTGTGCCTTTGGGCTGAAGGTGAAATCCAGACTCTCCTGGGCTTTGTGGCCCCTGTGCTCAAAAAGTAAAGTGCTTAAGGGAAGGAAAAGGGAAACTGAGGCAGAGAGTGGTGCTGCCCCATTCCCTCCTGGTGCTGCAGCCACCTAGGCTGGGCTGAGGTCAGACTTGCTGCCTTGCCAGGCTGTGTGGCAGTGCTGCACAGCCCACGTCATCCAGCCCACATGGAGCCACTTCCATCCTTATCTTGGGGTGAGCTCTGATTTGGTTGGATTTTGTGGGTTTTTTTAAGGATATCAGGGAGTGCTGGGCTCTGGGACAGGTTTGCTGGGATGTGACAGGGAGCTGGATGCTTATGTGGTGCCACATCCCTCCCAGCATCATCTCCCTCAGCATTTGGCATCAGCTCCGGGCTGGAGCTAAAGGCAGGTCTGAGCAGAGGGTCCATTTGGAGGCTGCCTCCCAGCCCAGACCCCAATTAATCTCCTGGATTACCCAGGAATGGCATCTGCAGCTTGCGTGCTCCAGAACCCTGCTGCACTCCAGCCTCATGGGGAATTTCACCCAAACGCAAGAGGAACCTCTGCACAGCTGTGGCACCGAGTGCTGGGCTGGGGGGACCCCTCCCAGGCACATCAGGGCTGTCCCCAATGGCACCTGCAGGGTCCCAGTTCTGCAGGATGCCTCCCAGTAAAACCGGAGTCCCCAGGGATGCTGCACAAGTCTCCTGCTTCATTCCACCCTCTGGCAGCCCCTTGGTAGCCCTTTCTGGGGGCTCCCACTCTGGCACCCTTCTCTTTCCCACACAGGGCTGGTGCCGACGCTGCAAACAGCACAAAGCACCACAGACAAACATTTCCCAGTTCCTCCTTCCCGATCCTTCTACCTCCAAACTGCTTTGCCAGCACGAGGAGGGGACCTCCTCCCAAAGCCCTGCTGCTGGGGCACACTCCCCACCTGTGACGAGCAGTTCCCCCATCCAGGGTCAGCTCCATGGGCTGGATCCAGCCCGGATCCCGGCTGGGCTGGCGCAGGACAGGATTTACAGGGCTGGCAGGGCGCCGGAGCAAGCTGTGCTGAGCACAGGGATGTGACCACGACCACGGTGGGAAGGAGCTGCAGAGCCAGGTCTCCTTGGGGGGGGGGGGGTTTTCACCCCCAATTTGCTTTCTGTCCTGCTCTCACCTGCAGATTTCCCCTTGGTCCCAGCCCTGGCAGGGAAGAGCTGGGCCCCTCTGGCTGCGCCGGGGACTCACCAGGAGCAGCTGCACCCATGGGAGCTGCGGTGCTGGGGATGGAGGCACCCACAGGCACCTGAGAGCCCATCGCCTGTAGCAAAGATGTATTAGGTGTGCTGGTTTGCTGCCTCCCAACACCTGCCACAGCACGAAACTGCCGCGGGGGAGCGTGGGGCGATGTTTGGGCAGAACCCAGGTGGTGCCCGACATGGCTGGCAGGGAGCGGGCACGGAGCGGGGTCTGGCTCCGTTCTCCCGTCACGCCTCGCCGCCTGGCCCCGCTGCTCCCCAGCCGCCGCTTCCCAGGGGGAACTGATAGGAAGCAGGCACAGTTTTTCTCACTTTCCATCCCCAGGGTCACGTCAGTCACCGCCAGGCCAGGCAGCGCAGAGCCTGCAGGGATGGCAGCGCCAGGGAATTTGCCCACTCGGGAAACTTGGACACGCACAAAAAAACCCCACAGCGACGCGGGGCAGTGGGGGCTGCACCCCACAGCAGCCCCCCGAGCTCAGTTTTTGGGGGATCCCGGCGCCCTGGCCCCCTCCCGTCACCCCTAGCATTGTAGGGGGGACCCATCCCTATTGGGGTGCCCAGAGAGCGGGAGCGGAACCCCCGCGCCCCCACCCAGGCACACGCAAACCCCAGTGCTCCCCTGTGTGCACGGACTTTGCGCCGTATCTGACACGAAACCAGCCCCAAAATTCATATAAAGGGATTACTCGGAGCAACAGCAAATGGCAACGTTTCACCAGGGACGGCGGCCGCCGAGAGCGCAGAGTTGAAGGCAAACAAGCGGCGAGCCCGACTGCGCTGGGGTTCACCCTGTCCCCCCGTCCAGCCGGCCGGGACCCCCTCCCCGCCAGCCCCGGCACCTCGAACCAGCCCGGGGACACCGCGATCCCCCCGGGAATCGCCGAGGCCGGGGCGGCTCCGTCCCCCGGTGTCGCCCTGTCTGTAAATACCCGCGGGGACGCTGCCTGGCTGTCGCCCACCCTCTCCCCCCTCGGGAGGTCACAGGGGCTCCTCCGTGCCCCCGGGGACACCCTCCCGCCTTCCCCCCTCCTCTCCCCGCCGCGCTCCGAACTTGGGGGGCGCCCCGGCCGCGGGGGGAGCGGAGCGGCACCCGAGGGTGCGGTACTCACTTTGTCCTTCAAATTTGCGAATGATGGTGTCCAGGTAGGTGTTTTGGGGGGCCACATGGCCCCGGCGCACCGGCATCGCTCCGCTGCGCTCGGCGCGCCCCGGGAGCGGCGGAACTTGCCGCGGGCGCGGCGGGGAGCGCGGCCCGGCCCCGGAGCGGCGCGGCACGGCACGGCGCGGCCCCGCTCCGCCTCACCCCAGGGCTGACCGAGCTCTGGAGCCCAGCCGGCCCGGGGCTCCCATGCTCCCGGTGGCCGGAAGGGGGAACCCCTCCGCCCGCCCTGCCGCGCCCGGCCCCGGGCGGGGGCGGCCGGGGAAGATGAGGATGGGAGGGGGAAGCGGGGGAGAGAGGGGGGAGGACCCGCTGGAAAGCGGGAGAAAATAATAGAATAAAATAATAAAGAGTAGAAATCCCCCAAAGTGCTTAGTCACCGCTGCCCCGGCCGGCCGGAGGCTCCGGGGGGAGCCGTCAGCAGCAACAGCTGCCGGCCGGGCAGCGCGCACCCCCCGGCGGCCCCCGGGGCTCCCCCGGACCCCCCGGCATCCCGCGGCACCGCAGCCGCTCCCGCACGGCCCCGAGGGCGGGGGGGGCTCCGGGGCGGGGCGCGGGGCGGGCCGGGGGCGCAGGTGGGTGCTGGAGGTGCGGGGGTGGGAGCCTTGAGGGGCCGGGGCAGGGCGTGCTGACAGGTGAAAGAGGCTTTGGGGAATGGTTTGGGGGTGGAGGGGAATCCTTGTGGGGCGTGGAGGGGTGGGGATGGGGTCCTCGGGGTGCTGGCAGAGTCCTGGAGGGAGTGGGGTGCTGGAGCTGGAGGTTCTGCTGGGGACGGTGGGATTTGGTGGGAGTGCAGCTGAAGGGTGCTGGGGGCGCTGGAGGAAGGGGCGCTGAAAAAAGGGGTGCTGGAGAGGGGTGCTGGAGGAGGAGGAGGAGGAGGCACCGGGAGCGCCGGGAGCTGCGGGGTGGGGATGGTGAAGGAGGATGGTGGAGGAGGGAGCGATGAAGCGCTGGGGGGCTGGGGGCGGCAGAGCAGGGGATGCCGGGGTGCAGGGGGTGCAAGGGGTGCTGCGGGGGAGCAGCAGGAGATGCAGGGCTGCAGGGGCAGCAGAGGGGGCGCTGCTGGGTGCAGGGGTGGGAGGGGGCAGTCTGGGGGTGCAGGGGGGCAGGAGCAGAGCACAGGGCGCTGAGGAGGGGGCGCAGCCCGAGTAGGGAGTGTCGGAGGGTGAGAGTGGGGTGCAAGGGAAGGGGAGCGAGGGGCTTTGTCGGGATGTTGGGGATCCTGGGGGTGCCGGGGGACGGGTCAGGGCGCTCCCGGAGGTCCCGAGGAGGAGGTCCGGGTGTGCTGGGGTGCCGGGGGTGCCGGCCCCACTCCCGGCGCTGTCCAGCCGAGCTGGTGCTGAAGGGGCGGGCGGGACGGGGGGGGACACCGGCTGCTTCTTTTGGGGGCGGGGGGCTTGGCACGGGACGGCCCTGCCTGGCACAGGGCTCTGCGGGCACGGAAAATCCTCGGGGAACACGGAGCGTCCTGAGAGTCCTGAGAACCCTGAAGGACGTGGAGAGTCCAGAGTGTTCTGGGAGCTCTGCTGGGGATGGAGAATACAGCAGGTTCCTGGGTTGTGGGGTCACAGAAAGCCCCATGGGCTCTGTAGACCATGGGGACCCTCGTGGGTTTCTGTGGGACATCAGGGTTCCATGGTGATGCTGAGATGTTCAGACCTAGACCCAATTCAGTTCTTCTGCCCACCTCAGGGGTGGAGGCCAAGGGGACCAGCTCCCTTTCCTTCCTGAGAAATCCACTCTGGCTGACCCTCTTCTCCTGTGCCCACTGCTAAGGACAGTGTCCACTCAGGGGCTTTCTATTATTATTATTTTGTTATGCATGATTTTTCAGGCATGAAATTGCTCTAAGAGGATTATGGTCCATTATCATCAACAGAAGTGTTTTGCTGGGGTTTTCAATTAATATTCCAGTGCACCTCAGTGGTGTCCATGTGGAGCAGGCCATGCCAGTGGGGCACTCGACCCACAGCATGGTTTGCCTGGTTTGCCTCCTGTCCCTTGGCCAGCACTGCAAGTGAGTGAGGCAAGTTCCCTTTCAGCCCATTTTGGAGGCTCAGTGCTGTTTTTATCTCCATCTCTCAGAGAAGTCAGCCTTCCCTAACGCAGAAAAACTTGTTCTATTGTTGAAGAGGGTGAAAAACCCATTATCTCCCCCCATCCACTCTGCACACTGCCTCTGCCGTGATTTACTGCGACTCGTGGAGGATGTTTTGCTCTATATTACACAGATGCAGCTTAATAGCATGGGGGAGGGAGAGGGACACAGAGTCCAGACTCCTGCCTTCTCTGTTTTCTTGTTGATATACTGTGTGACTCAAGGGAGACAGCTCTGTGCCGCAATTTCCTTTAGAAAATAGGGACATTGGTCACCTGGCCTGGTGAAACCTCTTTGAGATTCCTGGATGACCAGTTCTGCAGGGGAAAGCAAACCCTTACTACTACAGCTAATATGATAGTAATTATGATTATTAATCACCAGGCAGCCAGGATTTAAGGTTGGCCTCCTGCCCTCCTCTCATCCCATAAATCAGCCCGGGATGTTCACGGGCACATCACGTGGAGGAGGATGAGTCTGACACAAAGGGCACGTGCCAGCCCAGAGCCTTTCTGGGGGGGGGGGTCCCCAGAGTGGAGGGTGGGGGCACCAGCACAGCTCTGGGGCAGGGAACAGCCCCGTCCCTCCAGAAAGGCTTGTCCTGCTCCAGCCATAGCTGTGGGGCCCCTCTGATCCCCCTTTCTCCAAGCAGGGCGTTTGTCCCAGCCTCTCCTACCAGCCCTCTTCCCCACATTGCATTTGGAGCTGAGTCATGTCATTCCCTTCCAGGTTATTATTGACCGAGCTCCAGGAGCCTCCCAGTGCACCCATGGCTGTTCTAGTCCCCTCAGAGCTCCCCAGGCCCCTCAGGGCATCCCTGCAGGGCCAGGTCACCCATGCAGCTGCCACTCCATGCCCTGCCCTCTTTGGAGCACTCTGTGCCCAGGCTTCTTTCAATTCCCTGGGTTTTAAGCATATGCTTGTAGTTAATCCCGCGCTTACATTTTATCCCAAATTGGAAAAATTGGGGTCTTTGGGCAAATTCTCCTGCTGTTCGAGTCAGCTGAAGGGCTCCCTCTAATTTAACTGAGCAGTAATCCTCTCTCTCCCTGCCCTGCTCTCCTCCTCCTCCTCCCTCACTCAGTTCTACTTCTCCCCCCCCCCGCCTCCTCCTCCTCCTCCTCCTCCTTTTTCTCCTCACTGAACGTTTTGGAGGTTTTACTCCTTTCCCCTTATTTTTTTTCCCTTCCTTCCCACACCCTGGGGAATCAGTGGGAGATTACCTGGTTTCCAAGGGCAAAGGAGGCCTGGGTGCTTCCCGAGGGTGTCCTCCCCCTCCCTGCTCCTGGGATTTCTGATCTGTGCAGGAAATCATCACCTGCTCAGCGAGGGGTTGCACAGGCACGTTGGGAGAGGAGTGCAGCCTCACTGGGGTGTGGATTTATGGTGGGAGGTGTGGGATGGAGGGGCTGGGAGCCCGCCTGGATGCCAGCATGGCAGCTGCCGGCTGGCACTTGCCAGGAGAAATGTTTGCCAACCGAGACGCGACATTTCTGCCTCTCTCTGTAATTAGAGCCACGCTGCAAACACAGCTGGGAAGGGAGAGACGGGGCTCTCGTGGTGCCCAAAGCTGCCTCCAGCCACCAGGACTGTCCCCAGGCACTCTCAGGTGTCCTTCTGCCTGGCATGGCTCATGCCCCTGCCTTGCCCTTCACCTTTGGAAGATGCTCCACGGATTTGACACGGGATGGAGGAATTTGGGCTGTAAATTTGTTTTTGCAGGTGGAAGGATGCTCCTTGTTTTGGCTCCTTTCTCTGCCTCACCACTCCAAGTCTTGATGCGTTTTTTCAGGCTCTCACCTCCGCGCTGTTTGTTTGTTAAGTATGAAACAAAAGCCCAAAACAAAGGTAAAAATGTGCAGCCAAATCGAACTCTCATCAGCCTGGGCCTTCCCAGCCCTGGGAGACTGCAAATCTGGAAAGGACTCGGTGACATTAAACCAAGTCACGGACGTTGTTTCCTGACAAAGCCACTTCCACTTGTGAGTGGCAGGGAATGCCACGGGGACTCTGCTCTGGGCCGTGCCCACTCCGGTCATGGCATCCCCCTGGCACCCTGCCCGGCAGGGGAAACTGAGGCACGGGGCAGGCTCGTGACTCACCTGCCAGGAGGATGGATGGGGCCTGCAGGCTGCGAGAGCTCGTGATGCTGCAGGGAGGAGCAGGGAGAGGCGGCAGGCAGCGGGTCTGTCTGACTGGAAACTCCCCTGGAAAGGAGCCCGAGCCGAGTTCCCGGCTCTTTTGGTGGGGACAATTCTCTCCCTGTCACCCGGGATGCCTCAGTGGGACAGTGCCAGCTCAGGGGGGAGCCCCAAAGGGTGGGGACAGTTCCCCACCAGCAGTGGGACATGGGCTGGGGCGTTTGGGGTGCTGCTGCTGAGGCACCCTGGGACAGGGCCATGGGGCTCTGTGGGGCTGGGGAGGCGGTCAGCACATCTGGCACACCTGGATACACCCCACTGGGTGCCCAGTGCATCCAGCCACAGGCGGGGATGGCACCCCTCCATCAAGGCTGGACATCAGGAGGGTAGCGCCGTCATTTGCCTTGGATCTGGCCCTGTCCCCCTTGGTAGGGAATTCCAGCTGAGCCATGGGGCTGGGAAGAGTCTGAACTTGCTTAGGGGGGGAATAAGGGGTCTTTCCCTCACCCCCAAATTCACCTTTACTCCCCTCAGCCCCGCTTGAGCAGTGGGAGGGGAGGATGGTGCTGACCTGAGCTCCCAAGGATCTGCGGGCATGGAGCTCTCCCAGCCCCTCCTGCATCTCACTGCATCCCTTCCACAACTCCTGTCCCCTGCCACCCCCCCGAGGCCACCTGGCCCCTCTGTCCTGCCCACGGTGGCCCCTTGTGATGGCCCCAGCTGCTGCCAAGCCGTGGCTGCGCCTTTCCAGGCGCTCGCTGTCCCCCGGAGGGGAATGCGAGGAACGCAGCCCGTGCACCCTGCCTGCTCCTGCCCGGCCACCCGCCGGCTAAGAATAGACCTGCCCTGGCCAGGCCCCACCAGCACCACGGGGCTGTGGGTGTGGGAACCCCCAGCCGCCTTCCTGAGGGGAAAAATGGACCTAAAAATCCCAAAAGATCGGTTCTTCTGATTCCCCAAGGGTCCTTGTGCTGGTGAAGGGAGCCCAGAGTGTTTCTTGCTTTGAATTAATGTGATTTTACAGCAAATCTCCTCTGGAAGCTCCAGGTACAGGCAGGGGGGTGCAAAGCAGCCCCTCAAGCTTGGTACCTGCTGCCTCCTGAGCTCCCCTCCAGGAGCTCTGTGAATTAAGGGGGAATCTCCTCCTTTTTTCTGCTTTTACGTTTCTTTTTTCTCCTTAGGGAGTGATTTCGCTGAGCCTCCTAATTTCAGCTGCAGGCATGATGCAGAAGGCAGAAGGCAGCAAAATCTCTCCAGATGTTATCACAACGGGGAAGGGAAATCATCCTTGGTTTAAAGCTATCTTGTAAAACACTGCTGCTGGCTTGGCAGAGCCCTTGGGGCACGAGCTGGCCCTCAAAAGTCTCACCCAGGCCCCCCATCTCAGCCAAGAGGCTCCAGTGGAGCTCAAGGTGGGACCTTCAGCCTCCCCCTGGGCTGGACTGGGCATAACCTTGTGTCCAGCCCCATCTCCTGGGTGGACTTTGCGCCTGTGTTGAAGGCAGCCTGGTGGCCAACCCCATCCCATCTGCTGCGTGGACCTTGGCCCCGTGTGGAAGGTTGGCTGGTGTCCAATCCCACCTGCTGCACACAGCTTGGGCCTGTGCTGAAGGAGCCTCTGGATTCTGCACGGCTGGTGGGCCTGGGCTCTGTGTGCGCCTCTGGACACAGCTCAGGGCACCCTCATCCACCCTCGTGTCCCCGGCAGGACAAACTCATCTCCTGTGTGGATTCTCTGATGTCTAACCAGGGCTGAGTGTGTGTTGCACTCCCTCAGTGACAATGTTCAGCGCGGCTCTATTTTTTTCTTCCTTTTTAATCCTCTTCTCCAGAAAGCAATTTTCATGAATCTTACAGGATCTTGATGACCTTGGAGACCTCCTTTCCTCCACTAATGGGGCAGACAAGGAGCCAAGGAGCTCAAAATCACCAGCGAGGATCCGAGCTGGATGGAGCACACCTGCACCAGCCTGCTTTCCCAGGCTGAAAATACACTTGGCTCCCAGCTCAGCTCTCCCCGTGCCAGGTCTGTGCTCCGTGAGCAAGGGAAGGGGGGAGAGGAGGGAGCCTGGTGTGCTGGGATGGAAAGCAGATGCCCTGGGGTGTGAGAGCTGCTCGGGGCCTGGGATTGTCACAGAACCAGGGAAGGTTGGGGTGCCACCTCGCCGTGGGCGTCCTGCGCTCGGGGAGACGGAAAGCAAACAAACACCCGAGCGTGGGCGGGCAGACACCTGCCTTGTGCTCCTCTGCCAGGTGCAGGGAGCCGCTCCCGAGCCTCAGCTTCCCGCGACCGAGGGCAGAGGCCACGGGATGGGATAGGGACGGGTGGATCAGCCAGATCCCCTCATTTCCCCTGCTGCTCCGGGCTGCAGCAGATCACAGCTCTTTAAGGCTGCAATAATCCCCGGCCTGGGATTAGTTTTGCGCCTAATCACTGCAGAACAAATAGGAAGTTTTATTTACAGAAGCAGAAGAAAGACGAGGCCGGGGATGGGGAGGACAGTGTGGGGGGGCACGGGTGGGCCTCAAAGCACGGCTGATCCCAAGATAATCAGGAGCTGGAGGGCAGGAGGCGATCGCTGACCTTGGAACCCCCTCCCCGGCCCTTACGTAAGCGTGGCACTGCTGCTGGAGTCACAGCGGCGGTGAGCTCCAGCCTGGTGACCCCCAGCCCTTTAAACAGCTCGTGTCTGGACTTTGGGGATGCCTGGCCCTGATTCAGCCCCTCCCTGAGGCACGTGAACCCACGAGCTGTCAGCTCTGACGGAGCCGCGGTTCAGGGGAGGATGGAGGTGCTGCAAAGGGATGCTCATCTTTCACCTGCAAGAAGAAGCCGAGCTGCTGCTCCAAGGGGTACGAGACACAGGTTTATTTTTCATCCATGCAAGCGAACAGCCTGGTAGCAGGCAAACCAGGATGTGCTCCATCCCTCCCCAAACTGCCCTCTGTCACTCAAGTCTCTGTGGCTTTGCCCACAGATCAGATTTGGCTGGTGGGTGACCAGGCTGGACCAGCTCCAGCCCTGGGCACAGGGGCAGCTTGTGACGGCTCCGTGCCTGCCGGAGCCTCAACTTCTCTTTCCCCTGATTCAGACATTGGCAAATAAATAGCTCTTCTCTGCTCTGGCTCTTGCATAGTGGAAAGGAATGTCTGACCTGATAGGAGAGAGTAATCCTGGGTTGTGGAAACCCATGGCTTCCTTGGCAAGTGTGCCCATGGCATGGCTGCCAGCCTGGCCAAGTGCCCATGCTTGCACCCTGTCTGTTGCCCTGCTGGTGGCTCTGCCTTATTTCAGTTCCATTTCTGAGATGGATGTGAAGGCCTTTCCCCTGACTAAGAAGAACTTGACACCGAAGAAGATGGTGGTGATCAGGAAGAGGAGTGCCAGGGCGAGCAGGACCCAGCCCCCAGCTGTGGCTTGACTTTGGGTCAGGGACATTCCCAGGAAATCAGTTTTGCTGGAGTCATCTTGCTGGGCTGGAAAAGAGAGAAAAGAGAGACATGGTTGTTGCTGAGGGCTCTGGGCTGTGGTGTGTTGGGCCACCTTTCTGGTCTCTTGGATGCCCTTTGGCCTCAGCTCCACAAGGAATCAAGGAGAAGTATCCAAACACCCAGAGGTTTTTGGGATGGCCAAGCGGCACCAAGAGAGCTCCACTTCATTCTGCCCCTGGTGAGGGCTGAGCCCTGGCCAGTCGTGGGCCTGCTGTGCTTGGCTGAGCCCTGCATACCTGTGTAAGGAGTCCAGCTGTACTCGGGCCAGCCCAGGACCTCCCCGTTCTTCTGGTTCTCTTTCTCCAGCCACGTCATGAGTGGCTCGAAGTAGCTCATCAGGGCCTCTGCTGACATGTTGGGCTGTCCTGTGATGAGCTGCATGGCTTCGGGCCATGGCTTGCTGAAGCCCAGCTTCAGGGCATCCCTGTGGCAGGAGAAATCAGCTCCAGTGCGTTCCCCATCACCCTCTTGGCTGCCAGCCCCTCCCTTTCCCTTGGAGCTCTTGGTGTCAGCATCTCCCTGGGTACAGGCTGAGCCCCCAGAACCATAGGGCTGCCAGCCTGGAGCACAGGGAAGGACATTTATCTGTGGGGGAAAGAGGGCTTTGCACGGGTTAAAAACCTCCTGTGAATCTAGCCTGATGCTGAGCAGTCCCTGGGTGAAAGAGTTAATTTTGCAGGTGCTTTGCTTGAAGCAAGGGGGTTGTTTTCCCTAAGGAACTGGGGGCTGGGAGGAGGAGGAGGAGGAGGAGGGAGCCTTCGCCCTGTCAGGGGCCTAGCTACCATCTAGTGGCTGCCTTTGCAATCACAGCCCCAGCGCCCAGCCCAGGGTGTCCCCCCAGGTATGGGATGGGAGGGATGACCAGGGGCTCTGCTGCCTCCTGTCTTGCTGGGCTGGCTTTAAGGAATTTGGGGATATTTTTGCCTTGGCTTTACCCTGCCCACACACCTACCCCAAGATCTTCCCAGCCTCCTTGGACTGGTAGATGTCACAGGTGTGCAGGGGACCGTTGTGGCCAGCTGCATTGCAGAGTGCCTGGTGGAACTGGAACTGGATCACAAAGCTGACAAAGTACCTGGTGGAGAGGAATGGAGAGATGGGAATGGACCCTGCTTGTGCCTGTGCAACAGAGGATGTGGCTCCCCTCATTCTCTGGCTGCACCCTCCCAGTCTGGAGGAGCATCAGTGGTTTTGGAGCTACACCTTCTCCAGCTCAGCTCAACCTGCTGAGGCCATTTCTCCCATAATGTGTTTTATGTTTGTTGGAATGGATGAGCTCGTCTTCCTTGGATAGGGAGAAATTCCCCTAAATTCAGACTTCTTAGGGTCTCTGGAGCTGCCCAGCCCATGCAGGATGATACCACCAGCCATGGAGAAAGGTGTCATTGCTGGCGTCTGACCTGGGCATCCTGCTTCTATGTCCAGGTGGTGTCCCTCGTGCCCCAGGCCTGCTGGCTCACCTAATGTAAGGGACGTTGGCAGGAATGTGAAACTTTGCCCCGGGGTCAAAGTCATCTTCAGACCTCAGCGCTGGTGGGCACAAGCCCTGGTACTTCATCCTGTGTGAGAGAGGGAGAGTCAGGCCAGCTGGGGAGGAGGAGATGGGGCAAAGTGGGAAGGAACAGAGCGGGGTGTGAGGACAGAGGGAGGGGCTGTGCATCTCATCATTCCCATTGCAGTCGGCTGGACCACAGGGAGAAAACACCCAGTGGGATGACAGCCTTGTTTCAGAGAGGAGTCTGAATTCAATCCTACCTGAGGTTCCACCACTCCTTGTTGTACTCATCCTCCTTGATCCGCCCATCAAACACCTTCCAGCGCCACTGGTCCATGAGGTACCCGAAGGGCAGGAAGGCAATTTTGTCCAGGGCGATGCTCATCAGGTAGTTAATATCACTTTCTGCCCAGGGCACGAAGATGTGAGCAAGTCAGCGCTGTACCCACCTCTCCTCCCTCCGTGGGTCATTCTGCCCCAGAACTGGGTGTCCCCAACAACTCCTGTCCCCTCCATTCATGCAAAGCCACCATGTGTGTCCCTGAGCCCTTCAACCTTGCCCAGCCCATCCTGGCCATGTGCATTTCCAGCTGTTCCCATCAGCATCCCCACATTTGCTCTCCAATTGCACATTGCGACCCTCCAGCTCACCTTCGTTTTCCATGACCTGGTCCAGCAGATTGATGCTGTGGAGGTGTTTGGGGGTGGAGACAGACAAGGCCATGACATCCCCAACAGCCTCGTGGAAGCCAGGGTTGGCCCCGTCACGGAAGGAGACGGGCTGGTCCTTGTACTGCAGGAAGTACTGGACGTGGCCCATCTCGTGGTGCACTGTGATGAGGTCGTCCATGTTCACCACGGTGCACTGCTTGATCCTGGACCAGGACACAGGGGTTGGGGGAAAAGGGAGGGAAATGGTGGCATGAAAACCTCCAGGAACCATCAGATCCCCTTGAGCTATTTTTCCTTTCTATGCGCCCCCTCCCCACATCTGATGCCGCGCCAGGCTGGTCCTACTCCACTGGGTTGGTCTCTTCCTCCTCCTGCATCTCCTGCTGCCCATTCCCTGTCCCTGTTCATCAGCTTTTTCATTCTCCAGGACAGGGCAGGCATGGATTGCCCTCCATCCACCATGGGGACTCCTACCAGCATCTTGGCTACCAAGAGAAGTGCCACAGCTGGGGAGCCGCAGCCACACTGCGGTGGCATCAGCCCACCTGCCCTTATCCTACAAAGACCCTTTCAGCCCCAGCACCACAGCAGCAGTGGGCACCCCCTGCTCCCCAGGGGCACCTGAAGTCCTTGCGGTTGTAGAAATCCCAGGCTGAGGCGTGGCACACCACCTCCCGCCCGTCTGACGGCTTCTCAATCATGGACTTGTCCCAGAACTCCTGTGGCATCGGGATGAGGCCCAGAGAGGTGAAGAAACGGTCTGACTCCTCAAACATTCTCTTGGGTGTCCAGCCCTGGGGAAAGAGCAGAGACCTGCTGAGGGGCAATGTGGAAGGATGGGAGGACAGGGATAACCTCGTTCTGGGCAGGGGAATCTCCTGGAGTCAGCTAGACTTGGATCCAGGTCTTGGCATATAGAGGTAGGGAGAATACAGATGAGGCATGGATTTTTTTAGCAGCATTAGAGCATTTGGCAGCATGGGTGGTGGCAACAGCCAAAGATTGCTGGGTCCCAAGGGACTTCCCCAGAGCAGCCTAGAAAAGCACTGACCTGGTTTTTCATGGCCGGGGTGGCGTCCACCTTGGTGGCATCTGGGAAAGGTACCACCAGGTCGAAAATGTTGGACCATGACTGAGCCCACATGTTGCCTGGGGAGCACAGAAGGATGACACACGTCAGGAGGGTGACAGGGAGAGGAGAACAACCAGTTACTCCCTCCTCCTGCACAGGTGGATCACCCTGCCTGGTCCCTGCCCTGTCTGCATGAGGGCAATGCAGGCAGGAGCCCATCCATGCAAGAGAAGTCAAATCATGCTGAGCATGCTGCCCTTCCCTGGGGCAGATTGTCCTCTATCCCCATCCCAGGGGACTTTTCCCTTCAGCCAGAGCTGGACAGAGACCAGTGTTAACTCTTGGCACGGCACAGAGACAGCCACACCTGGTGGGAGAAGCAGCATTGCTCAAGGAGAGCCCTTACCTAGCAGATGGGCAGGGATGGGACCCTTCAGGTTGATGTGCTCTGCACCATAATTTTTGTAGAGGGCTCGCCGTACATAAGCATGCAGGTTGAGGTACAGGGGCCGCAGCTGCAGGTACAGCCTCTCCAGATCTTCCTCAAAGGTGGGTGTCTCATACAGGGATCTCCAGTAGGCCCCGTTGTCCGTGTAGCCTGTGGTAGGGCAAGAGCAGAAGCTGTCAGACTCTTCTTCTTGGGCAAGACTCTCTCTTGCTGTTCAGACACTCCAAGAAAGTGAGAGTAGATCTGGGAGTTAGTGAGACCTCCACACCCTTGGGATTGTGACCCCCAGTTGGGTGAAGAGGGCCGTGGTGGGCTCCAGGGGAGCAGGGCACTGACCATTGAGCACGGCTGCCTTGTTGCTCAGCTCCACATATCGCTTGTAGTTGTTCCTCATCTTCTTCCCAGAAGCGTCCCGCCAGCCCTTCCAGGCAAAGAGGAGCTCATCGTAGTCCCGACAGGTGGCCATTATGTTTGTGAGGTCTGAAAGAGAACAACAAAGCCACTGAGATGCTGTTGGATGGGCTGAGCAGGTGCAATGGTTCTGTACTGTGTTGCTCAGGGGCCATCACAGAGAAGGTGAAAGAACCCTTCGTGGCCTTTCTTCATGCCCCCACTTAAAAAATTCCCTCCCTTCTGATGCCCCACAGGACACCCTGCTAGATCTTACCAGGATCCAGTGGGTGACAGGTTTTGTTCTCTCTGCAGACCTTGGCCACGCTGTAGGTGGTCTCCATGTCTGAGAGCAGGGTGTTATACTGCAAAGGAAATCAGAGTGTGTAAAGTGGTTATCCTTGCTCCTGACATTGGAGGATATTGGAGGGTGTCCCAGCCCATTGAGGTTTTTGGGTGTTTTACTCTGGTCCCTTCCAAGATCAAGTGTGACCCCAACGGAGGCAACACTGAGTCCATACAAGAGGCCCCTGGGGCCAACAAGCAATGTGCTATTGTCACCCAAAAATCCAGGCCCTGCTGCAGCCTGGGATAGGCAACCTTTGGGTGGGAAACCCTGAAGACAAGGACTTTGGCTTTGTGTAGAAGGTGCCAAGCTATCACCTTCTTCAAGGCAGATGGTGGCTGCTCAGTGGCATTTCTTAAAGTTTGAGAGAAGCTTTTGTCTTCACACAAGGTGATGGCAAGGGACACCCTCTCTTGCTCTGTCCCCTTGCCACTCACCTCCTTCAGCTCATCCTCAGGTAAGGCTGCCCTCTCAATGACACTCAGCTTCTTGAGGATGCGGGTGACACTTTGGTCCTGGAAATCGGAGGTGTCGAACCGCCTGGCCCTCATGCCGTACTCCAGGGTGTGCTTGGACATGGCCAAGTTCTTCTCCAGCTACAATGGGAGAAGAAGAGTTACTTCAGGGAGAAGACACAGGCCACTGCTAGAAGCACCACCTGGCATGCCACAACTGACACCTTCCCCTTTGTGGGCACCTCATGGGATGATGAGGGTTTTCAAGGAAAAGGGTGAGAATGTTTTCCCTTTACGAGGGGCAGAGGCTGCCCTGGTTTTCAGAGCTTCTGTGAAGCATGCCCTGGGTACCACCTGCCCTCCCTGGCTGCTGGCTCTCCCTGCACAGCCCCAGGGTCGTTCCCATACCATGATCTCCTTGTTGTGGTCAGTGATGTTGGTGTTGTAGACCCAGGAGGCCTCGGTGTAGGCATTCCACACTTCCTCAGCTGTGCTGTTGTACTCGGACAGGAACTCTTTGGCTTGTGCCTCATCTGCTATTTTGTCTAGAGGAGGAAATAAATGGGGGAAGACATGAGAAAGGTCAGGAGAGTTGCAAGAGCACTATGGAGAAGCTTTTCCCAGAACTGCTGGTCCACTGAAGGATGCCACAACTTGGGAGCAGGCTGAGCTAAGAACTGGGGGAAGAGGTGCCCAGCTGGGGTGTCCACCAGACAGAAGATGGGACAATAGGGTAAGTTGCATGCTCTAGGCTCTCCCACATGAGCACAAAGGATACAATTAAGAAGAGAAACTCTTCACACCATGACTGATGACACCACCACACAGCCTCAGACAATGGCACCTGCCTCCTGGGAAGCAACACCCCATGGGACTTCACTGGAGCTGGTTATTCCTCTATTCCTGATAGGGGGAACACCCCACCCACAGCAGAGACCTTCCTCTGCTTCTGCCTGTGCATTAATGATGTCCCTTGGAGGACTTCTTCCTGGCCCTCCCCAAACCCAGGAGGGAGCTGCAGCCTTACCAATGCCTTCAGGGTAGCCTTCAGGGACAGGGGGACGCCAGTCAAACTCAGGCCAGCCCAGCACCTCGTTGGTCTTGTTGTTCTGCTCCTGAAGCCACCTGGTGACAGGGCTGAAATACTCCAGAAGGGGTCCAGCGTCCATCTGACCCGAGCCAGTGAGATTAAAGAGGATTTCCTGCCACGACTTAGAGGATCCAACTTTCAACACTTCCCTGTGGAGGAGCAGAACAGCAAGAGCCAGCATGAGGCCAGAGGATGGATGGGAGAGAAGCAGTGATATCATCTCAGCATCTTAAGGGTTGAAAATGCTGTTCCAGGGTGGGACATGAACCTGGAACTGCCCTGGAAGCCACCACTTGTCCCCAGTGTGGGAACTGAGGATTCCTTGTCACACACTCATGCATTTAACACCCAGGGAATCAACAGGAGCCAACTGTGCTTTAGTGACCTCTAGGTGGGAGCTCATGGCTGGAACAACAGCAACACTCTGGTGGTGAGGACCACTCACCCCACCCCAGTGCTTCCACGTATTTCCATCCATCCATCCACCTGCAAAGCTATTTCTCCAGTTCACTTTTCCTTCCTTTCTTCCTTTGCACACCATCAGCTTCCATGCACACATCTGCCCATGGTGATTTTCCTGACCCTCCTCTGTCCCCACCTGAGTTTGTCTCCAGCCTCTTTGGACCTGTAGATGTCACAGGTGTGCAGGGGGCCGGTGTGGTTGGCGGCCTGGCACAGTGCCTTGTGAAACTGGAACTGGAGGATGAAGCTCACAAAGTACCTGCCAAGGAAGCCCATGAAGGTCAGAACTGGGGACAAAGGGAAGCAGACAAGTCCAAGAGCTCAACCCCAACATTTGTGGTCCAAGTGTTGGGAGATCTCTATGTCTTGAGCAGGAGCAGCACATGACAGTCCCTGCTCACAGAGGTCATACCCCACCCATTGCACCCCAAACCTTGGTTCCCTTACCCACATTTCCTCTACCTGATGTAAGGAGTGTTCCCTGGGATGTGGTACTTTGCTCCAGGGTCAAAGTTGCTCTCATTCCTTGAAATCGGGGCGCAGATGCCCTGGTATTTGGTTCTGTGGGCAACATGAGCATGGGAATAATAAAGGGTCAGAAGAATCTAGTGAAAGGATGGGGGAAGGCTTGGCACAGTGCTGAAGATATCTGCACAGTTAGAGCATGATTCCATGTATATCCATCCATCCATCCATCCATCCACTGTTCTCCCACCGTTTCCATGGCTACTTTTACGCTTTTTCTTTCCTCTTTCCTGCCTCCCTTCCTTGCATGTGCCCAGCTCCCACAGCCACGTCCCCCCTTGGTGGCTGTCCCCACCTCAGGTACCACCAGTCGTAGTTGTAGCGGCTCGGCGGCGTGCGGCCGCTGAACACGTTCCAGCGCCACTGGTCGATGAGGTAGCCAAAGGGCAGGAAGGCAATCTTCTCCAGGGCCATCTTCAGCAGGTAGTTGATATCGCTCTCTGCAGGAAACAGAGCCTGAACCAGGCTGGAAAGGATTCTGCATAGAAAGCACTACAGGCACTAGAATTTTAGTGGGCAAGAGGGTGGGTAGATCTGGATGAGAAATGGGCACAGCATCTCAACTTCCAACCTTTTTCCTAGAGAAGGTTTTGTAGGACACAGGAGGTTTCTATAAATACAGTTACACGTGCCTTTTACTGAGTGGGGACAATGACAATGACAAATATGGTGTTCCCTTGTCCTTAGCCCAGCTCTCGGAGCTAGAAGGTCTTTGGTGAGTGTAAATCTTCACACTTCCACCCTGGGGCCTCAGGATGAGCGGCTTTGGGGGAGTTTGTTCTGCAGTCACACCACTGCAGAGGCTCTGATGGTTCAGACCCAGAACCAGAGTCAACTCTAGGACAGCCACCACCGTACCATGAGGAGCACAGGGGATGGTGACATCTGTTCTCCCCCTCAAGGAAACCCAGGGAAGGAAGTTTGGAGAAGGACCTGCTGGAGACCCAGCTGAAGCTGTGGGGTCAGGGAAGGGTTGGCAGCACTGCCCTGAGGGGCTGTTGGCTGCCTCCACCATGGCAGCCGGGCTGCCAGGGGCTGGCAAGCCGGGTAGCAATGGCTTGAGGCAGAGACCATCTGCCTCGCTGTGTTTATGCAGCACTGGCCCGATGCTCTTGGCTGCTGTGATGTCTTTCTTGTCGTAAAACGTATTTAATGACACGGCAGGAGGATCCCAGGACTGTCCCTCTTCCGCCAAGCAGCGCCTGGGGCAGGTCTGGGAGTGCTCAATTTCTTCTGCCACCATCTGATTTGATGTGTTGGCTGAGGGATGTCAGTGGGAGGAAGAGGCTCTTGATGAGCTGGGCAGTGCCTGCAGTGACAAGTCGTGCCCTGCTGTGCTGGCTGGCAGCTGGACACGTCACCCTCTGCCTGCCCTCGTGACCGTGCACGTGCGTGCTTGGTGCCACCTCCCCAGAGCCACAGCAGCAGCTCCGCTGGTGGATGCTCCTTGGGCAGGGAGGAATGCTAGAAAGGTCAAAGCCAGTCAAGCAAAAAAATGTTGTTTTCCAGTTTGGGCTCTTTTGGTGAAGGGAAAGGCACAGACGAGCTCTGGAGAGCGTCACTCCTGCCTCAGGGGTGAAGAGAATGGAGCCAAGAAGGGCTCTCATGGACCCATGGAGACAGGAGGGGGCTGTGCATGCACCCATGGGGATGAGAAGGGGTTGTGGCAGTTCTGGGCTGCATTGCCAGACTGCAACCCACCCTGGCGTGTCCCAAACCCTTCCCAGTGCCACGGGCAGTGCCAGGCCACCCAGCTCCCCAGAGTGGCTGCCATACCTTCATCCTCAGTAGCATTGCTGAGGAGACCGATTTTCTTGAGGTGGCTGGGGGTGGAGACAGAGAGGGACAGGACATCCCCGATGGCCTCGTGGAAGCCAGGGTTGGCCCCGCTGCGGAAGGACACGGGCTGGTCCTTGTACTGCAGGTAGTACTGGATGTGGCCCATCTCATGGTGCACCGTGAACAGCTGCTCCATGGTCACCGTTGTGCACTGCTTGATCCTGTGAAAACAGCACTGCCTGAGCCCAGTGAGGGACCCCTGAGCTGCCTGTGCACCCCCTTGATGGGAAGGACTCCCCACAGTCCCAGAGAGGGTGGCAGCACCCCACAGGGTGAGGGAAAGTGGAGGGGACGGCAGGGCAGCATTGCCACTCCAGACCTCACCTCAGAAAACGCCACACTGGGGTGCATGGCCAGGCTGGGGTACCCAAAAGGGTGGGAGGGGTACCCAAAAGGGTGGGAGGGGTACCCAAAAGGGTGGGAGGGGGTACCCAAAAGGGTGGGAGGGGGTACCCAAAAGGGTGGGAGGGGGGGTACCCAAAAGGGTGGGAGGGGGTACCCAAAAGGGTGGGAGGGGGTACCCAAAAGGGTGACCACCAACAGGGATAGGAGAGGGTCTTGCCCTGTAGCCCTGGGTCCCCGCATACCCCCACAGACCTGAAGTCCTTGCGGTTGTAGAAGTCCCAGGCCGAGGCATGACACACCACCTCCCGCCCATCTGTCGGCTTTTCCAGCATGGAAAACTCCCAGAATTCGGGGGGCATCTCCAGGAGCCCCAGGGAGGTGAAGAACTCCTCCGAGACCCGGAACATGTGGGTGGCATTCCAGCCCTGGTGGGAAGCAAGCGATGGGTTATGGCTGAGGAAGGGGCTGCCTGTGCCCTGGGCATTGCCTCCAGGGCTCCAGGACTGTGGGAAGGGGGTGAATTGCTCCCCAGGACTGAGGTCCTGCCCCTCTCTCTGTGATGGGGAGGCCCAGCCCCAGAACTGGTGTGAACATTGCTAAAAAGCACCGAGCAATGGTGCTGGAGCTCAGCAGGGGCAGGAGAAGGGAGCAGGGCTTATGCCCAAGAAGGGCTTGAAGCTGTGTGATGGTGTGAATGCAGCAATGCAGCCCCCAGCCTGGGCACTGGCAGCAGTCCCAGTGCACTGCCCACTTTTGTCCACCTGCTGCCTCTTTGGTCATTGCCAGATATGGAGTAAGATAATTTCTTTGTCCCTTCCCCTCCCAGACGTGGATTTTCTGCTGTCCCCTATACAAGTATGAGAAAGGACTCCCATGGGGTCACCGTCATGGGCCTGCCCTGGCAACACCTCCCGCTTTTTCTCCCTGGTCCCTCCAATGAGTCCCTCAGCCCATCACCTGCTGCACCATGGTGCTCGTGACATCAAGGTTGGGCTTCTCAGGGTAGGGGATCATCAGGTCATAGATGTTGTTCCACTGCTGAGCCCACATGTTCCCTGAAAAGAGAAAACAGCTGGAGCAGAGCTGGTGGCAGGTCAGAAGAGAAACACAGTGATAACTGGGACCTCTCTGGCCTTGTGTGTGCCCCTCTGGGCACAGGCTGGGGGAGGCTCATCTCTTACCCAGGAGGTGAGCAGGGATGGGACCCTTCAGGTTGATGTACTTGGGCCCATAGCGGTCGTACAGCTTCCTCCGGACGAAGGCGTGCAGGTTGAGGTAGAGCGGCTCCAGCTGGTTGTAGAGGTGCTCCAGGTCCCTCTCAAAGGTGTCTGAGTCGTACCAGGAGCGCCAGTAGCTGCCTGTGTCATCGAATCCTACCAGGGACACAGGGAGAACCTCTGTCTCCAGACCCCCAAACGCTGCCCCCACTACCCACCCCCAAAAGGCGCGACCAGGGACTAGCAGCAGGATTTTCCCCCTTTCCCTAAACTGTTGATACTTGGGAAAGAGAAGCTGGATGCCCGGCTGCATCCCAGTGTCCCAGTTCCAATTTCCACCCCGGCTCCCTGATCAGGCCCTGTTTGGGGACCCCCTGGGTTTGTACCATCCTTGGCGTAGGCGGCGTTGCTGAGCTGCACGAACTCCTGGTACTTGGGGCGCAGCGGGTTGCCTGCGGCGTTGTGCCAGCCCTCCCAGGCAAACAGCAGCTTCTTGTAGCTGCGGGACGTGGCCATGATGTCCGACAGGTCTGGGACAGAGGGGACAAGGAGAACGTAAGGAAACGGAGCCCTCCTATTTTTCGGATATTTTTCAGATTGCTGGAGAGGGAGGCACAGCTCTGCAGAGGCGCCACCACCACCACCACCGTGCCAGACCCCAGTGCCTGTCACTCTAGGACACGAAACAGAAAAATGTGGGCACTGGGTTTTCTAAGGGAAAAAAGAGGGAAGTTTAATTCTGACTTCAACATTTGTAGATTTCCAAAAGGGACAGTGGCTCTGCAGAGGTGCCACCACCACCACCGTGCCAGACCCCAGTGCCTGTCACTCTAGGACACGAAACAGAAAAACGTGGGCACTGGGTTTTCTAAGGGAAAAAAGCAGGAAGTTTAATTCTGACTTCAGCATTTAGAGACTTCCAAAAGTGACAGTGGATTGAAGGGTGAAAGTGCCACCTCTCCAACGACACTGGGCAAACTAACAGTTTATTAAATTTCTCTTCTTTTATAAAAGAATGCAAAACTATAAATTATTTACATCAAGTGTGTGAGAAAGTTCATTACAAGAATGTAAACATCAGAAGGCTTAGAAGAACTTAAAAAAACAGGGTGACAAGTGCCCATCCTCACAATGGGACAATTCTGATTAACGTGGGTGGAACCCAAACCCACCAAGGATGTGGGGACCTGGACAAAGTCCTGGCCTTGGGGTGCCCAGCAGCTGACAGGATCAAGGGGACAGGGACCATACCTGGCTCCAGATCCCAGCAGGTGCCATTGGGCAGGCACACCTTGGCCGTGGAGTAGATTTTGTCCATGTCACTCAGGATGGTGTTGTACTGTAGGAAAGGGAAAGAATGCTGAGAGGAAAGGGGGTGCCAGGGGACAGGAGCAGCCCTTCAGGATCTCCCTGCTCTGCAGCGTGTGTGTCCAGACGGATGTGGGGAAGGATTGGTGTGTTTATACAGCACATTTTTGGTGAGATAAGTGTGTTATCACTCGGGGGTTTTGGCGTGGTGGGAGCAGGGAGGCTCTTTGGGACAGACAATCCATGCTCCAGAGAGGGGCTGTTTATAAAGCTGTTTGTCAGTGGGGCCACGGCACAAGCTGTTTATCTAAATGGGTTAAAAAAAAAACAGGAGAAGAAAAGCCAGAGGATGAGGGGGGTTTATTCCTGTGAACTGCAACAGCAGCAAACAATAGCAACAGGAGGTTTCCTGGAACATTCCTGGGAAGCCCACTGTCAGGGAAGGAAATTCCTCTGCTCTGTCCCTCTCTCCACTCCCATTCCTCTGCTCCATCAGTGCAGAGGGGATGGGGACGGGGACAGTGGTGGCTGTGGGATGGAGCTGCCCAGGGATGGGAGAGACATGACTGATGAGCAGGGAGGAGACGTGATGCTGTCTGTTGTCTGGAGGAGGCAGGGATGGGTTTCCTGGAAGGAACTGGGGCTGACAGCTCTCCGGAAGGGATTGCATCACGAGGCTTTGCCAGGGCTTGGCTGGGAATGGCTCTCAGGGAGCTGTGGGTCAGGATGGAAGGGCCTGTCCTGTGCTCACGTAGAGCAGAGTGCCTGCCAGCTTGAGCCTGGGCAATATTTTCATGCATGGAAATCAAAATTCAGATAAACTGCCCTGAAAGCTCAGGATGTCCTGATATCCTTGGCATGGAACAGTGTCACCAAGGCACAGCAGACTTTGTCTTATGGGGAGCTCAGGAGCTGGGTGGCTGCATCAGCCCTTCTTTTCAGTGGGCTGCATACCTGATGAGCCCAGAGGGGTTGGGACAGCCTGGCTGGTCTCCAGGTGATGCCCAAGACTGCTCTGTGTAAGCAGGAAATCTCCAGTTCCTGCTGGGACAGCTCTAAGATAAGGTTAGGGCTGGCTAATAGGGCCAGAAGGCATCCTGCATCCCCTGGAGATAGCACCCCATCTCCTCCTCCATCAGTGTGTAAGGCCAGTGACACCCTCCAAAACGCAACAGGCCAGCAGTGGAGTCTGGATGCTTGTGAGAAATCCCCCGAGGGCATTTCACAGCACCCCACCCTCGCCCAGGGCTCCTCCGCCACCTTGCCTACCTGCTCTCTCATCTCCAGGGGCAGGTTGGAGGGTCCCAAGGTCTGGATTGATCCGATGATTTTCCTCAGCTGGGGGTCACTGAAGTTACTCCAGCTGTCGCCATAGAGCTCCTTGGCTTTCTTCCCCCATATCTCCGTGAAGTTCTGCTCCTCCAGTGATGCTGCCACCTGCATGGTGAGAGGGGACGTGGGGGCTCAGGACCAGCCCTGGGAGGTGCCAACACCCAGGCGATGGTTTGGGGGCCAGGGCAAAGCCATGAGGGTTTGTGGGAGTCAGAGGTGACAGGACATGGGGTGACAGGCAGGGCTGTCCCCAGCCCTTGGCACCCATGGATAGAGACAGCAGCTTCCATCTGTGTGTGCAGCCCCTGCTCCCCCGTGGAGCTCTCCATGAGCACCCATGGGTGGCCTGTGAGGGTGTTTAGGAGGAGCTCCAGGGTCTCATAAGGGATGGGAGTGCTGGGATTGGGTGTCCAGGCCATGCAGTCAGGGTGTCTGGGTGCTCCTGGGCTGCCTTTGACATCTGCTGGACCCTGCTTTTGGAAGGAGCTCTGAGGTCTGGCTTATTTTTATTTCCAATCCTGCTGTTTCTCACTTTCACAGAAGCCCAAAAGAGAACTATAAAGGTGCCACATCCACCTTTCTCTTTCCTGTAGGTCCCCACTATGTCTGTACACTTCTATTTCTCTACATTCCTCAAGTGGCTGTCTGCACCCTAAATGCCACATCTGGTGTTCACCCATTTGCTCTGAATCCCCAGTTTTGGGTGTCTCTCTGCCACCCAACTCCTGCTAGCCCTGATCTCCCTTCCTGGGGCCATGGGCTGCCTGTAAGCTGCTCAAATAACACTGTGGGGTGTTATTTAGGCAGCTGGGGCTGTGGCCCTGCTTTTGGGATGGGGTGCATTGCAGGTGTTTGTATCCCAGCCTGATCAGTGTCAGCTGTATTCTTGGGAAGCTGCAATCTTTTCAGAGCGTCCTGGCCCTGTGCAGGGGGAGTGAGGTGGTGCAGAGTGCCTGGTCAGTGTCCATGTGCCATCCTGGTGTGATTTATGGAGCTCATTAGCTGTGACTTGTGGCATTTTTAGCCTGGATCCAACACGCCTGGTTTGTTTTATTTTAATCTTCACATTCCCTCAGCAGGCAGCAGGGAAGGAAGGGAGTTGTGGTGTGGCAGAGTTGGAGGCAGATACCCACACAGCTGTGGGACACAGGGGTGGGAATGCCAACAGTGCCAGGTGCCCCTGGCTACCCCTCACTGCTTCCCTTGGACATCCCAGTGCCCACAGCATCACTGGCATCAATCCCCCAACATGCCAGCCCCACAGACACCCTGCTCTCGCACCACCCCTCTCAACAGGAGATGCCTTTACCCCTTCCCAGGCCCCGTGCAGAGCTGGAGGAAGCAGAGTTCAGCTGTGTTTTGTTTTGTCCTTGAACAGGCACCTGTGTTTGTTCAGGCAAATCGTGCCCTAAACCCTCCTGACAGCTCTGGTGGAGTGAGCTGAGGCCACTGGTGCTGCCTGAGAGCCCCTTGCCGTGGCCATGCCCAGCAATCCTGGCCCTTCCTCCTGTACCTGGGCGCTCTCTGTGGGGTGCTCAGGAGCCCCTTGGCACCCACAGCTTCAAAGCTTGCCCCAGTCCCTCCCTGCTGGGAGCACAGTGAAGGCTCAGGACGCAGCTCAGGGCACTGGGACTGCCTTGGCCCAGGCATTCTGCACCCAAACATGAGCAGCTCCCAGGCCCCATTGCCTGCCTCTTGCCCAGAATCCCAACTTGTGAATGATGGTACATCTGTCTGTCTGTCCATCCCTACCTCTGATCTCCTGCCTCTCATGTCCCTTTGTCACAGGATCCCCTTTTGTGGCAGGCCCCAGAGCTGCCCATGCCCTGGTGGCCTGGCTCAGCCCCTCTTGTGTTATGGATGAGCAGGGTTTGCTGGCCCAATGCTCCCCCAGATCCCCCAAATTCAGCCTTTTGGGTCCTGCTGGCCAGCTGTTATTCCTTTAGGATCCAGTGACTCCCCATCCCAGCACACCTCCCTGCTGCCCCACCATGGGCTGATCTCAGGGGTTCAGATCCCCTCCTCTACCTGTTCTGGCTTAGGAGCCTTGACATTGCAGGCAGCTCCTGGACATGATCCTCACACATTTAATAGCACATAAAGGGGGGGAAAGCTGCTCTGGAAACACCTTCTGAGAGAAGTCCATGCAAGGAGCTCTCCTGGCCTTAATGATGGGCTCAGTGTAGCTGGGATGTTCCTGCTCTGCCCCAAGGTCCCTTGCCCCACCACATCTGCAGCTAGAGCTGGATGCCTGCCCAGACATCACGTCAGCTTGACAAAAAAAGGCTGAGGGGGCACCTGGGCCCTCTTGAGTGTCCTGCCAAATTGGCAGTGCCCAGACCTGGCAGTGATCTTTCCCCTGCACAGGAAGATGCATTTCCTTCCTGCACAGGACACACTGTGCTCCCGTCCCCACGGCATCTGGAGGGTTCAGGGCTCTGTGTGCCAGCCCCTGTGTGACACTGGGCTGGACAAACACACCTATGGGCTGCACTGCCCTTGTGCCTCTGTAGCCACAGCACCGGCAGGTGTGCCCTGAGCTGTGGCTTGTCCCTGACCCCGTGCTGGGGCCACCAGCAGCTCCCTGAGCACAGCTGGGACTGGGGAAACCACTGCAGCCTGTCCAGGCACTGCCACTGCCCGGGCTGGGCTGGGCTGGGCTGGAGCTCACCTGACCGAGAGCAGACCCAGGGCTGCTCCCTGCCCCACTTAATACACCCCAGACACATCCAAACTCCTGGGAGAACACACAGCAGCCTGAGGGATGCGCACAGCATTGCTCCCTGCAGAGGTTCCTCCTGCACTGATCTGGGCTGATGTCTAATTCCCTACAGCCTGGAGTGCTTTCCCACCTCTGTGTTTGTCCCCGTGGGCTGGGGGCACAGGGACAAGAGGTGGCAGGCTCAGTCCCGATGCCACCCAGCTGCTTGTGTGCACTTTGGGCTCCTGGTGTCCTCCCCAAACTAAAACCCTCAGCACTGGAATGTGGTGACACCAGGCAGGGACAGGGACATCTGACACCTGGCCCAGTTCTGGGAAGGGGGAAAGTGGAAGGTGCTGGGAGCAGGGAATCACCTCCAAAAATAACCTTGACTCTGCTCTGGGACCAGAGCTGTCATTCTGGGGCAGAGTCTCTCTGAAAGCCAATTTGGGGCAAACCCCTGCAGCTCCTGGACCACAACTCCCACCCTCGGTTCGCCACCCCGAGGTGCCGAGACAGAAACCCGCCGGGAGGAAGGGAACCCCACCAATGCCTCCACCGTGCCCCAGCCCCCCCAAACCCCGCGCTGGGGACCCCGCCGCGGCGGCATCGCCCCCGTCCCGCCACCCACCTGCAGAGCGGCGTTCTCGGCCGTCAGGTTGGTGTTGTAATTCCAGCTGGCCGAGACGCTTTTGAAGAGGACGGTCTCGGCCGTGCTGCTGTAGTTTGAGGCGAAAGCGGCGGCCCCTTGCTCGGTGCTGTTGTACTGGAGGGGCCCGAGGTCGGAGCCAAGGGCACCTGCGAGGCTCAGCCAGAGCAGCAGCGCCGGCGCCGCGGGCATCGCGGGCATCGCGGCCGGAGCGCGGCACCGAGGGGCCCCGTTCGGTGCCTTCCGAGACGGCTTTGCCTCCGCCGCCGGCTGCTTATAAGCCGGCAGCTTTCGCGCAAACCCTGCCCACCGAGCCTGCCTCCCCTCGCAGATAAGAGCCGAGTGTTCCGCTCTCCCTCCGGCGGCTCCGAGGCTTGCGCGAAGGAGAACGCTGCCTCGGGGGGCAAAGTCCTTCTGGCTCCTGGCAGTGCCGGGAGGGAAGGGGAAGGGGCTGGGATAGGAGGGAGGGAAGGAGATGGAGGAGAATCCAGCGAAAGGCAGAAAAAAGAAAGAGGAGAAAGGATGGGGTGGGTGAGATGCAGCTCCATCCCTGCAGGGTCCCAGTTGCCTCCTGATTTGGCGCAGTGGTGCTTAGCAGAAGTCAAGTGGTCCTTAGCAGGACTCCTCTCACCTGCATCACACGGCACACGCCCCTCGGCAGCACCCTGAGCACCTGCGGGGGCTGCAAGGGCAAGCACAGGAGGGAAACTGTTCCTGTAGGACACAGCCGAGGTCTGTCTCGCACTTCTTCCTGCCAAAGGGACCCCCTTCCCAACAGAACCTCATTTTTCAACAAAACAGAGTATTCCTCCTGCTTGTGAAGGAAATCACATCACATCACACCGAGCGTTTTGGACTTGGAGGCTGATGACAAACGAGTAACAAAAAGTTCCTTCAAAATGAAAACCAGACCTGTGTTGATGGGCTTGATAGCTCCTTTGTTTTGTTTTGTTTTCTATTTACTCAACTAAATCCCTTTTCCCCAGGGTCTGGCCTCAGCCCTGGGAATGGTGCCTGGGCTGAACTTAGACCCTGGGTTGCCTGACCTCACGATTCCTTGTTGGAGCAACCACCCCATAGACACAATAGTGAACACCTGCCAAGAGAGAGCTTTTTCTAGGAGGGAACAGAGGGAAATCCCTTGACCTTTTATCCCTGATGGGAGCTGCAGAGCAGCTGGACACCATCATGGACCCTTGAAGGAGTAAGTGGGGTGACTCCATGGGGACAGTGTGGCCACTAGAAAAGGGACACGTCCTCCTGTCAGCACTGGGCATCCTATGGGGTGTGCACAGCCATTAAAAAACAAACAAAACTTAGAAGACTGCAACCCTCTGATGTCTATTAAACCTCACACCAAAAATCACAACTTCACACCCTGTTCTTGCACCCTCCACCTGCACAGGGTGATGTGGGCACACGAAAACCCTTTATCCCCCTGACCAGGAATCCCCCCTGCACCAGCACCACCTGTGAGCCTGGGCATTGCAGAGCTGGTGACAGAGTCAGCATCTGCCTCCAGCCCCCCTTGCTGACCCCTTTCCTCACCAGCCATAGTTTTCTGGAAAGTCCAGTTTACTGGGAAGTTGGAAAAAAAAAAAAAAAAAAGGTTGGTTTGGGTCCAATTTGGCTGGAGACCAAGGGCCAGTGAATGGAGATTTCCTGTCCCCCTGCAGCCTCTGTTCCCAGCTGCACCAGGGAGGGGTTTTCCCAGCCCTGGGTCCCTGGTGCAGCCTCTGGCACCAGTGGGGGTTTCAGGAGATCAGTGAGGCCAAAACAGTCAGTGCAATGTCACTGGTATCCGGGAATCACAGCATTTGAGGCTTTTTTCCAAGGCTGATGTGTCCAATGGATGATCCTTCAGGAGAAGGGTAGTGCTCCATCCTTTTGTACAAGAGTGTCTTCCAAGACCGGTCCAAGTAGGGCTGCTGCTGCTGCTGGACATTGTGCAGGAGAAAAAGTTCCTCTCCAAGGCTGGATCTCCAGGGATGCCCATGGCTCTGTGTCACCCTATCTTGTAAAACTCCAGCTGCATCAGGCAGAAAGATATCCCGCATGTAGGAGAGCACTGGCAGGTTGTGTTGGTCCAGGAAGGCAGGTGAGACGCCTGCAAGCTGTCAGATGCTCGTTGCCACCTCTGTGCTGCCCCAAATCCATTCTGTGCTCCCACCAAGGGTGGGCTCTGAGTCACCTGTGGGCATTCTGTGGAGCACTGGGACCAGTCCCTGCTGTCCCCACCCCTCTCAGGGGTGCTGGGGTGAGTGATGGGCATCCATCAGCTCCCAGCCTGCCGGGTACCCAGCGCTGCCAGCACCACAGACCAGAGGGGCAGGAGATACCGAAGAATGTGAAAAATGCGTTGCCAGGGAGACGGATGCGGAACTGCTCGAGAGGACGTGGGCTGGACGTGATGGATGTCCCCAGCAGCTGCCCTGGCCCAGAGGGTGCTTCCCATCAGTTTGCATCGCCGTCATCCCTCCGTGGAGACCTTTCCTTCCCCCTCCCCGGGGCACGTGTGACAGGACACGTGTGCCATGGCCGCGGTGTCGCCGCAGCGCATCGGCCGTGACACCGCGGCCGTGCCTCACACATGAAGGAGCATGACTTGCTCTCAGCATTTTGGGTCAGTTCCTTGGCTTCCCAGACCTGCAAAATCTCCCTGCCCACAGCCAGCAGTGCTGGTGCAGCCCAGAATTCCCAGAAGAAAGAAATAAGGAGTTTTGATGGTAAATGTTTCTTCAGGGGGCTGCAAGGTGTCCATGATGGTGGTGTGATGGGAGATGGTAAGCAGGTGTGGTGGAGCAAAGGAGCAGGAATTTGGGGATGGCCCTGGTGCTGGCTGGGAAGATGTGGTGATTTATGTGTGTATATCCCAGCCTTAAGGCCTCTGGCTGGGGATGCTCAAAATTATTTTCCCCTTCTTTTATTGTAGACCGTATTTTTTGCTTCTCCGTCCCGCCATTTCTTAAAGGGTTCAAGGTTGCTTCATAACTTCTGTCTGATCCATCTCTCTAAAGAACCAAGGAGCTTGTGGAGGTGAGACAAAGGATTCCCTTTTGCAGAGAAATCATTCCTTCTGTATTTAGCCCCAAAAGGAGCTTTTTTTAGCCCAGAGTGCAGGGCTGCGTGTCACTTTTCCTGGTGGCTGTGGTTTCATGGGCATGACAACTCCTGCACCTGTTGGTACAAACCGCTGCATTGAGATATTTTCCTCCCTCTCCAGACCCTGAGTTTAGAGGTGGCTGCTTTATTTACTGATGAATTCAATCAATTATCATAGCGTGTAATTCGCTAAGCTGCTTTCCCAGCTGTGGTGATGCTGTCATGAGGGACAGGGGGAAAAAACACCCCTCCAGTCCAAATTTTTCATCTAAACAAATAGCTTTTTTTCCCCCTCAGCCTTCCAAAAAACTAAAAGAAATGTCCAAAGCAATCAGGCTTTTTACCATTTATTTCAGACCTCTGATTGCTTAGATAATTTTTAGCTATTCCAGTGAGTGTTGGAGCCCCTTGATGTCACCTGGATTTGGGGACTGTAATGGCAAGAGGACACAGAAATCCTTGCTCCCGCTGTCTGAGTGCAAAAGGTCTCTGCTGAGCAGTTTTGGCATAACTGTGAGGCTGTTTCCAGCTTTTTCCTGGATTTAAGGCGTGCTGAAAGCCTGGTGTGTCCCCCCTGAGCGGGGATGGGGGGCAATGAGCTCCGGGGGAGCTCACCCTGGCCCCACGACAGCAGGTGCTGCTCTATCACTCAAAGTGCACACTCAGTAGAATGCAGCAGAAAGCTCCTTATCGTGTCAAGTTCCCACTCCACCCCATAAAAACTCCTTCTAGCACATTCCTGCCCTAGGACAAGGGTCCATTGTCCCATGGAGAGCAGACCTGGCGCAGGTGTGGGGACACATGTGACCCAGCTGGCTGCACGGGGCAGCCCGAGAGGGACCGTGTGTTCTCCCCAGCTCGGTGGGGCTGGGGGGGAGTGGGGAAGGGACACACATGTGGTTTTCACCATCAGAGCTCCTCAGCCTCACTCCCAGACTGGGACCAGTGCCAGCAGCTCAGGGATGTGCCCATTGCAAAGAGAGTCCTGAGGATGTGCTGTGACACTGCAAGGCCATGAATGTGCAGTGTGCTGAGGGTACTGGTGGACTCAAGGCTGCTAAATGATTCCCATGTTTTGGAAGGGTCCTAAAGAAATGTGAAACCCCAGTAGTTCAGCCCTTGTGCAGGATATGTGCACAGTGCCAGGCACACAGTCAGGAACATCTCAGGGCAAGAAGTAAAAACCTGGTGAGAAATCATTGCTGGTTCTTCATCTCTCATCCTTCATCTGTCCTCCTCAATTCCTCCTTCTTCCACCTTCATTTCTCATCTTTCATCTCTCATCCTTCGTTCTTTGTCCTTCATCATTATCCCTCATCCTTCGTCACTCCATCCCCCATCTTTGCCACTCAGCCAGAGCTGGGCATGTTACAGGGTGAGCAAAGAGGCCAACGTGTTCCCCTCTGCACCTATCAACCCGATAAAACACGGCAAAGTCCATTATTCCCCCCCCCACCTTTAATAAATGAAAACAATCCCAGCCCTGAGGCGAGCGAGCGTGACTGTTCCTGGAGCATTAATCATCCTCTGGGAGCCCAGCACGGGTTATCGACGCTGTTTATCCAAGCTGCTATTAAAAAATGGCCATAAACTTGCCTTCAGCCTCCCCTGAAGGAGATTAAGCGTCTGCAGGGGCTGCGCTGGGCTGATTGTATCGCCCACCCCACGCAGCAGAGTTGTGTTCCTGGGGAGGAGGAGGACAGGGTGGCTTAATTGCTGCCAGGAGGAGAACCAGAGTCTTTTCCAGCTGATTTGCAGCCTGGGAAGGATCCAGGTTCTTGAGGAAGCTTTGTCCCAGCTGGGAATTACCTGTTTTTCAGCCCTCACAGCTTCCCGGGGAACTGGAGATCAGCCCTTTTGATGTTAATCCCAAGCCATCCTTCAGCCACCCTCTTGGCAGCCACTGAACCTTCCAACATGACTGTTATTATTTCTCTTATGTTTAGTGGAAAATGGCTAATTTAGCCCCAGGTTTGGGGTTTCACATGGAACAGCAGCAGCTTGAGGTTGTTTCAGGCTGCACCTCAGCTCCTCCAAGGCAGCTGGGCTCTTGAATCTCAGTCCTCAGGGGAGGCATCTTGCAAATTAGCATTTCTTAGCAATAAGAATTTGATTTAGGAAGGAGAAGAAAGAAACCAACCAAAAGAAGTTAGATCAGCAAAATGGTAATTTAATAATCCGTAGCGGAGAGAGGGAAGACGCCCATGCCAAGGTGGGAGGCACAGTTGGGCAAGGACAAGAACTGATGTTTTTTCCATGAGTTATCAGTTGATGATGCTCTTATTGATCCCTGGATCCTTGACAGCCCAGGACAAGCCTGGAACGAATTCCAGCTCAGCCAACAGCTGGGGAGCTGGAGCAGCATCTCCAGAGCCACCTCAACTCACTGATCTGAAGGAATCTGTGGCAGTCCCAAGCACACCCGAGCATGCTTGAACACCTCTAAGCATCCCTGAGAAGCCTTGAGCATCCCTGAGCAGCCCAAGAGCTCTCAAGCATCCCCCCAACCTGCAGGTCCATGCCAGGACAGCCTGCACAGGTTCTGGTGCCTAAGTGGCACATCCCCATGCCAGCAGTGCCACAAGGATTTCATTACCTCCAGCCTGGGGAAAGCTCAAGCAGATTTAATAAAGCCATTATGCCCCTGGCAGAGCCTTTAATTAAAGAGCTCGTTATAAATGGCTGCTGCTCCCTGGTAAGAGGAACTCAGCAGTGAAGCAGCTCATTTGTCCCTGGATTGGCTGCCACCACGGCCCCTCAGAAAACACTGCCATTGTTCCCGCTGTATGGATGGGACAAGATCTACCTCCGTTCAGTCCTGAAGGCTTAAGGGCTGTTCTCTTTCCTTGTCTGCTGGAAGTTGAGATAGTTCAGCTGGACACATGTTTATAAACATTTCTAAACCTATTTGGTATTGGGTTACACAGTGCTGCTCTCATCAGGGCGAACCTTTATGTCTTGCCAAGTATCCTAAAGGATGAATCCCCAAATCTGAATCAATCTGTGGATTTTCCAAGGGTCTCAGCTGGGCTTTAGATGGGGGGAGTTCTCCCTCTGCTCTGCCCAGCCTATCCCAGCCATGGCACAGCCTGGTGGCTGAAGGTTTTGTTTATGGTGGCTTTTATGGCATTAGCAGATGACTCTGCCATAAACCATTTTCCAAGCAGAGATAAAGCCCCAGTGGAGGCTGGATAGTGACAGCGACTCCTCTGGCAGCAACACACCCCATGCCCCATATCCTGTGCCTCACCTCCCTCTGCTCGGGGTGGTGGCTCTGGGACTCTGCCCCGGACTTTGCTGCTGCTGTGTCAGGGCTCTGGGGCTGTGGTGGGGTTTCAGTTCTGCTGAATCATGCTGTGGTGGCAGTGGCGGGTCCCCGTGTCCTGGGGTTTGTGTCCCGCAGCACAAGTCTCTGCTGGGCAGGGAGAAGGGAATGAGGATGTTGGTGGGGGTCTCAGCTGGGACTTCGGGTGCTTTTACTCAGGGTTTCTGTGTGGGTGACAGCAGACTCCAGTGCCCAAGAGAAGGGCTGGGGGAGCAGCCCTGCACCCCAACAGAGGCTGTTACACCTGAGCCTCTGCACCACGGCAGCCCCAGGTGCCACCAGCCACTCCGAGCGCCAGGATGCTCCAAGCTCCCGTGGGTGGTCGGGGGCAGAGGGTGCTGCAAACCCCACCATGAGTGAGGGTGTGCTGGTTCCCCGGGGCGCTCTGGCTCTGGGGGTCCCTCTGGGGGTGCAGCCTTGAGGCTGCTGCCGTTCCTACCCTCTCCGTGTCTGTCCCCTACGGGTGATCCAGGGCCGAGGATGCTCCAGATCCTCTGGGCGCTCCCTCCCTCCTTCCCTCCTTCCCTCCTCAGGGCGCTGCGCGGCGCGGGCTCCTGGTGACATCTAGCGGTGTCACACACAGGGACAGGCACAGGGACGGACACAGGGACAGACACAGGGACACGGACACACGGACACAGCGATGGGCTGGTCCGCAGGTGCCGCTCGCCCCACTGCTGCATTCCCGGGGGCCCTGCCCGCACTCGGCCAGGAAAAGCTGAGATGGGGACACCCCTCCTCTCCCCCCAGTTCCCTTATTTCCCCTCATGTCGGGTCTCCAGGCCCTTTCTCCCTCAGGGATTCTCCGCAGGCAGTGCAGGATGTGCCCGGTGTGCTGGGAGGGCTGGTGGTGGGGCAGACGGAGGCGGGGGGGTGATGTCTGCCATTCCCTTCTGCCATTCCCCGCTGCCATTCCCCTCTGCCATTCCCCTCTGCCATTCCCTTCTGCCCTTCCCCTCTGCCATTTCTCTCTGCCATTCCCCTCTGCCATTCCTCTCTGCCATTCCCCTCTGCCATTCCCTTCTGCCCTTCCCCTCTGCCATTCCCTTCTGCCATTCCCCTCTGCCATTCCCTTCTGCCCTTCCCCTCTGCCATTCCCTTCTGCCATTCCCCTCTGCCATTCCCTTCTGCCATTCCTCTCTGCCATTTCTCTCTGCCATTCCCCTCTGCCATTCCCTTCTGCCGTTCCCCTCTGCCATTCCCTTCTGCCCTTCCCCTCTGCCATTCCCCTCTGCCATTCCCTGATCCACCAGCCCAGCCAAGGGGCTCTGGTTCCCAGGATGTTACTCCAGGGCTGCTGGTGGCTGGCAGGGATGAGCCACCAAGGCCCAAACACAATTTAAATGGTGACAAAGGCCCTGTGCAGGGGACAGTCCTTGGCCTTGTGCTGGGCCGGCAGGGCCTGGTGCTCCTGGCCTGCTTGGGGTGTCACAGGGCGCAGGGGCTCAGGTGGGTGCCTGGAACAGTGTGAGGGTGTGGGGGTGTCACACACACTGTTAGTGAGCCACCTCCTCAGGGACTGTCCCCAGAACACACAGACCCTGCTCGGTGGTGATCCCCCCGTTGTCACTTCCGCAGCCCCCCTGCCTCTGCTCCTCACAGCCTCCCCCTGCAGCCACGCTGGGGTGCAGCTCCCCCTCGCTTTGTCATCGCCGCGTTGCCGTGCCAACGCCGTGGCCCTGTCCCTGCTCAGACACTGTCACCGCTGGGCCTGGCACAGGCAGCGGCAGCAGGCACCCACAGGTAGGCTGGGGAACGCGGGGGAGCAGTGTGGGGATCTGCCTTCAGCCCGCGTGGGGATCTGCCTTCAGCCCGCGTGGGGATCTGCCTTCAGCCCGTGTGGGGATCTGCCTTCAGCCCGTGTGGGGATCTGCCCTCAGCCCCTCCAAATGTCACTCACACCCTCCTCAGCTATGAACTGGAGAGAATCCCCTCCCCTGCATGAGCCTGTAGCCCCCAGGGAGAGCAGAGACAGTCCCTGAGCCCCCCCTGGCATTTTGGAGAGGCCACCGTGAGGGGGGCCCGGGCTGAACACGCATCCTTCCCCCCAAGGGGATTAACCAGATTAACCAGAGAAAACTCCCTGCCAAATGTAAGGAGCGCCGGATTTGCCCTGGGAAGGGGGAACTGTGGATGTGCTTGGGGGTGCAGGGAGACAGAGGCTGGGAGGGGAACGGGCAGGTCCTGGAAGGGGTCCAGTCACCTCCAGTTTTCCCAGCACTCAGTGGTGGTTAGTGGGCAACTCAGAGTATCCCATTCCCACAGGCATGCCCTGTGTCCTGCTGCCAGGCCCTGTGGCCTGGGGTGTTCATTGCCTGTCCCTCCAGCCTCAGTGCTGCTGGGGACTGTGTTTGCCCTGTGTGACTGCCAGCAGGGCCAGATGTTTGCATCTGGTGGGAGGGCAGGGCAGGGCTACATGGGTCTGCAATTGCCAGATGTGCCAGCAGCCCCTCGGTGTGATGAGAGTTTGGGGGAGGCTGTTGTGATATGGGGGGAGCCGGTGCCTCTCACTGTCCCCCCCAGCCTGGTCCCCCTGCCCATCCCACAGAGCACCCCATGGCCCCAGGCAGTGAGGCTGGACACAGGCGGCCTTTGCAGTGCAACTTAATGGGATAAACCAATTCCCTTAACCCATTTATCTGGCTGATCCAATAAAGGTGGCTGGGAATAAAGTGTGTGCGTGGTCTTAATGCATTCCCCCTCTCCGTGCTCCCCCAGTCCTGGCAGCATCGTGGGTCTGTCTGCCACAGCTGGCAGGGGGCTCCTCCCCAGAGGCAGTGCAGAGGGGCCAGGACAGAGGGGACGTGTGACCTGCTGGCTCTAGGTGCCAGGGAAGAGAAGAAGTGGCTGTGACAGTGGTGGAGGTGGCTCTGATCGATTGAGGGATAGCCCAGCACAAAGCACAGAGCAGGTGAGTGGTGGGGGCCGTGGGAAGGGTCTCTGGGGTAGCTGTGGTTGGGTGACACCCTGTGTGTGTCCCCCCCACCAGCACAGATGTTCACTCAGCCCCATGTCCCCAGGGGCCATTGCTTTTACCATGCAGGGGCTCCCTTGCTTACCCCTGCATTTCCTTCCCCTCAGGGTTTGGGGGTTGTTGTGGGGGTCTGCGAGCGGGTGAAGGTGGGACGTGGGATAGGCATGGAGTGGCAGGGATGGGGATGGAGGGACAGTGTCGGAGGGACGGGGATGAAAAGGATGGAGGCAGCGACAGGCACAGAAGGACAAGGATGGAGGGGTAAGGATGGAGGGGCGGTGGTTGCAGGAGGGCTGGGGCAGGAGTAATGAAGCACGCGGGGCACAGGCAGGGGCAGGAGGGTTGGGAAGAAGGACAGGAGCAGGCAGGAGGTGCAGGAGGCTTGGACAGGAGTCCAGGAGCAGGCAGGAGGTGC